>NC_091749.1:34024829-34367329 GCF_043380555.1 Nothobranchius furzeri
CTTTTTCTACTGTATTTTGGTCAGTTATCATGTCGGGGGAATGGAGCAGCACAGTCCAATTTAAAGAGGTAGCGGTTGTACAATTACAGATAACTGGTTTCTGGCAAAACCTTTTCTTCAGAATCCCTCTTTATTTGAAAATACACCTCCCATATGAATCTGAGTCAGATTTGTTTCTCTGGTCTGTGTTGGGCTAATGTACCAGTTCTGTGGTGTAAATGAGGAAGTGTTTTTTTTTTAACTGACCAGGTCCTCTCCACCTGGCCTTCAGCTCAGACCATGAGGAAAATGTGTCCCTTCTTTAATAAAGTTGTTTATTTAGTCACATCACAGTTGGCTCAAACACCAGATAGAAATTTACGTTTGCTCATATAGAGTTTACACATAGACAACTGATCCAGTGACAGGAGGCCAGCTCAATGGGTGGGGTCCAGTGTAGAGGGTTTAAAGGCAGAGCTCACTGAGAAACAGTTATTTTTTTACTCTAGTGGCTAACAAATGTATTGCACCAAGCCGTGGTTTCCACTTCCATATTTGGGGCTGAAAGCAATGCCTCTCGTTAATGACCATGCTCAAAAAACAGAGCTAAAACACACTGTTTTACCATTATTATGCTCATGTTTGTTGTGTATTTATATACGTATTTATACTTAACGACTCACTTGTCCATGACAAAGGTTGCTAACTCTGCATCAGCTGCACACTCTGTGATTGACATCTGGACAAAAGTGGTGGTCTAATGCTATTGGTTAATGCTGACCGACGCTCAGTTCATATTGCATTGAGCTCTGCAGGAAGGGGGGTGGGGGAGGCACAATCACTTTTACGGATTTCTAAAAAATCCTACATAATTCCTGAGAGGGGAAAACTCTGTATTGCAGCTTTAAAGATAATGGCAAAGACTGAGAAAAAAACAGAAGGCAGCAGATCCAGATCCACCAGCCTCAGTTTGCATGAGGTGGTGTACAACAATGAAGAACAACATTTCCCTTTTGAGTCCTTTGGTGTTCATTTGTGTCTACTGGTTTTTGACAATATATGTACTGTAATAACTAAGACTTGTATTTTGTTATACAAAAATTAAGCCTTGCATTTAAATATTAGTTACTGACATCGACATATATACTGGACAATTCATGTCCATAGACTCCAATTATAAGTTTTTGTGCCAAAATGGGAGGTTCCCACCACCGCCATTTTGACCGTGTCACAGGTTCTGTCAAGCCCAGACAATTCTAAAAAAGGGAAAAGAGGTGGAGCTGAGGGTGGGGCTGTAAGGCTGGGATCAAATGACGACACCCGTCGAACTGAAGCGATGTAGCTACAAGCTAACCCAAAGCTAATGCGGAGGTGGGAGCTAAGCTAACGGAGGTAGATACCTAGCTACAACCGGAGTTAACTGTGCAAAACACAGGAGCTTCTGAGTCAGATACGCCGAGCTGACCGCTGGGTAAAACCGGGTGAAACACAGAGGTCTCCTGAGATCTCCACAAGCTGGCAGCCGCTCAGCAGACAGGCGCCGCGATCAGAGATGTGCCGAGATGCCGCTGAGGGGAGGGGACCATACCGATAGTCGGAACCCAGCTCCACCAACATGTTATATTTCAACCCATTTTCAAAAATGTAGCGTTATGTTAAATGCACTGGGTTTTACTCTATTACATTTAAATTTCATGGTTAAACAGACTGTTCTTAACTCTTTATTTAATATTTCATTCAATGCACTCTCCGTATGTGCTGAAGCTAAAACAGTAATATCATCTACATATACTGCTGTAGTCGCATGTTGCAGCACCCACGGAAAATCATTCAAAAAAATAGAAAACAAAAGAGGTCCCAAACAATTTCCCTGTGGAACACCACATTCCATCAGGCCCTTTTCAGAAAAACTGCCATTGAAATAAAATTGATATTCTCTGTCAGTAAGATAACTTTTAGTCCAGTTAAGAACTGATGTATGAAATCCAGTGTTTAAGTTTTTGTAGTAAAATATCATGATCTAAAACATCAAAAGCCGCACTTAAATCAAGAAATATAGACCCAATTAGCTTATTATTATCGATATTCTCTAAGCAATAATCAGTTATTTGAATAAGTGCAGTAGTGGTTGAGTGATTTGTTTTGTAAGCATGTTGATATTTTGTGTTCAATTAATTTACCTCAAAATAATCTTGAATTTGATCATATGCAATTTTTCCATGATTTTACTTAAAGCTGGTAGCAAACTTATTGGTCGACTGTTTTGACCAGACAGTGGTCCTCTATTGTTCTTAATTAAAGGTATTATTTTTGCTGTTTTCCATTGAGATGGGAAAATACCTTGTTTAAAACTTCCATTCATTATATGAACAATAGGACATGAAATAAAATCTACTACTAACTTTAACCATTTTATATCAATATTATCTATGCCAGATGGTTTATTTTTACTTTTTAATATTATCTCCTTAACCTTGTCTTCAGTCACTTTATCAAATTGAAATTGGCAGTTTTTATTTAACATTTTTTTTGTTTAATTAGTTGATAGGAAATATTTTTGGTTTGACTATTTTCCATAGAATCTCGCAACAACTTAATTTTATTAGTTAAAAACTGGTTTAAATAATTAGCAATTTCTGTTGGTTTAGTGAGATAAGTTCCCCCTACATCTAAAAAAGTTGGAGCTGACCTATTATGCCTGCCCATCATTTCATTCAATGTACCCCATAATCTTGCACTATCCGATTTTGCATCAGTTAGTCTTTTTTGATAATACAACCGTTTTTTATGATTATTTAATTTAGTTACAAAGTTTCGTAATCTACGATACTCTTTCCATTTATCTGGACTATTAGTTTTTACTGCTTCATTTTTAAGTTTATCCCTCTGCCTCATATATTCTTTTAATTCTTCATCCAACCATGGAGCAGATACCCTTCTCACAGCTCGTTTCCTTACAGGAACATGTCTGTCTAACACCTTTGTGAACAATTCATTGAAAACTGCTACTGCTTGGCATGGATCATCTTCACTTAAAACCTGTGTCCAACTTATTTTCCTCACATCTTCTATGAAGTCATCTTCATTGAAGTATTTAAACATCCTTCTGCACACAAATAATTGGCCTGTTTTTTAGATATCTTTGTTTTCCTTGTTACCGCAATTAAATTATGGCAGCTACAGCCCACTGGAATCGAAATTGCTTTAGAACATAAATTTGCCATATTGGTAAAAATTAAGTCAATCAAAGTTGCGGAAAATTTGCCATTACTTTTCATCTGAATTGTAGTATCAGCCTGCACGAGTTGTGATAAATTACAAATGTTGGTAAATGAAAACAATTTATTCCTCAATGGACAATTTCCTGATTTCCAGTCTATATTAAAGTCACCTAGGAAAAAAATTTCTTCTCTCAGATCACATGCCTTATCCAACATACCTCCTATCTGATCCAAGTGGTATATAGGAGCATTTGGTGGTCTGTAACAACATCCAATAATGACAGCTTTTAAATGAGGAATCTGCAATTCTAACCATAGTGTCTCAACTTCAGTTACCATGAAATCTGTTCTTACTCTAACTGGAATATGATTTTGAACATAACAGGCCATACCTCCACCATACAAATTCCTATCTAGTCTATAAATATTACAGCCCCTAACCTCTACTACTTCATTATTAATTGTGTCATCTAAATGTGTTTCTGATATTGCTAACACATGTAAATTATAACTATGCAAAATTTCTTGAATATCCGCCACCTTATTTCTCAAACTGCACACATTCAAATGAGCTATTTTAAACCCCTCCTCCCGCAACCAAGCATGACCTGTCATCCAAAATCTAGAATAAATTCCTGCCTGCAAAAATCAAACTGAGCTTCCTGTAACATTTTTATTATATTACCAAACACATTCATACTGTCATTCATCTCAAACTCAAACACTGTAATGAAATAAAACATTTTACACGCCAACTCTAGACACATAAATAACCAAATTATATAACTCTTATTATGCGGGCTATCATTTCCATCTTGTGATGTTATTTAATACTTATATAAAAATTAAACATAATCCTCACATAACCTAAAAAGTAATCTCCTGTGTGTAGCCATTGTAGGGCTGCACCGGTAATTCCCGCCCAGTGTTGTAGCCGATCCAAAAGTATGTCATGATCGACCGTGTCAAAGGCCGCAGACAAATCTAACATCAAAAGAATGACAGCATCCCCCCGTCACAAGCTAAAAAAAACATCATTAAGAACCATTAAAAGTGCAGTCTCGGTACAGTGACCTGCTCTGAACCCTGACTGAAAGATCTCCCAGAGTTCGTTAGTGTCTAAAAATGCAACCAGCTGTAAATATACAACCCTCTCAAGCAGCTTAGATAAGTAAGGAAGACGTGAGATAGGTCTGTAATTGGCTAACACGGCCTCCTCCCAACCCCTTCTTTTTCAGCAGTGGTCGTACAACAGCCGTCTTAAAGGTAAGGGGAACCACACAAGAGGCCAGACTGGTATTTAAGATAAACAGTATATAAGGGGCCAGAACAGAAAAAGCCTCCTTAAGCATCCTTGGGGGAAGAACATAAGGGGAACCAGAAGGTTTTTGCCTAGAAATGAGTTCCTCTAGCTCTATCATAGATATAGTCTGGAAGGCTGGCAGGTTTGCCCTAAGTGGCATGGGCTCCACGAAAACAGGAGTGCGACCTACAATAGCAGCCCGAATCATCACTATCTTGTCCACAAAGTAGTGAAGAAAATCCTCACATGTCCCGGCCAACGCAGCCGTGGACCTGGAGGCAAAAGTTGCAGTTTCCAATACTGAATCAATTACCTTTAAAAGAGTGCGTGGGTCATGAGAATTTGATTCCACAATGTTGGCATAATATCTGATCCTAGCCTGTCGTACCACTTCCTGGTAATCAAAAAGTGACTTTTTATAAATTTCATAGGACACGTGAAGTTTGTCTTGCTTCCACTTTCGCTCAGATCTCCTGCAGACCTGCCTGGAGGCCTGGGTCTCATCAGACACCCACGGCTCTGCCCTATGCCCTCCTTTCCTAATCTTAAAGGGAGCAACATCATCCAAAACAGATGTGCATAGCGTGTCAAAACGAGTAATAAACTCTTCAACAGAGAGGTGGGCTAATAAGAGAAGATCCTGTCCTGCTAGACCAACGCACTCACTGAATCTCGCCACCTTAGCAGGATTTATGGCACGACTGCGCCTCTCAGGAAGAGAAGCTGGGACCTGCCGAGACGGAACACTAAAATTACATAAAATCGGAGAGTGGTCTGAGAAAACAGGCCTCAGCGTGTCCACATTAATGGACTGAAGACCAGAGGAAAGAACCAGGTCAAGAGTGTGTCCCTTCACATGTGTAGGACCCTTCACCCACTGAGAAAGATTAAGTGAACTTAACAGGTGCAAAAAGTCCTCGACCATCGGCTTATCAGGGCAACAAATATGGATGTTCAAATCTACAATCAAAATCTGATCATATTTCAACACATTCATAGCCAAGAAATCAGCAAATTCTTTTAAAAATTCCACATTCAGTCCAGGCGGGCGATAAATCAACGCCACAAAAAGTTGAGGAAAAGGTCCAAGTTCAAAAGGGAAAACCTCAAAACTAGAAAAAGGACTTAAATGGATAATCTGTTTGCAGCTGAAACCTGATTTATAAACAATGAGGAGCCCCCCGCCCCTGCCCGCAGTTCTTGGCGCATTAAAACAACTACAGTCTGCAGGTAATAATTCCGACAGGGCACTCGTGTCTCCCATCGGCATCCAGGTTTCACAAACACCCACAAAATCGAGCCCTTGTTCCTCAAAGAAGTCTTTCAGAGTAAAAGTTTTGTTCATTACCGACCTTGCATTAACCAGGCCAAGGCGAGCCGACAATGACGTGTTAAGTCCAGTAGCAGCAGAATCCAGAGACACGGGCGCAGTTGACACGTAGTCCACATGATGCAGATTAGCAAGGTTGGCACCCTTCCAGCGGTAGCGAAACCCCCGGAATACACGTTGCGACGGAGCATCCAAGTTGAAGCCCGCCAATGGCACCAAGCAGGATGGTGGAGGATCCAACAAACGCGACGGCGCCACGAGAAGACGTCCAGGCCCACACAGCCCGGCGAGCCCCTTCCAGGACCGGGGCGGTTTGGCACGTAGGTGGACATGTTTCCCACCTCGACAGCCACAACGCCGGCGGCGCCTCCTCTGCCGATGACGACCGGATGCACACCGCGGAGGGACAGGTGGCACCGAGAGGCTCCGAAATGAGCGCGGGGGACTAAAATCCCCCCGGCTCGTCACAATCACCGGGCTGATGAAACCGACATCAGGCCGGAGTTTCAGAAGCGTTGCTCGATCATAAGCCAGCAATAGGGATGCACTGTCCACACAAAGCGCAAGAACCAAAAAAGAATAAACATATACAGAGGAGAGTGTCCGTGAGACAGACGGCGTGCCACACACACCGGCGCCATCTTGTCCCATCTTGGTTTTGAAACATTTTCATTAATGTTTTAGGTATTGATCAGCTATCAGTAATTCAAAAGCTTTAACATTTAGCAGTCCTATAGATATAATAGTTTGATTTCTCTGACCATAGATAATGTACTTGTGCGGCACTAAACATAGCAGAGATTCATATCAGCTAAAGAAAATTCCCACTGATTTAATACATTTCCATGTTTTACATTGAAAGTCAGAAATGTCCTTCTTTCTCTTTTGGTAGCTCCTTTATTCATCAGAAGGTCACTTACAAAGAAGTAAATAAATCACATTCAATCATCAGTGTGTGAATGGGACAGTGAAGTTACTGAATGATTGACATGTCAAAGGTATCGTGATGGTTGGAGTTACTTAAAGGCTAATGCACATCTGGTATAGTTCTGGTTACAGATCAAGCTCATGACCTTGGTCATGCCTCATCCTCTTTCTCACCACCTCTTCAGTGAATCCTAAAGCCGGAACGACTTTAAATAATCTGTAGAAGTGTAAAGATACCAAATGTAAATTCATACCGTATTACTTGTCACGTTTTGACAGCTTGTTGTAAGCATCTTGATAACGGTAAAGCTCCAGCATTTGTTCTCATTATGACTCCTAGGAGCCTCAGCTCACCTTCAAAAGCCCCATTCACCCCCACACACAGATAACACACGTGTCCGCAAACACACGCACGTACGCATGCATGAAACTCTGTAAAATTAATATCCCTCTTCCTCACGTGGACACATGTAGGAAGACACACCTAAATATGCACAAACCGGTAACCACACACCTACACACACAAGTGTCTGAGGAACTAGGACCACAAACACACATTTTTCTTAACGCTCCCCCTCTCCCAGCCCTTGTCAGTTGATTGTGTTATTACTATGCTAACCAAATCCTTATAAATGTGATTTAAAGCTTGGTGGCCCTGCAATCCTGTTTTCCCCCTCTGCTACTGTGTTTTACTGGAGAGAGGAAGAGTAAAGGAGGTAGGTGCAAATGGGGGGATGAAGAGAGAAAGAGTAGCAGGTAGCAGAGAAAAAGAGATGAGGATGGGAGGCGGTAAAAGAATGAGACGAATGAGAAAAAAGAGAGATGCTGTTGGAAATGGACGGATGAGAGGCAGAAAGGAGGTGAGCAGGAGTGAGAGAGGTGAAGTCCGAAAACCAGACGAAGAAGTGCTGCTAACACTCTCGTTTCATCCTAAGCAGTAAAGCATCGGTAACACTCCCACTCCTCACAAAACAAGACAAAGAAAAAAACATCAAGTGCATCTTTAATGAAAATTTCAATTGAAAAAGTTAACTGCCCTTCAAATTGCTGAATTTTACACGCGTCAGTAAAGCCTAAACAACGCTCAACACTTAGGAGAGGAGTGGTTTGGGGGGCGGGGGGAAACCAGAGGGGTTATTTCTGATGGTTGATGGGAACTGGATCAAGGTGACTGGGTTGTGTTTTGGTATGACAATTATTTTCAGTCGGAACAAATTTGCTTCTCTTAGCATCTTTACTAAAATAAATTACACCAAACAATTCAAAGAATTTCAGACTAGAGCATCAAATATGTGTGAAGCGTCAAATTACACATTAAAAAAAAAGATGGGCACACACCCAGACCCTCCGCAACTAGACGCAAGTGTGCAGTCAGGCACAACGGCGTGCATATAGGAAGGCAGGGAGATGGGCTCTTTGGTTATTCGTAGGGGTTCAGTGGACCTTTGGTGGTAATTGAATCAGTGTGAGTGCTGAGGAGAGCTAGCATAAAAACCTGTTAACCTAAAAGGTCAGCTTCCTGCATTGTTTATTTAGTATGGATGGAGACTGGAGAGAAAGGAGAAGACACCCTGATGCAGAGCACAAGAAGGGCACGGAGAGAGTCAGGGATAAGGGAGAGGGGGTAAAAGGGAAGCAGGAAAGTGAGGAGGAAAAATAAAGAAGAAGAAAGAGGAGGTGGATTGGGGGAGAGGTGGAAATGTTGAGAATAATTTATGAAGTATAAAAACATGGAGTTTTTGAATATTTTTACTTCAGTTTCTACTTTTTTGTGCTAACATTAAATTAATGTACATAAGGTATTAACTACCACCGTCACTCTTACTTCCAAAATGCGTTTTTGAAAGTTTCTCATAGACAGACATGTTCTCCATGAGCAATTGCAAGGCTTTGGTTCACATATCCACAAAAGCACTTGATTTCTATACATGCAAGGAAACTTACAAATACTTATGACATGATAGTCCAAAGCAGCGTCCTGAAATCTATAAGTGAAGAATGATGAATGCCATTAAGACTTTTAAACATGTTCTTAACCTTTTGCTGAATTAAGATGTCCTGGGCTAATTTACTAAGCATTAGCTGGCATTGCTCTCTCTGTTGGCCTAGTAAGGCATCTCAATCAATAAATAGTGTGGAAAATGTGCTCTCACTTTAGTTACATAGCTGTTGTCTCCTGTGCATGCATGCCGACACACACATAAACATGCTTGCACGCCGAATCGCTCACACACTTACACACACACAGAACTGCTCATCTTTCGCTCTCTCCCTTCTAGTCTCTCCCTTACACACACACACCATCTGGGAAAGCCGTTAGCGGTTAGCGGTAGCACTTAGCGACGCAGCACGCTCCCTCGGTCCGCTCAGTCACCTTGATCTGCTTGCCCTTCACATAGCACCATTACTGCTGTACTGCATCGCTGTGGGTGTGGGCATGTGAGTTAATGCACGAGTTAGGGAGAGAGCGTGTCCGTGTGAGTGTGTCCATTATAGAGCAGTACAGTGGGATGTAAATGCCAGGGGTGTATGAGGGGGGGATTAGGTATTACCTTCAGATGAGCTACCATGAAGTGAAATATCTTTTTGACTGGTTCCATGTTTGTTCTTATCGTTGCGTCACCGTCATGTGGCTGTTGTACATAACTCTCTGATGTTCATGTTTCTAATAGGATCATTTTATGTAAAGGATGGAAAAATTTAAGACACTAAAGTTCCAAAGAACATAACAAAGTTAGCAAACTCTATGGGTCCTCAATTCCCAGTTCTATAGCTAATGTTTTTCTTTACATTTTCTAATTTAAAGTTAAAATAATCCATCCATCCATTGTCTTCCATCCATTTGCTTCCATTAATATGGGGTCAGGTTGCGGGGTCAGGAGCTTAAGCAGCGAGGCCCAGACGTCCCTTTCCCCAGCCACTTGGGCCAGCTCCTCCGGAGGAGTCCCAATGCGTTCCCTGGCCGGATGAGAAACATAGCCCCTCCAGCATGTCCTGGATTTTCCTTTAGGTCTCCTCCCGGTTGGATGTGCCCAGAAAACCTCACAAGGGAGGTGTGCAGAAGGCATCCTCACCAGATACCCCAGCCCACTTCAACTGGCTCCTCTTGATGTAGAGGAGCAGTGGATCTACTCTGAGTCCCTACCGGATGACTGAGCTTTTCACCCTATCTCCATAAGTCCCAGACACCCTGTGGAGAAAACTCATTTTGGCTGCTTGTATTTGTGATCTCATTCTTTTATTGTCCATCATTATTGTCCATCTGTCCATACATGAGATCCAGCTCACAGTCTTTCCTAATTGTTCCAAAAACATGTTTAAAAACTCTGGGAGACAGGGCTTTCTCTGTGTTCTCTGAGGTTGATTTGAGTAGTTAATAGTTGTTTTATTTGACTTGCATTTTTATCTTTTAGCATTAAATGCATTGTTTTTGTAGATTATAACTTGATTTTTCTACAATTTTTTCTTGATTGTGTTTTATTTTCTCTACTGTTGTTCAGCACTTTGGGGTTGCTTATATATGACTGTAAATGTGCTATATAAATAAACTTGACCTTGACCTTGAGGTCATTACCCAAAGCTCATTACCTTAGGTGAGTGTAGGAATGTAGATTTATAAGAAAATTGAGAGCTTCGTATTTTGGCTAAGCACCCTCTTCACCACAACAGACCGGTGCAATGCCCGCATCACTGTAGGCACAGCCCCAATCCATCTCTACCGCTCCATTCAATGAGCTGGTCTTCTGCCTGGTTGTTTCACCCTCAGCTGCGCATTGATTATAATCAGAAATGATTTTGAAAATCTTGATTTGCAGTGATTTGTTGTGATGTTGTGATGCCAACTGTACCATGTGACGCTGTAGATTTTTAGCTGTAGTAAAAAAAAAGGCATCTGGCAATTGCACAAATATGTTTATTCTTTTAGAAGAAAGGCTTTTAGCGCTTCTACCTGTTCTGATTTTAAAGACATTCAAGTCATTTAGAACAGAGGAAAGAGCCGCAGCAAACTCCGCCGCTGTCTTCGTTGTTTATGAGAAACTGAATGTCGCTGTGTGCAATCTCCGCAACGCTGTAGTTTTTTAGCTGTAGTCAAAAATGGCGTCTGGCGACAGCGCAAACATCTTTCTTTGGAAGAAAGGCCTTTAGCGCTTCTACTTGTTGTTGTTTTATGTTTATGTTTATGTTTATGCATTTAGCAGACGCTTTTGTCCAAAGCGACTTACAAGTGATAATCGGCATGTTGCCCTTGAGGCTAACAACAACAATAACAACAACTTGACATCAGTCATGGAGAGGAGGGAACAAGGAGTGGACAGTAGAGAGGTGGGACGGGTACAGGGAGGGTGCTAGTTTAGAAGATGCTCTCTGAAGGGCAGGGTCTTCAGGAGTTTCTTGAAAATTGAAAAGGAAGCTCCTGTTCTAGTAGTGCTTGGAAGGTCATTCCACATTTGTGGAACGATGCATGAGAAGAGTCTGGATTGTCCTGAGCATGGAGTAGGCACTGCTAGCCGACGATCCTGTGATGACCGGAGCGGCCGGGCCGAGACGTAAGCCTTTGCAAGAGGATTCAGGTAGATGGGAGCCGTACCATCTCGGACTTTGCTTGCTAGTGTTAGCAAGACATACAAGTCATTTAGAACAAAGGAAAGAGCCGCAGCGAACTCCGCTTCAGTCGCCATGTTCATGACAAACTCGGCGTTGTGGTGTGTGACGTACGCTACTCAGTGCTGATTGGCTCAGTTAGAATTCTCAGGGGGTGGGGTTATTTGATCAGGAGAGTTCCCAGACCCTTTCTCTGTGCAGAATTAAACACAGGAGGAGTCTGGCAGGCCAGGCTAAAGATGACCCTAAATTTAACCAACTAATAAGACCTGCAGTCTTTTAGATGTTCTCCTGGGTTCTCTTGTTTAATATTTTAGTCTACTCATGCTTTCTTGAAGTGATTTCATAATTCCACAGGTCAGAAGGTCACCAGGTTCTGGTGTGGCTGGTGAAACAAGGCAAACTAAATGAGGTGGTTCATTTAATGTATGATTTAACCAGGGTGTAGTTACTTTTTGGCATGGCGTCAGGTTGGTTTAGATAGATTTTTTTTAACAAAGGAAATAATTAAAAAGCTGCATTCTGTTTGTATTCAAGTTGTCTTTGTCCAATATTAAAACATGTTGCTGATCTGAAATATTATGTGTGACAAACACAAACTAAGGAAATCTAAAAGGAGAAGTGGTCTTTTTCACATCACTGTATTCAAACACCCTTCACAGGATTCTTTTTTGTTCTTCCTCAGATCCTCTCAGTAGATAGCGCTACTGAGCAGTAGTACCCACCAAGTCTTATTTAACTGATGCTACAATTCTGTTGTCTGGGTCCAATTTTAACTTATTAGATCTCCTCAAACCTCTCGTCATCTTCTCTTCTCCATTCAACCCACTGACCTCAAGATCTTATGGTTTCACTCACAAATTACTTATCCCAGAACCTTGATATTCATTAAGATAATTACAGTTGTCTGTCTGGCCTATTTCTATCTCTTTGAGTGCACTAAAATTATAAATAAAGTGAGTCTTTTTTCCTAGTTTTAAGGAAACGCAGAGTTTATTTGTGTTTGAGTGTTCACAGTTCATTCAGCCTACTCTTCCCCTTGTGGAAACGGGCTCTCCCATGACTCGTATGTAGTCACAAGTACTGAAAAAGTCCTAAATGCAACATACATTGCCTCAGGGGCAGAACGTGAGGAAGAGAATTTCCATATTAATCCCCTGAATATTGATTTCAACATCACTCTCTGTCCTTGTGATTTCTTATCACCGGTCATATGCTGTAAAGTTATGCTTGCATATCTTTATAAAGTCAGATTCTCCAGAACAAATCACCTTCCTCACCTTTATCTTACTCTTGTATAAGTTCTTCTTTCCTTTCCCTTTACATTGTATGTCTTTGTCTGCAGGTCCAGAACCAGTAGACCCTCCAATTGTACATGGACTCCATTCTCGAAGTGCATCAATTATTTGGGCTCCGCCCTCACAAACAAATGGCATCATTACCAATTACACCCTCTACCTTCACCCTGGGTCTGCATTTTCTTTAGATTATGAACCTAGCTCGTCTCTTAGCTCCAGCCTGAGCAGTCTGTTTGGTGAAGATGAAGCAGATCATTACTCTGGTTCCAGCTTCATGGCATCATCTAGTTTTACTGACCCTCAGGATTCAGGCCACGACTCCATAACTTCTGCCATCGCAGGTTTCAATGATTCAAACACAATGCGGGATGCTGCACAAAGAACCCACAACCATTTCTCCACCCTGAGGCCTCGAACTGTAGAAGGCAGGCAGAATGACCACATTGTTTTGGACCCTGATGAGCTCAACACCACCAGTCCAAATTCAAGCCTCTCGCTGTCAGCTGATGCAAGCAGTGATTATCCTGATCCTTTGATCAACCACCATCCATTTACCAGCCCCAGTTATTTTAGTGCAGCTTCCAGATCAACGCTCCAGTCTGTCACTGTTCCTGGGAATGTCACCAGTTACACCTTCCTCAACCTACTGCCACACCATGCGTATACATTCCAGGTACCACATTTTAAGTGCTGGTTTTGCACTGAAAATTCTACAAGTACATGTCATTGGTGTTAAATAGCTGATTTCTCATATCCAGGTGGAAGCATGCACCAGTGCAGGTTGTTCAGTTTCAGGGGTGTTTCAGAGTTTCCGTACCCTCCCGGCTCCTCCTGAAGGGGTTCCTGCACCTCACCTGTACTCTGAGACACCCACATCAGTTCTCTTGTCCTGGGGAGAACCAGAAAGAAGCAACGGGCCACTAGAACGGTAGGAGGCCATCACAAATATATCAGCTCCACTTTTAAAATAGATTCTGTCTAAAAAGTGGGTGTTTTTGTTTTCTACACCTTGTATCTGCTATAGTTGGTTTATTGAGCGCAGACTGGCTGGAACCAAACAAGTCTCCACTGTAGGTCATCTTCTGCCAGGTCCTTCCCCGCTTTCCTTTCTGGACTCCTCATCAGCTCTCAGTCCCTGGACTACCTATCAGTATCGACTTGTGCTTCAAAATCAGGCTGGAAAAGCTCCAGGTGAGAGGTCAAAATCAAACGGTGTTCGTACCGATGTTCATTTATGAGAAACAAAATTGTGTCAAATATACATATCTGCAGGTACCTGGGTCAGTGTCACTACCAGGCCGTCTCGACCAGCTGGTCTGAGTCCACCGAGGGTTAAAGTCCTGGGACCAAAGTCACTTCAAGTAAGGACATGAACTTATGTGGGCTCTTCATAAATACCTGGGTGTGTTACTTAGTTTAGTTTCTTTTTAACAATACCACAGATTGCATGTGTCTGACAGAAGGAGTCAGAAACTCAAACTAAGAAATTAGGAATATTAAAAAGCTGATTTAAGTTTCTCTAAACAGGAGAAATAAGAAAGTTCAGCTTCATTGAGAATCTCCTCAGTCACTCTGGATTTGGTAGAATAAAAAAGACAAAGCAATGTCACAGAGAATCTTCTGTCTTTCCCTTTCTGGATTTAATGAGAGCAAAAAGCATTCAGCTCAAGGTCCCCTTCAGAAATGGGTGGGGCTGCGACCCTGTCTGATGCAGCTTCCTTCCTGTCGGCCATTTTGAAGGAAGGACCCGAGTTGAATCCCACCAGCGGCTAATCTCACATCAAGGCCCTATCTATGAAAGCCTCTGAAATAATATAACGCACACACACACACACACACACACACACACACACACACACACACACACACACACACACACACGCACACACATGCACTTGCAGCGCTGCACTAACGCTAACTGCAGAAAAATGCTAATGCCTGTCATCATTTCAAAACCACCCCTGTCATCTCTGCAGCTGTACAGCTTTAGGGGTCAAAGGTCTAAGGAGGAAAGTGTTCCTTCCTGGTTGTTGCTAATTGGACGGACAGCCAGGCGGCTTCCTGGTTGCCAAATGACCTTGACAACAGAGTGGAGGATGTTGACTATCCCCCTTCATTTATTTTTACATGTGTTTTTCTTTTCACTCATTGGAAGCACATCACGTCTTCTTCCTGAAGTGAAGATCTGCCCCGCTCCTCAAAAACAAGCGTCTCCTAGTGGGTTCTGGAAACAGTCATTTCTTCTATTTAGGCACAGATACCTTGTGTTCATTTGCTGTCGCTTTGTCTTTTGTTTTCATAAATGTGTCATTAGTAGAGTTGAACATTGGATAGATGTGCTCTAGTTAATAAGGGTCAAGAAGCTAATTGTTTAAATGTGTTAAATCTCCAGAATAGTGCAACAAAACCAAATATAGGAAGAAAACTAGAAATGTTGCTCGGGTTTCTGCTTTCATTTGTTGTGATGGAACTAATATGTTTATAAATGACATGTTGATTATTTTCTTTTTTTCAAGATGGTAATTTGTCTGTTAGCTTAAAAGCTCCTTAAATATCCAAAGAGTCGCTAAATGCTAAAGCCCAAATAAAGACTTGTTTTAGAATTCAAATAACTGAGCAGTGTTAGTGAGTAGTTTCCTGGCACTAGGGGGCAGTACATACATTTCTGGGTAATTTTTCACTGCTGCTAGTTTATGGCAAATGTTGTTACCTGTGGAGCAGAAAGCATACAACCTCGGCGTGAATCCTCAGACTTTGATGGTCCTTCAGTTAATACATTCGATGAATGTGATTGTTGTTTTCTGGTGCTATTGTTTCCGGGTCTGCTCGTGGTCCTGCGCCTGCCAATGACATGATTCTACGGCAAAGCCACTGGGCCAAAATATTTTGCATCTCTTTTTCGATTCTGTTCTTTCACATTTGTTTTGGAAAGAGCTTAGCAGTTTTGTTAATACATTTGTGTTACTTACTGCCTAAATGTTTATGCACGTGGTAACGTAACTTCTGTAAGTTGTACATCCAGCCAACCATTGACAGGCATAGGATCCCAAGCTGGTCAGAAGGAAACATGGCATCTAACATAGCGTCCCCCAAAGAAGTTGAACCCGCAGACCCAATTTTTATGGTTATATGGTAGAGAGCTTCCAGTATTTTTCAACAACTGGACATACTGTAATTTTAGTCATTTCCACAACATTTCAATGGATATTTCCAGAGATCAAAAGTATAGACTACACAGTGTCTCTTTAATGACTAATGAGATATAAGAAAGTCCAAGAGCAAAAGATCCCAGTAACGTGACCACATGAGTGGACTCTAATAGGAATATCGAGCTGGTGGAGATATGGAGTTTCAGACTCGGAAAAACCTGGACCCAAAACTCACAGAAATGGAAATCAGTTATAGAATAAAGCAGACCTCACACTGACTGAAACAGACACCCATAAGTTTTACATATAAACGTTTTACAACGATCATAATGACTTGACTATGTACATTTTTAAAAAATGTCCAAACTGTAAAATCTTCTGAAGGAGCTTCATGTTAAAATGTAAGTGACTGCATGTGTTTTTGTTTAATCCAATTATTACTTTGGTTTTAATTCAATTAAATTCAAGACTGCCAAATGTGCAAGACCTCCACATACCTGAAATGGATTTTCATCATTTCCCTGGTACAAACTAGCAGAAATATGGAATTAAATGAGATAAAAAGACGACAAGATGGGACGAAACACCGAAGGGTTTTTTTGTGATCAGTGGTCTATGTAAATTAAATATAAGTCAAAAATTATGCAATAAAAAAGAGAAAATGTCTAGGAGGCACACATGATATTTTTGTGGAATTAGTCATAAATCGTATTAAAATTAGTGCAAAATACAACGAACTGTTTCAATTTGTCTCATTTGACGTTTGGCCATTGTCCAGGGTTTATGGGCCTTACAGCCTATGGGTTTAAGTCAGCAAACTAATACATTCCAACCAAACACTAACAGTATAGTTATCAACACAATAAATGGGATTCATTTAGTTCACATAATTTCTTGCCCTGGTGTTGTGTACTTCTGAACTCTGCACTAATTTGATTTGATCGATGCTGGAAAAATGTGCTTTTCCTTTTGAAGTAACTTTTCTGCAGTTTATGAGCTGTGGTGAGACATTTTATTTCCACTCAAACTTTCTGTTTTTGGAGATGTTCATGTTTTTATTTCTATAGCACCAATGTACAACAAAGGTTTTTTAAATGCATGAAGTCCAAAACAGTCCAAAACAAATTAAACTGAAACTTTAACCTTAAATGTGAGCACACTGTAAATAACCTGGCAAATAAATTTTTGAGTAAAAACACAAAAAATTGAGTTTCAATAGCATTAGATAAATGGCTGGAAAATGATGGCATTGATCTCAATTTCTCTGCCGTTTTACCAGTTGTTGTTGGTGATGGTAAAACCTTTAGGGTCAGTTTGAGTTCTAAATATTAAATCCGTAGAATTACACACACATTTGCAGACACTTGAGTAAAGTATCGGTCCGCTGAAGTCAGACCAACATTATATTTTGTTAGTCACCCCAAATGTATGGTCTGCTAGAAGGATCTATCTTTTCAAAATAAACTTTAACGATGTCTTCCTTTGAAATCAAAGCGTAGCATTAATTCCTGTTGCAGAGGTTATAAATTGCACACACAAAGTTTCTCATTTAATTTTTCTTACTTTTAGTTTTATTTTTTCTCTTCCTCACTCTTATATGCACATAACTGTATACAAGTGTAGACATAGATGCCCGTACTGTACTGGCCTCAGCCCCAGTGCTCTGTGTCAGGGTCTCTGGTGTCTTAACCATCACCAGATTACATCAAACTATTCAATCTGTAAATGACTTCCACCACAGAGCACACCCAACACGCACTTTGGGAAATGAGCTACCTAACTCTAAATGACCCCGCTCAGTTGGTGTGTGTGTGTGTGTGTGTGTGTGTGTGTGTGTGTGTGTGTGTGTGTGTGTGTGTGTGTGTGTGTGTGTGTGTGTGTGTGTGTGTGTGTGTGTGTGTGTGTGTGTGTGTGTGTGTGTGTGTGTGTGTGTGTGTGTGTGTGTGTGTGTGTGTGTGTGTGTGTGTGTGTGAAAGAGCTTGTGTTTGTGTTGTCTAGGTATTACTCATGCATCTCTGTGCATGTCCTGTGTCACCTCACAGCTTCACTTATTACATGAGTATCAAGGTTGCATGAGAAATAATTAGTCCTGACATTCATTCATAATATTCTCATCAACACTGAACACTTAATCACCGAACTTGTGTCAACAAGCTCATGCATGAGTGTGTATGTCTTCTTAACGTCATGTGTGTGCATCAGTGCAATAAGAGTAGTGAAGAAAGATGTGATTTAAGGATGTAAAGGTGTGTGTGTGTGTGTGTGTGTGTGTGTGTGTGTGTGTGTGTGTGTGTGTGTGTGTGTGTGTGTGTGTGTGTGTGTGTGTGTGTGTGTGTGTGTGTGTGTGTGTGTGTGTGTGTGTGTGTGTGTGTGTGTGTGTGTGTGCCAGTTCCTTCATTCTTGCTCTGAAATGCTGACAGACTGAATTGTTTCCAAATCAGATTCAGTCTCACTGTTTTTCAAGCTTTTGTTTTTACATTCAGCAATTCCATTACCACCCACTTTCATTATTTTAGCATGCTGTTTTGTGTGTGTGTGTGTGTGTGTGTGGGTGTGGGTGTGGGTGTAGGTGTGTCTGTGTACGCATGCGTGAAAGATGAAAGGACTTTATTTTTCTGCAGGACAATACAAACACACACAAACTGAGTGACCATCCTAATTGTTATCTGCATTATGATCAAAATTTATATTTCTTATATTTCTAAAATTCTAGAATCATAGACCATGATTCTTGAATGTTCTCTTCTGGTTTGGAATGATTCTGTGCCTCAGAGAAGTTCATGAGCGATGTTAAGATGCTACGGACCCAGACTTCATCACCAGACATGGTGTTGTGATCAAGCCCCCACAATGCGCCTCAAAAATTGGTCTCAACACGGAAGTACCAAAATTGCAGTTCCACCCTCATCCGCTGGGGGCTGGTGTCAGAGGTGAGCAAATCCTCATTGACTCCCATGTTAAAAATACCAATTTCACAGCAGAAATAAACATGTTTACAGCCTGGTACCAAAACATGTTTTTGATTTAAATTATCTAGTTTACACTCAGGAACACTCTGAGGGGGGTGCATTTTTTTCTCACTCTTCTGTTTAAGTGTATTAAAAGCCTAAAATTCTGTATAATTAATGAACATCAGACCCACATGACCACAGAGCTAGCTCCGTGGAAAGGCCTCAGTAGAGCCTCGGTCTGGCTTGGAAACTGTTCCAGGATTTTGAGTCTCTGTGTTTGTGTTTTCTTTTTTGGATATTTTTTGTGCAATTGTTGGACAAAATGACTTGCTGTGGCATTATTGGAGTCTCCACTTCATTTTTTTCTGTAAGTAAAATTATATTTATGTATTTTAGGTCACTGCCGAGCTGAGCTTAGATTTTAACATGTACTGTTTAACCATGAAATTTAAATGTAATAGGGTAAAACCCAGTCTATTTAACATAATGCTGCACTTTAGAAAATGTGTTGAGATATAACATGCTGGTGGAGCTGGGTTCCGACTATCGGCTTGTGGAGCTCTCAGGAGACCTCTGTTTTCCACCCGGTTCTCCCCTCCCCGCAGCTCGGCGCATCTCTGTCTGATCGCGGCTTCTGTCTGCTGCGCGGGCTGACGGCTGGTTCTTATGGCAAGCCAGAACCGCCAAAATACGCCACTTCTCCCCGCAGCTCGGCGCATCTCTGTCTGATCGCGGCCTCTGTCTGCTGCGCAGACTGCCGGCTTGTGGAGCTCTGGGATGGAAACCTTTCCACCCGGTTCTCCCCAGCGGCAGCTCTGCGCATCTCAGATTGCAGCGGCGCTCGGCTGTGTGGCTGCCGGCTTGTGGAGCTCTCGGGAGACCTCTGTGTTCCACCCGGTTTTACCCAGCGGTCAGCCCGGCGTATCTCTGACTCAGAATCTCTGGTGTTGTGCACAGTTAACTCCGGTTGTAGCTAGGTTGCTAACTCCATTAGCTTAGCTCCCACCTCCGCATTAGCTTTGGGTTAGCTTCATGTTAGCTTGTAGATAGTTCGACCGGGTGTTGTCAGTTGATCCCAGCCTTACAGCTCCACCCTCAGCTCCACCTCTCCTCCCTTTTGTGGAATTGTCTGGGCTTGACGGAACCTGTGACACGGTCAAAATGGCGGTGGTGGCCACCTCCCATTTATCTTCAAAAACGTGTTATTTGAGCTTATGAAAATGAATTGTCCAGTATATATGTCGATGGTTGTGATCCAGCTCATGGATTAAGGAGAGGTTGAATTTAGGCTGGGGAAGGAGTGCTAAGGACTTAAAGCAACTTAAAGAGCAATGAACCAACTAATTGTTTCTGAGAGCTAAAACTCTCTGGGTCCAAAAGGGAAGCCAGAAACAAAAGGAGCTTGCCCGGAGGCCTTACCCAAAGTCCACTGGTGAACTTAACTCACCCACACAACCAAAGCTCTGTCGAGAGCAAGGGAGAAACCGAACCTCTAACCTATAAAGGTTTTCCCAGCAGGTGGAACCAAATCATCCTGGGGAAATCTATGAACTCCAAATGCCCTCAAAATACATGTCTCCTCTCTCGATAATCCTACTCCCGCCTGCAACTGCAACATAAGATGGAGACTGAACATGGATTTTGGAGTTTGGGAGTATTTTTATTACAAAAAGTCTCTATAATGCCTCACCAACGTGGCTAACACAGGCAGGAGCTCCTGAGGTGATCTGTCCTGAAGCTTCACCAAGCAGGCCGCTGAAAACAAAATCTCTTGAAGTATTATTGAAAGATTGGTTGAGTTATGTTCTAATTCTCATCTGTCATCATGAGACTTTCATAACTGAGAGACTAAGATCCTGGATACAAGCATCTGAGGTGACCTGCCTTTCTTAGAGGGCCTTTCTAAATCTTAGAGGTAAGGTCCTTCAGTTAAGTCACTACTACTCCTCCACGCTTCCTGGTAACCTCTCACTGTGTGGACAGCAGTGGATCTGGAGTTTGCCCTGTAATCGATGGGTTGCCGGTTCAAACCCAGGCTCTTTCTGATTTGCTTGTTGTGCCCTTGGGGCAGATACTTCACCCTACTTGCTGGTTTTGGGTGGGTACCTTTGACATTTGAATTGAAAAGGTACCAATTCCCAGTACCTAGGAATTGATACCGGTACTTAATGGTACCGATTTTTGATACTTTTGAATGTTTATTAATTAATAACTAAAAATTACCAGCTCAGTGGTCTAGTGGCATGAATGTCCGCCCTGAAACTGGGAGATCAGGGTTCAAGTCCTGGTCTGGTCATACCAAAGACTTTGAAAAATAAAATGAGACCCAATGCCTCCCTGCTTGATACTCAGCATTAAGGGGTTGGATTGGGGGGTTAAGCCACCAAATGGTTCGCAAGCGCAGCTGTGTCTGCAGCTCACCGCTCCCCCAAGGAATGGGTCAAATGCGGAGAACAAATGTCGCACACACATCAGTGTGTGTGACAAGTAATGGGGCTTTCACTTTAACTTTTAATAAAATCTCTTTTTTAAATTAAATATGTTGTCTATATATAATCATATTTGATAAGTATCACAATAAATATAATTGTAGTGTTGTACAAATTTCTTCAATATGAAAACCTTGGACCGCTACGGTTTCTAAATCATGCAAAATTAAAACCCAGTTCCATGTACTCTTTTTCCTCGCTGTCTCGCGAGTTTTCGTTAATGAAGGACAGGTACGGGAACAAGGCACCATTTCATGTCATCTGAATCGGTCCTCGGTAGGTGCAGAATTCGGTACCCATCCCTACTGCTGCTGGTGGTTGGAGAGACTGGTGACACCAGTGTGTGGTAGCTGCACCTCTTTCATTGTGCCCCAGGGCAGCTGTGGCTACATTGTAACTCATCACCATCAGTGTGTGAAAGGATGGTTGAATGAATGAATGAATGAATGAATGCATGAATGAATGAATGAATGAATGAATGAATGAATGAATGAGAGTATTGTAAAGTGCTTTAGAGTGCATGACTCAGAAATGTTCTATGCAAGTGCAAGTTATTAATCCTTTATCATTCACTCAAAGAATATGGGGAAGAACCAGAATAGCTGAAGGGTTTGTATATCCTCTCATGCCGGAGACTGGGGCCCATCCGGGTGACTTGGAGGGTGTTATTAGGAAAGGAAATCTCCCTCCCGCATCTGTTAGTTTCAAATAAGTGATGAAAAATCAGATGGTGGGATAAAAACTTAAGAAGGATACTTTATTTGCCCTGTGCTGGTGAGATTCAGTTAATGCTTCAGTGTTTTTTTTCTCTCTGTTTTAGGTCACATGGTCACCACCTCTTATTCCCAATGGAGAGATTTATGGATATGAAATCCGTCTTCCAGAACCTAGAATTTTTCATGACACCAGCTGTGAAACTGAGCTCAATGTGACGATAAAAGACCTGGTTCCACACACAAACTATAGCGTCACCGTGCTGGCATGTTCAGAAGGTGGTGGAGATGTTGGAGGGTGCACTGAAAGTCTCCCGACTCCTGTTGCTACATCACCCACAAGACCTGAAGGACTTGCACCACTGTCAGCAGTGGCAGTCAGCGAATCCTTCTTGGTGGTTTCCTGGGAACCACCGAGCCGGCCCAATGGACCAAACATCAGGTAAGATTAATTAAATCACATAAAAGTAAAAACTCTAGGGTGCTTTTATAACCTGTCTACCTTTGTGGTTACTTTTGTTTTGTATTTTGTTGAGTCTAAATTCCTGTAAAATATGCAGAACTTAAAAAAATCTATTTTGTTTTTAAACATTTGCAAAAACTTAATCAAGGGGAGAAGATGGTTTAAACCATGTATTAAATAGAGTAATAGCTCCTTACAAGTCGTCCAATATACTAAATGTAAGACTCCAGTCCCAGTATAATATTCTTTTCTGAATCTGTTTGGCTCAACAATAACAGGAAACAGACAATGAGTGATTTCACCATGTGTGGATATTCAAAAACACATCTTGAGATGTTGAGCTGCTGCAGATATGAACACGTTAACAAGCTGCTAACATAAGTGCCCTGCTAATGAGCTAAGTGTGCATTTTTAATCAGTGTTTTCCCAGTACTAATGCACATCCTGGTCCACTTTGTTTCTGTCCTGTTCTAGTCTGTCTGCGATTAGGCCTAAAATAAAAGTCCATTTTCTTAGCGGGTGATTAAAATGCATGAGGCCGTCTGTCTCTGTTCTGCACTGCTCAGCTCTGCATGTTTGTCTAAGTGGGTTGGTTAAAAGGCAGCATTAAGCCCTTCACTTCTGATTACAGCAGAAATTAGCATCACTGTGGGGAGAGAAAAACAACAAACCCCGCAGAAAAACAACGGCTGGAGGGGCGTAGGGAGGGATGAGATACAGCAGGAGCAAAGAATAGAGATGATGGAAAACGGCACAAGAGAAGGAAATGAGTGATAAGAGTCAGCTGAAAATTATGTGTGCAACTTTAAGTGTCGGCATGTGTGTACTCTGCAAAGAGTACAGTCTTTGTGCTCTCCTCGTGTGTTAATGGATTCCTTAACATCAAACCGTGTGTGTTTGTTTTGTTTTATTCAAATTTGTCCCTCAGATACAAGCTGCTCAGACGTAAAACCCACCAGCCCCTAGCCGTTACCATGGTCCCCGCATCAACAGCCACCTCCTCGCCCCCCTCCAAAGATCTCCATCTATGGCTCCATGTTTACTCTGGCACCAAATTGTTCTACGAAGATAAAAGCCTAAGCAGGTGAGATTACTGAAATGAGCTCTAGAGCAAATGGCAGCGCAGCGGCAAACAGTGTGTGCAGAGCTGATCGGAGAGTTGCTGCTGATGTGGATCTTTTTAATACCGCTCAAAGATACATTAAGCAAATATCCTAAAGAATTAAATTGTTTTTCATGCAGCATCCCTTAATCTCAGTCTGGCGCTTGGTTGAAGCTTTTTTACTGTGCTTGCTAAACTGCTCTGGGTCTATGTGTATAATGTGGTTTGTTCTAAATCAGCTGACCAAACTTCAGATGTCTCAGCTTTTCTCATTCTGCAGGATTGAAACAAGATTTTGACAAATGTTGCATTAATTGCAGGATCTGATTGTACGTTAGGATATACATAGCTGAACTTTAAGATTCTATAATTCACCTGTTTTTCATATTACATTATTTTATTCTATATTATGCTTTTGACTTGTTAAATTTTGCCAAAAGCATTTTATAAATCATTAAATGTTTTAAGAAAAAGAGCGGATGAGACTGTGAGCATTACTGTCATGTTTGTCCTCCGTGGAAACAAAACTATCAGAAAAATTCCAGTTTAAACAAGTGGTTTCATTAGGAGCGTGGTTCTGTCTCTCCACAGATTCACCCGTTACCAGTACCAGTTAGTGGTTTCTAATGATGTGGGCTACACTTCAGGGGAGGTTGTGACTGCAGTGACCATGGCAGGGGTTCCCCTCAACCCTCCGCATCTGTCTGCTCATGCTATCAATCACACAGCCATACAAGTCAACTGGACACAACCTTGTAAGCTCTCTCTCTCTCTCTCTCTCTCTCTCTCTCTCTCTCTCTCTCTCTCTCTCTCTCTCTCTCTCTCTCTCTCTCTCTCTCTCTCTCTCTCTCTCTCTCTCTCTCTCTCTCTCTCTCTCTCTCTCTCTCTCTCTCTCTCTCTCTATATATATATATATATATATGTGTGTGTGTGTATATATATATATATATATATATATATATATATATATATATATGTGTGTATATATATATACACACACACACACACACACACACATATATATATATATATGTGTGTGTGTGTGTGTGTGTGTGTGTGTGTGTGTGTGTGAACTTCAGTTAGATACAAAACCATCTATCATATTTATGGCAATAACAATGTGCTTTGGTTCTGGCTACATCAAGGGTGTCCAAACTTTGGGAGACGAGGGCGACTCAAAAAGGCCTAAACTTTATTTAATATTTTAGTAAAAATCTGAACATTAAAATGTCAAAAGGCATTATTTTACATCAACACCCTGCTGGACAGTTAAACGTCTACTGTCCTAGAAAAGCTAGTGGGGGCCGCACAACATCATTCCGAGGGCTGCAGATGGCTCCCGGGCCACACCGTGGACGTGACTGGGCTACACCATTGTTTTCAGTTTGAATTCATGTGCACATGTTCTGACTTGTTTTAATTTAATAAATGATGACTAGTTAAACTGATGGAGAAAAACAGCCCCAGATCAGTGTGTTGATAGCATCATGGTTCAGATGGAACAACGTTTTATTTTAGATACATTTCATTAAAGTGATGGTGTGTATTTCCCCAGGCAATAGGGGGCAGTAAATACCTAAACCTTTGCAAGCAACTGGTATTTTTGTGTTTGAGTAAGACCTTACCAACAGCTGGCCATTAAAGTCAAAATCCCTTGGAGCACAAGTCTCGAACGAGTATTTAATCAGATTGTTAAACTTCCAGCAAAATGGCATCAGATTCTTTTTCATCACTGGCAACAAACAGAGGTTAAAGTGTAAAACAACATTAATGACTGACAAAAGTTTTGTAACTGTTTGTTACAAATCAATAAATGGGTTTTGTCCTCACGGGCTCCCATAGAAGGACACATCATGTCTAATATAGCATCATCCAGAGACTTAGACATGATCCTATGTATTTTAGACCCGATTCTATGGTTAAATGTTACAAAGCCACCTATATTTTTAAACAACTGGACATCATTTAATATATTTTCATCAACATTTTGATGGATATTTCCAGAGATTAATAGTAAAAACTACACACTGTCTTTTTAAAAACCTTTTGTAATCTCATCTAAAAATAACTTTCCAACATCCTTCAGGATTTTCTAGGTTTTTTAACCCCCAGACAAACTATGCGCTTTCAGACGTTTTAAGATTTTTTCTGTATTGTAAGATGGACTCATGAACAGAAACACTGCCTCACAGATTAATAAATGTGCTCATCTGTAAACTGTAGGAATCCCCATTTTGATGCAGTTTTTCCCTTTCTAAGCTGGTGAGCATCAACTACTTATCAAGTCATGTGTCATGGTCTCACTCATTTGCACTTGATCTGCATCCTACTGACTGAAAACCCATAATTCTCAATTTTCCCTTTCAAGCACTTCTTCTCGCTGAATTTAAACTGCTTCTGAATCTCAGATATATATTACAACACACCTGATTCAGTGATTCAATCACTTGTTTGGTAGCTCATGAACCTTTTCACAAGTCTGTTAATCACCTGCTCCTGAAAATCAGGTGTGTTGGAAAGAGAAATTCATGCAACATGCCGGATAGCAGCTCTCAAGGACCAGGATTGGGTAACCCTGCAGTCTAAATAGTCTGGATATTTTATTTGAACTGATCCCTCGCTTTTTCCTCATTTACTGTCTTTTTCAGCTTTGCAAGACCTGCAGGGAGCGGTGGAATCATTTTTCCTCACAGTAGAGACTCCAGAGTCAAGTCTGGTGTTGACTAAAGGACCTGAGGTCACGTCCACAGTCATCGGTGACCTTCGGCCCAGCACCACTTATCAGGTGTCATTAAAGGTGTTCAACGGAGCACATAATACAACTAAAGTAACAGATCATGTCACCACAGCAGATGGAGGTAAAGGGACATTAAGGTGTATGTTTTACCTAACTAGTTGGGGAAAAAAAGTTTGATTTAGAGGTTCAATGTGATGGAGTAATTATGTCATGTACAACACACCTGAGTGGGTCAGAGAGGTGTCCAGGTTAACGTCCATTTCTCCACAACATTGTACTTCACAGGAGATGTTAAGCACATCATGTGCTGAGGCATGAAATCAATACAAAGTGTGTGTGTGTGTGTGTGTGTGTGTGTGTGTGTGTGTGTGTGTGTGTGTGTGTGTGTGTGTGTGTGTGTCTGTGGGGCACATTCAGGGTGTTGTAAAATGCTTGTTGGCACTGTGGACGGACAGTCGCACACAAACTGCACTCACACTGTCTCACTGTCTTTGCGCAGCAAGCCAGATTGTACATGTAGCTGTTCTCCATTTGATGTAATATACGAGAACATTTGTCATAAGAGCACACGAAATGTCCTAAACTGTAAGTATGGGGGGGTTTAAAGTACAAAAACAAAGCATGTTAAGGGGAAATAGTCACAAAACAGTCTAGTGTTACCACTTTGTTGTTAGTAAGGTAACATTGAAATTAGAGGCCGACTGATATGGGTTTTTCAAAGGCTGATGCCGAGACCGATTTTTTAAGAATTTTGTTGCCGATGGCCAATATCCAAAGCCAATTATTAAGGTTGATACATAGGCAGGAACATGCAGCAGTGCCTGGCCCGGGTTCAGGGACCTCGGGTAGGCCTTGGCTCCTCTGCTCTCCCATCACAGGGGAGGGGGAGGTCCAGGAGGGGGAGGACCCAACCTTACCTGGATGTCCTATGTCTTATATATTCTGGAAGTTGTGCAAATGCAGGGATGGGCATAGATATTCTAATAGGGTGGGGCTGGGTTGGTGCCCTCGGACTCTGTGAGGCTCTGTAATGCTGCTGCTTTGGGCCCTGGCAGGATGGGCTGGGGTCTCCATGCCCTGGGTGGCAATTTGACAACAGAGGTGCCTATTGGGGCCAGTGGTGGAGCTGGCTCCCTGGAGGGCTAAGCCCAACCAGCCATTCCTCCCCATCCCCGCATATTTCTCTCCTCCTGCTCCCTCACATCATCACACAAACATGCACATAGGACCTTGGGGGGTGGACAAGTCAGGGAGTGCAGGTATGGACCGCATTTTCGCATTCCTGTGGCAACCTGCCCCCCAATTTTATTTGCACCTTATACACTTCCACCGACGACATTCCACGCAAACACACACTTAGGGCCTTGGGAGTGAGCACATTCAACGGCACTTGGCAGGGGGATTTCTCAGCCTCCTCCCGAATGCCGGTGCCCACTCCCAATTTTAAACTGCACTTAGACACTGAGGGCTGTGGGTGCAAGTGGTGCGGTGACATCAGCTGGCATAGGCCGGACAATGCCTGCACTGCCCGCTCACCACAGCCATGGAATACACCTCATCAACACACAACACTATATTGGAGCAGGCGGAGGGAGACTAGGGGTCTTAGCACACCTCTGTTGTTGCTTGGCTTCCCGGGGCTGGAGGCTAGGAGGGAGATCTGGCTGTCTGGTTGGGGTCTGGGGTGGTGGGTTGCTGTGCTCAGCGTTGGGCGGGGGAGCCTGCTCATCAGCACCGCAGCAGAAAGGGTCAAACTCTGGTAACCGGTGATGGTTGTACCCCATGTGCAGCAGTACCGGGACCAGAGTGAATAGGGTGTGTATGGGGAGCATGAGTGGATGTCGGGCGTGCATTTTTGTAAGTCTTTGGTTGTATGTGCATGTGTGAGCATGAGGGAGGGAGTGTGTGACTGTGTTTGTATATGACTGTATATGTCAGGTGGGGCCTTTGACTCCTCCCCTCTCCTGGGACTTCTTTTGATGCTATAGATCTTCATCTCCCCTCCCCCTGCCACACCTGGTGTGGGGTGTAGTGCCTTGGTCTGCCTGAGCGTTCGTGGCTCCCGGGTCAGGGGGTTTAAGATTTTTGGCGTCTGCCTGATCATTCCCGGTGGCGGCCTGGTGGGGTCTGGGTCCCTGGGCTCTGCTGGGTCCCCGGCGGGGGTGGTCGCCCCTAGGTCCTGGGTTGCTGAGTCCCGGGCTCGGCCGGCTAGGGGGTGGGAGGCTGCGGGCGGGCCTGTGGGCTTGCTGTTGATGTCTCCCGGGACTCTGCCGGCTGCTGGTTGTGGCCCCCCGGGGCGATCCTCTGTGCCTCTCGGGGGGGGGGGCCTTTCTGGTTGCAGTCTCCTTGGGGTTCCTGTGTTCTGGGGCAGCACCTGGATCTCTGGGACTTGGAGCTTCCCCCGTCTCCTACGCATCTTTGGGGGGCAGGTCTGTGGTCCCTCGCACTCTCTATTGGACGCTCCTGTAGATAAACCTTACATAAACAAGCGTGTGTACACACACAGGTGCTCACATGGTGCTCTTAAAAGTATGGGCTTGGGCATGTTCAACACAGGTCTTAAGACTATGGTGGGCACTTAATGCACTGTGATTTATTATCGTGTGACTGTTCAGTTAAACAATGTTGATTATATATTTCTTCATCAAGTTGACACAGTGATAGCTTGATCTTGTTGTATTGTTGTTGTGTCCCATAATTTTTTTTTCTTTTTTTTTTCTTGTCTCTTTCTGCAGGTCTAGAAGCAGACTCTTGTTCATTATTGTTTATTTTTGTGGAATCCCAACCCCCACCCCCTTCCCCCCTCTCTCCCCAACTTTTGTCTTTTCCTTTCTCTTTCACCTCTGACTCCGTGTCTGGTCGGAATTACAAAGCATTCAAAAACAATAACAATAAAGTTTTAAGTATCAGGCGTGACATTAAAAGCAGATGCTTTGATGCTCCACCTGAGAGTAAATCTGTAAGGCTTGTCACCAGCATTCAGACATCAATTCTGTTTGCTTCACAGTACACGGTAAAAAAAAAAGGTTGATACATGGGTTTTAGCAGCACATTGATTGTGAAAGACAACTGAACCCTGAAAGTGTGCAAAATAAATGAAATAAGTCAATAAATCTCTTAATATTTATTGAATTTCAAATATAAAACAAACTCAAAATGTTAAAAGAACAGCCTGTTGGCGTCCTTTAGTTCCTTTCTTCAGTCTAGTGAGTTGATCACAAGACTTCACACTTGGGCTGGCATTTCAGGCACTGCACTGGATTGGTTTAGGTCATACTTTTGTAACAGGTCTGCTAGGGTCATGTTGGACGGCTGTTCATCAGAGTCACAGCCTCTACGTTGGGGTGTCCCACAAGGTTCAATTCTTGGCCCGTTACTGTTCAACCTCTATATACTGCCCTTAGGAGCCATTTTCAGAAAGCACGCTGTCTCATACCATCTTTACGCTGACGACTGTCAAATCTACTTTTCATTTAAGCCAACTCAATCAACGAAAGTTCTGTCTGATTGTATCCTTGAGGTCAAGCAATGGCTAGCTGACAACTTCCTCCATCTCAATGACTCCAAAACTGACTTAATCGTTTTCAGTCCTAACAGTATCACGGCAACTCAAAAACATGACCTCAACTATCTCTCACCTAATGTATCCTCTGTAATCTCCAACCTTGGAGTAAAAATGGACCAGGCTCTGAAGATGGATGCCCAGGTCAATAACACAGTTAAATCATGTTTTTACCAACTAAGACGCATCTCAAAACTAAAGCACATCCTGAGTGTACGTCTTCTGAAATCCGTGGTCCACACTTTCATCACTTCAAGGCTGGATTACTCTAACTCCTGCTTATATGGCATCAGTAAAGCAGCTCTTTCTAGACTTCAGCTGGTCCAGAATTCAGCAGCTAGGTTGCTGACTGGAGCTGACAGAAGACAACACATTTCTCCAATTCTGAAATCTCTCCACTGGTTGCCCGTGCAGTTCAGGATAAACTTCAAAATTATGCTTCTCACTTACAAATCCTTGAACCATCAAGCTCCTCCATATCTGTGTGAACTTGTCCATTACTACAACCCGCCGCGTGCTCTCAGGTCTGAAGATAAGCTCCTCCTAGCTGTTCCCAATGCACGTTTAAAAAGCCGTGGAGAGAGGGCTTTCTCTGTCTGTGCACCGAAGCTGTGGAACGCATTGCCACTGCTAGTGAGGCTAGCACCAACAGCTAGCATTTTTAAATCACGCCTGAAAACTCACTACTTCAACCTAGCTTATACAACATAATTATGAACCTCACTGACATCTGCACTGTTTATAAACTGACTCCACAATTATCGACTTCCGTATTATTGAGGTTCTTTGTAAAATGTTTTTTCCTATTTTTATTTCACCCTGTGTCTTATTTAGCTGTTATTTTTGGGAGTTTTGTTGTATTTCCTTTTTATCTTTTATCTGTGTTCGACATGTTTATATAACACCTGTTTAATTAACCAACATTTTTAGTGTACAGCGCCTTGTTTGGTTGTAATGCCTTTTGAATGCGCTTTATAAATAAAATTGGATTGGATTGGATTGGACTAGTAGTGGCGGCAGTTGGCCACAGAAGTTCCTGCAAATTTTTTTTTTATATAATTGTAATTATAATTTTTTTTTTCTTTTAAAAAATTTTCGGCCAATATATAGGAGACGTATATATATATATATATATATATATATATATATATATCGACAAGCCGATATATCGGTCGGCTTTTCATTGAAATAGCTTTCCTTCTCAGCCGGCTTGAGGCTGTTAGTTTTTCTTCTTTAAAAAGGCCAAAGAGGGATGCAGTCTTTGTTTACAGTCTATCCCACCTTTATACTTCCTGGTTTCAGAGCCAATCGTATCTCCATCACAGCGCTGCACCTGCATTTGTGATTTGCACGAAAAAAGCACCATAGTTGTGGACAGTATGTTAGTCAGTAACTGGAGCAGCCCAGAAGTTATTTCTTGTACCCCTAAGAAGCGACGGTATGTTTTAGTTTGACTTTTATATCCAGTGAAGAATACTAGAGGCTAACAATGCTAACTGTGACTAGTGTATTCTACAGTTGACATCACAGCGCAGATGCTGCTGGGTTCTAATGCTGAACAAACAAACCGCATTTGCATATTAAATTTACACGAACAAATCCTTGGACGTCGATAAAAGCAGCATGACAGGCATCGTATTCAAACTTTTGAAACAGTTACTCATTAATCGCCATGCTTAACATTTTCTAGAAGTTCATAGTTTACTTTTAGGTTATTGTTTGTCTCACTACTTTTTACATAAGAAGAAACAAGTTTTTATTTAGCACCTCTCAAGAAAAAAATCATGAGGCGCTTCACAAGAACACAAAATTAAAAATTATTACTAAATAAATGGAAAATATCAATAAAAATATAAATTAAAAAATGAGGACAATGAAAACCGCAGGCTCTATACCCTTAGGGGGATCCTGGAGTGTGCGTGGGAATTTGCCCAACCAGTCTACATGTGTTTTGTGGATTTGGAGAAGGCGTTTGACTGCGTCCCTCGGGGAGCCCTGTGGGGGGTACTCCGGGAGTATGGAGTACCAGGCCCTCTGATACGGGCTGTTAAGGTCCGTGTATGACCGGTGTCAGAACTTGGTCCGCATTGCCGGCAGTAAGTCGAGCTTGTTCCCAGAGTTGGACTCCGCCAAGGCTGCCCTTTGTCACCAATTCTGTTCATGACCTTTATGGACAGGATTTCTAGGCGCAGCCAAGGTGTGGAAGGCATCCGTTTTGGTGGCCTGAGGATCAGGTCTCTGCTTTTTGCAGATGATGCAGTCCTGTTGGCTTCATCAGAACATGGTCATCGGCTTTAGCTTGAGCAGTTTGCAGCCGAGTGTGAAGCAGCTGGGATGAGAGTCAGCTCCTCTAAATCTGAGACCAAGGTCTTGATTTGGAAAAGGGTAGAATGCCTTCTCCGGGACAGGGATGAGGTCCTGCCCCAAGTGGAGGAATCTTGTTCACGAGTGAGGGAAAACTGGAGCGTGAGATCGACAGGTGGATTGGTGCTGCATCTGCAGTGATGCGGGCGTTGTACCGATCTGTCATGGTGAAGAGAGAGCTAATCAGAATGCGAAGCTCTCAATTTACCGGTCGATCTACATTTCTACCCTCACCTATGGTCACGAGCTTTGGGTAGTGATCGAAAGAACGAGATCGCGGATGCAAGCGACCAAAATGAGTTTTCTCCGCAGAGTGGCTGGGCTCTCCCTTAGAGATAGGGTGAGAAGCTCTGTCATTCGGGAGGGGCTCAGAGTAGACCTTCTGCTCCTCCACATCGAGAGGAGCCAGTTGAGGTGGCTCGGGCACCTGGCCTCCCTGGTGAAGTTTTCCGGGCACATCCAACCGGGAGGAGACCTAAAGGTAGACCCAGGACACGTTGGAGGGACTATGTCTCTCACCTGGCCAGGGAACGCCTTGGGATTCCCCCGGAGGAGCTGGCCCAAGTGGCTGGGGAGAGGGAAGTCTGGACCTCTCGACTTAGGCTACTGCCCCCGTGACCGACTCCGGATAAGCGGATGAAAATGGATGGATAAATGGATGGAAGATGATGAAAACATTTAAATAAAAAAATGTAAAGGAAAACAGAAATGAATAAGAGAAGGTGATGCAGTATCCCGACAAATGCAGAATTGATGTAAACAGCAGCATGAAACGAAGGTAGTGAAGAAGAATCAGAAGGTCACTCAAAATTCAGCTTGAACAAGTGAGGTTTCAGCTGCTTTTTAAAGGAGACCACTGAGTCCACTAATCTCAGGATCAGGGGGAGAGAGTTCCAGAGTCTGGGGGCCACAGCAGCAAATGATCTGTCACCTTTGGTCTTAAGCCTGATGTGCTGCACAACCAGTAGGCTTTGATCACTGGACCTCAGGGACCTGCTGGGGGTGTAGGGACTGAGAACATAATAATAACTGTATAATAAAAGTCACCCCGGGTCAAAAGCCTTTTCGTCCACGTTTGGATGCTGTTTGGTCAAGACGTTTAGCTATACTTCTTCCTTTATACCACTGCTTCCTGGATAACCTTACTCCACATCTAGAAGCATTGCGAGTATCAGCTCATATTGTCGGAGGCAGGGCCTTTTTCACTGGCAAAATGTATGGAACAAATATACGCGCACCCCTTGATCTGCTCCACACTGTGAAAATCTGCTTTTCCACTGAAATACTGCCACCACTTTGCTTTGTCTGTCTTCAACTTGGCCAGTTTCCCTTTCCAGCTGTTGCACGTGGTTGTGGACCTTACCCAACTTTGGAAAATGGATCAAATATGTCCCCTCCAACATCCAATCTGGGTATCTAGAGTGGAATTGGCCCCTCCTCCAACAGCAGTGCTTAGTTTTTTCCTTTTTGAACATCTTCAGGAGAAGAAATTACAATTTTGAGACGAGTGGAGCAACTCAGACCCATAGGCGCCCATGCAAAATGCACGCTTGGTTGTCTAGGAATACATCCACATTGCATTGTGAAATTACGTTATGATCAGTTTTTAGCTACTACACAATACTGATTTAAAAAAAAAACTGTCAGCTCTAAAAATATCTAAATCTACGTTTTCAATTACTAACAACTCTATATTTCCGTAAAATGTTTTATCTACTACAATTATTATTATAATTAACTATTTTTCAATTTACAGTGTATGACTAATCTTCATTCGTAATCTGGAATCTTCTGGTGCTGAGCCATAAAAGGTAACTGGTGCTCAGAGCTGACTCTTTGTTGAGAAACATGGACTGTGGTACCCAAATGTGCCCACAGGATGTCACTTTTTTCATTCCCCTTTCATATAAATTCAGATGTATGTGAAATTTGTTGGAATATAGATTTTTGAGCTTTTTGTGCCACCAGAGATCCTCTGTACAATCATTTCGGCTTTTTTCCTAGATGTATTAATCTTTCCTTATAGTTCTCTTCCTGTCTTGGGATGATCATATGTCAGATTCTTCTTTTCTTCTCTCTAATCTGAGCTGTATAATAAAAAGTGCATTAAAAACATTAGAAAATCATTATGTACTAAAGGCAAAGCATGGCTCGTTTAACTGAGATGCCTCTTGAGGTAATTTTATTATTTTACAGCTAAAAGAGTATGCACACACACACACACACACGTGCGCGCGCACACACAAAACTGTGTTTTAAATATATTTTGACAAATGTAGTTCAGCCATCCTAATGTAGCCTGCAATCTATAGGGCAATGCGGACATCAGAACTAATTGGCAAGAAAAGCTTGTGTGTGTGTGTGTGTGTGTGTGTGTGTGTGTGTGTGTGTGTGTGTGTGTGTGTGTGTGTGTGTGTGTGTGTGTGTGTGTGTGTGTGTGTGCGCGCGAGAGAGAGAGAGGTGCCTCAGTGTTCAGAATTGCATTGATAATGTCATCCTGCAGTAAATTAAATGTAGAACGGTAGGTTGGGTTTAGGTAAGTGTATTGCCTGTAAATGAATTGGGTTAACTTCTTGTTGCTAAGCACATTTTCACTTAGAATAATAGATGAAGTCTGTAGGATTACTCTGCTCACACCCTCCATCCTCCCAGATTATTCACTTCCTTGTGTTCTCCTCCTTTATTATTTTTTTTTTACTTTCCTTCATGTAGAATTGAAATATGGGACATAATTATGGGATGGTTAAGAGAATGTCTCATGCAATTTTTCTTAGCTGAAATGCACTTTGTTAAAGGATGTAAAACATTTTTTTAACTTTTTTACAGTGGCAATTCAGGTCAATTGCATCAGCTGTGTATAATCTGAATATATTGTTAAAAAATGAACACCACTGTGCCCAGATGTTGCATTCTGCAACATTCTGGGGTAATGTTCTGTTGGCAGAGGGGACATAAGTTTCCAGTGGTAAGTTTTGTGGCAAAAGCTGTTATTAGTGGTACATGTTGTGTTAAAATTGTGTATCTAAACACTTAAAAGTTATAGTTGGTGCTCAGTTACTTTAAATACTTTCATTTTACTGTTTGTTTGTTTTTGTTTTTGTTTTTACTGTACTTCTTTCTTTTAATTAATTTTTGCATAAATAAAGATTTGATTTCTGTGATGTGTGTCTCTTCTGTGCCACTCTCAGCTCCTGAAAAGATGTCTGCCCTAGAACTGGTTCCTGTAAACAGCAGCTCTGCCCGCGTCCTGTGGTCACCTCCTTTTCGACCCAACGGAGTCATCGTTGGTTACAACATCTACGTTAACGATCGTCTCCATGGCAGTGTGGGCAACAGCTCTGGCTCGTATCTGCTTGGAGACCTGCTGCCTTTTACAGTCTACAGTATACAAGTATACATACAGTCACAGGCATCAGAGTCATGATAACAAGTGATGCTTTAGGTCTTTGGTGTTCAAATGTCTGTTGCAGGTGGAGGTGTGCACAGTGTATGCCTGTGCACGGAGTGATGCTAGCAAAACAACCACTGTAGAAGATGTGCCAGCTGAATTCTCAATACCACATGCTCAAGTAATCAGTCCAAGGTAATGAATAGATCATTATTTTTTTGAAGAATTATTGAATTTCAGTTCCACGGTTTACATTATAAAATTATTGTCCATTGTCTGTGGTTCGTCATTTGTGACTCATTACTTTCTGTTAGTGCTGGTAGATGTGAGTTTGTTTTTGGGTTTAATGACACATAAACAACAGTATGATACAGTTTGTTGATTTATACTAAGTAAAAGCAAGAGCAACCATGAGAGACAATACTCACCATGGAAAAGAAGTACCGAGAGAAGTGAGCCAACTATCAGAGCTCCAGAAAGGAACAATGAGAAAAACCAGGACCCAAGAGCTACAGCCAGAACCCCATACCTGAAGCACTGGAAACAGCAAAACAAAGGCTCCAAGCCATGGCCAGCCACCTGAAGAGATATACGAGTGAAAGTGAAGCCAGACAAATAAACCGGCTTTTCTCGACCCAACCAGCTAAAGTGTACTCTCAGTGGCAGGGTTATTACAGCTGGGCAGACCCATCAAGGCTGGAGACAGTACTGGAAGGACATTTGGGAGAAGGAGGCATCCCACAACAGCAATACAAATTGGCTAGCCTCTCTAAGAAAAGACCACGATAACCTCCTTGAGCAGAACCCAGTATCCATTACTGTGGCAGACATCCAGGAAAGAGCCGCAGGTATGAAAAACTGGACAGCACCGGGACCTGACTTGATCCAAACCTACTGGCTTAACAGCTCACTGCACTCCATGAGCTCCTGGCAGCACAAATGAACCAGCTGCTAAAGAATGGGATTCACCCTGAATGGCTAACTGACAGATGCACAGTCCTGATCATGAAGGATCCCTCCAAGGGTACAGTCCCATCCAACTATTGGCCAATAACCTGTCTCTCCACAACATGGAAGCTCATGTCAAGCAACATAGCAAATAAGACAAGTGGACACATGGATCATTACATGATATCAGAGGAGCCAAACACCAGCTGCTGATAGACCAAACAATTGCCCAAGACTGCAAAGCCCGACATACACGACTATGCACGGCCTTGATTGATTACAAGAAAACCTATGACTCAATGCTGCATTCATGGATCGTTGAATGTTTGGAGCTGTACGATATCAACAGGACTCTGAGAATCTTCATTGCAAACTCAATGGAATTGTGGAAAACCACCATTGAGGTCAATTGTAAGACAATTGCACAAGTCTTTACCAAATGTGGCATCTACCATGGGGACACCCTGTCCCTACTGCTGTTCTGCATAGGTCTGAACCCCCTCAGCCAAATAATCGACAGAACTGGCTATGGATATCGACTCAAGAATAGAACCACCATCAGCCATCTTCTCTACATGGATGACATAAAGCTCTACGCCAAGAACTAGCAAGACATCATTTCACTGATCCACACCACCAGGATCTACAGCACTGATATTGAAATGTCATTCGGGCTTGAGAAGTGTGGTTGGATGATGAGAAAGAAAGGCAAGGTAGTCCACAAAGGAGGGGTCTCACTCCCAGAAGAAACAACAGCAGACATTGACAGCTACAAGTACCTCGGTGTCCCACAAGCAAATGGTCACTTTGATTAAGCTGCAAGGAATGGAGCCACAGCCAAATACATAGAACAAGCAAGCCAAGTCCTAAGAAGTCAGCTCAATGGCAAGAACAAGATCTAGGCAATAAACAGCTATGTCCTGCCAGTAATCAGATATCCTGTAGGAATAATAAGCTGGCCAAAGTAAGAAATACAGACCACAGATGACACTGAAGCTCCTATCCATGCATGGAGGGTTCCATCCCAAATCCAGCACCCTGAGACTCTACAGTAGTCGTAAGAAAGGAGGTCAAGTACTAGTGAGTGTCAGAGCCTCTGCCCAGGATGAAACATCCAAGATCCATAAGTACATCAAAGACAAGGCCCCAACAGATGACGTGCTCAGTGAATGTCTCAGACAATGGCAAACAGAGGAGGAGACATTGGAAATACCATCATGGGAGGACAACCTCTACATGGGATGTACCACAGACTGATAACTGAAGCGGCTGATATCAAGAAATCCTACCAATGGCTAGAAAGAACTAGTCTGAAGGACAGCACAGAGGCACTCATCATGGCTGCACAGGAACAGGCCTTGAACACCAGAGCAACAGAGACCAAGATCTACCACACCAGACAAGACCCAAGGTGGAGGCTATGCAAAAAGGCCCCTGAGACAATCCACCACAGAACTACAGGGTGTACGATGCTGGCAGGGAAAGCATACATGGAATGCCACAATCAAGTGGCTGGCATCATGTACAGGAGCATCTGTGCAGAGTATGGACTGGAAGGTCAAAATGGGTAATACCCTAAGGTCGTTGAGAACAAGCGAGCTAAGCTCCTGTGGGACTTTCACATCCAGAATGACAATATGGTGATGGCAAACCAACCCGACATTGTGTTGGTGGACAGACAACAGAGGACAGCCATTGTGGTTGATATGGCAATATCAAGTGATAGAAACATCAGGAAAAAGGAACATGAGAAACTAGAGAAGTACTGGGGCCTCAAAGAAGAACTTGAGAAAGCCTGGAGAGTGAAGACATCGATGGTACCCATGGTTATCGGGGAACTCTGGGCAGTAACCCCCGAACTAAGGTAGCGCAACTCGGGTTGCGAATGCCCACAGTCACCAATTCTTGTCCTCAGAATTGGGTGCACTGAAACTCTAATTTCCCTCTGGGATTAATAAAGTATCTTTGAATTTAATTTAATTGAACTGGAGGAGTGGCTAAAGCATATCCCAGGAAAGACATCTCAGTTCAGAAAAGAGCCATTCTAGGAACAGCTAAGATACTGTGCAGAACCCTCAAGCTCCCAGACCTCTGGTAGAGGACCCGAGCTTGGAAGGATGAGATCACCCACAGAGGGTGAGATGGGAGTTTTATATCACCTGCCCCGGGAACACCTTGGGATTCCCCCAGAAGAGCTGGCCCAAGTGGCTGGGGAGAGGGAAGTTTTTGACCTCTCGACTGCTGTTCCCACAACCCGACTCCGGACAAGCGGAAGAAAAAGAAGTGTGTGTGTATATATATATATGTACTGTATATATATATATATATATATATATATATATATATATATATATATATATATATATATATATATATATATATATATATATATACACACACACACACACACACACACACACTACTGGTCAAAAGTTTTAGAACGCCCCAATTTTTCCAGTTATTTATTGCCGTTTAAGTCATTCAAGTCCAATGAATAGCTTGAAATGGTAAAAAGTTAAGTGATAAACTGTCAGAGTTAAAAAAAGGTATGGTTATTCAAAACTGAAAAAAATAAATGTACATTTCAGAATGATACAAAAAGGCATTTTTTCTGGGAACACAGCTGTTCCGCAGCAATGAACGTTGATCGAGCCTTGAAAGCTTGTGCTACTAATTCCCACAGGTGTTCCAACTTTCCTGGATTACTTACAACCCCCTCTGTCTGCATAAAAACAGTGTTGAAACATACTGTGGTACCATATCCTCGTGAGCATCAGTTAAACAGTATTGTACTGCAGATAATAGTGTGCTGCTACAAAAATGGCGAGAAAAAGGCAATTAACAGTGGAAGAGAGACAGACCATCAAAACACTTAAAAATGTAAGTCTTTCCTACAGAGAAATTGCAAAGTCAGGGTGTCAGTCAGTACAGTTTCCTTCACCATCAAAAGGCACTCAGAAACAGGGGCAAACTCTGACAGGAAGAGGTCTGGCAGACTCAAAGCCACAACTGCATCAGAGGACAAGTTTCTGGGAGTTAACAGCTTGCGTGATAGGCGGCTCACAGGACAACAGCTTCAAGCACAGCTTAATAGTGGTCATAGTAAGCAAGTCTCAGTTTCAACTGTGAAGAGAAGACTTCAAGCTGCAGGTTTGACAGGACAAGTTGCAGCAAGAAAGCCACTGCTAAGACATCAGAAGAAGAGAAAGAGGCTTGTCTGGGCCATGAAACACCACCATTGAACTACTGAAGTCTGGAAGAAGGTATTATGGACTGATGAATCCAAATTTGAAATCTTAAGTTCATCATGCAGGATCTTTGTATGCCGTCGAGTTGGTGAAATGAGAGTTCCACAGTGTGTGGCATCAATTGTCAAACATGGAGGAGGAAGTATGATGGTCTGGGGCTGTTTTGCTGGATCCAGGGTCAGTGACTGGTACAGAGTGGGAGGCACCCTGAACCAAAACAGCTACCACAGCATTCTCCAGTGCCATGCAGTATGGTATGTACCTAGTTGATCAGGGGTTCATCCTACAGCAAGATAATGACCCAGAACATAAGTCCAACCTATGCCAGAACTACCTCAGGGAAAAAAGAACAAGATTGTAACCTTGAAAACATGGAGTGGCCAGCATAGTCTCCAGACTTAAACCCCATCGAGCTGGTTTGGGATGAACTGGACAGTAGAGTGAAATCAAAACAACCTACAAGTGCTACAAATTTATGGGAGCTTCTGCAACAGATATGGGAAGAACTTTCTGAGGAATATTTGATTTCTATTGTAGAAAGAATGCTATGAGTGTGTTCAGCTGTTATATCTGCCAAAGGTGGCTACTTTGATGAGTCAAAAGTTTAGAAAGCATTTTGGTCTAAAAATTGATTCCATAATTCCTTTCTTTTATCTCCAATTGCTTATTTGCATTATGCTTTCATTTTAGAGTGCAATGTGACATTAAACAGCATAAATTCCAATAAAAAACTGGAAAAATTTGGGCGTTATAAAACTTTTGATATCTACTGAATTGAAAACGTAGTTTAACTGAGCGTAACTGAACTGATCAGTATCAAACAAAACAGAAAAGTTATTGATTAGTTTATTCATTGTCCTCCTGCGCACTGAAACCACTGAAGTCATCATCTTCAGTGTCGGAGTTGAACAGCCTCAGAAGAGCTTCGTCACATACCTTTTCTGTGGCGATGTCAACGTCGCTCTCTGTGTTGCTGTCATCATTCCGGAGTGAAGCTGGGAAAACAAGCAGCGCCGTTTTACTGTGAAAAAAATTCTCCTGGGCGCTTTCAGTAGCACTTTCATTAGACTTTCTAGCATACATCCTTTCTGGTTGACTAAAGCCGCACCTCTTTATAATATATTATATTATATGGATGAAATCCCACCATCTCCAACTCAACCTCTCTAAAATTGAACTACTTGTCATCCCAGCAAAACAATCCATATAGCACAATATCTCAATCCAAAATGGCTTCCTATCTCTGGCTCCTTCAAAGGCAGTTCGAAATCTGGGTGTTGTGATTGATGAACACCTGACCTTTAAAGATCATGTTGCCTCTGTTGCTCGTTCATGCCGCTTTGCACTGTATAATATACAGAAGATCAGACCATACTTAACACAACATGCCACCCAGCTCCTGGTGCAATCTACTGTCATCTCCTGCCTCGATTACTGCAATGCCCTTCTAATTGGTCTTCCAGCCTGTATTGTGAGACCTCTTCAAATGGTCCAGAACGCAGCGACGCGTCTGGTCTTCAATCAGCCAAAAAGAGCACGTCACCCCTCTGTTCATTGAGATACACTGGCTACCGCTAGCAGCACGCATCAAATTTAAATTGCTAACACTAGCATACAAAGTCCGAGATGGTACGGCTCCCATCTACCTGAATCCTCTTGCAAAGGCTTACGTCTCGGCCTGGCCACTCCGGTCATCACAGGATCGTCTGCTGGCAGTGCCTACACCACACTCAGGACAATCCAGACCTTCTCATGCATCGTTCCACAAATGTGGAATGACCTTCCAAGCACAACCAGAACAGGGGCTTTCTTTTCAATTTTCAACAAACTCCTGAAGACCCTGCTCTTCAGAGAGCATCTTCTTAACTAGCACCCTCCCTGCACCCGTCCCCCCTCTCTACCGTCCACTCCTTTGTTCCCCCCTCTCCATGATTGATGTCAAGTTGCTGTTATTGTTGTTGTTAGCCTCAAGGGCAACATGCCGATTATCACTTGTAAGTCGCTTTGGACAAAAGCGTCTGCTAAATACATAAACATAAACATAAGCCGCATGGTTCAAAGCGTGGAAAAAAGTAGCGGCTTATAGTCCAGAAAATACGGTGTGTGTGTGTGTGTGTGTGTGTGTATGTATGTATGTGTATATATATATATATATGTATATATATATATATATATATATATATATATATATATATATATATATATACATACATATATATATACATATATATATATATATATATATATATACATATATATATATATATATATATATATATATATATATATATATATACATATATATATATACATATATGTATATATATACATATATGTATATATATATATATATATATACATATATGTATATATATATACATATATGTATATATATGTATATATATACATATATATGTATATATATATACATATATGTATATATATATATATATATATATATATATATATATATATATATATATATATATATATATATATATATATATGTATATATATAGATAGATAGATAGATAGATAGATAGATAGATAGATAGATAGATAGATAGATAGATAGATAGATAGTGGGGCAAAAAAGTATTTATTCAGCCACCAATTGTGCAAGTTGTCCCACTTAAAATGATGACAGAGGTCAGTAATTTTCATCATAGGTACACTTCAACTGTGAGAGACATAATGTGAAAAAAATCCATGAATTCACATGGCAGGATTTTTAAAGAATTTATTTGTAAATCAGGGTGGAAAATAAGTATTTGGTCACTTCAAACAAGGAAAATCTCTAGCTCTCACAGACCTGTAACGTCTTATTTAAGAAGCTTTTCTGTCCTCCACTCGTTACCTGCATTAATGGCACCTGTTTAAACTCATTATCTGTATAAAAGACACCTGTCCACAACCTCAAACAGTCAGACTCCAAACTCCACTATGGCCAAGACCAAAGAGCTTTCGAAGGATACCAGGAAAAGAATTGTAGACCTGCACCAGACTGGGAAGAGTGAATCTACAATAGGCAAGCAGCTTGGTGTGAAAAAATCAACAGCGGGAACAATTATCAGAAAATGGAAGACATACAAGACCACTTATAATCTCCCTCAATCTGGGGCTCCACGCAAGACCTCATCCCTTGGGGTCAAAATGATCATGAGAACGGTGAGCAAGAATCCCAGAACCACACGGGGGGACCTGGTGAATGACCTGCAGAGAGCTGGGACCACAGTAACAAAGGTCACCATCAGTAACACACTACAATGGCAGGGAATCAAATCCTGCAGTGCCAGACGTGTTCCGCTGCTGAAGCCAGTGCATGTCCAGGCCCGTCTGAAGTGTGCCAGAGAGCACATGGATGATACAGCAAAGGATTGGGAGAATGTCATGTGGTCAGATGAAACCAAGGTATAACTTTTTGGTATAAACTCAACTCGTCGTGTTTGGAGGAAGAAGAATACTGAGTTGCATCCCAAGAACACATACCTACTGTGAAGCATGGGGGTGGGAACATCATGCTTTGGGGCTGTTTTTCTGCTAAGGGGACAGGACGACTGATCCGTGTTAAGGACAGAATGAATGGGGCCATGAATCGTGAGATTCTGAGCCAAAACCTCCTTCCATCAGTGAGAGCTTTGAAGATGAAACGTGGCTGGGTCTTCCAACACGACAATGATCCCAAACACACCGCCCGGGCAACAAAGGGGTGGCTCCGTAAGAAGCATTTGAAAGTCCTGGAGTGGCCTAGCCAGTCTCCAGACCTCAACCCCATAGAAAATCTGTGGAGGGAGTTGAAAGTCCATGTTGCTCGGCGACAGCCCCAAATTATCACTGCTCTCGAGAAGATCTGCATGGAGGAATGGGCCAAAAATACCAGCTACTGTGTGTGCAAACCTGGTAAAGACCTATAGTAATCGTTTGACCTCTGTTATTGCCAACAAAGGTTATGTTAAAAAGTATTGATTTGAATTTTTGTTATTGACCAAATACTTATTTTCCACCCTGATTTACAAATAAATTCTTTAAAAATCCTGCCATGTGAATTCATGGATTTTTTTTTCACATTCTGTCTCTCACAGTTGAAGTGTACCTATGATGTAAATTACTGACCTCTGTCATCATTTTAAGTGGGAGAACTTGCACAATCAGTGGCTGACTAAATACTTTTTTGCGCGACTGTGTATATATATATATATATATATATATATATATATATATATATATATATGTGTGTGTGTGTACAGTGCTGCCCATAATTATTCACACCCCTGGCAAATTTTGACTTAGTTACTTTTATTCAACCAGCTATGGGAAATGACATAGGTATTTCTCAACAGAAAATATGATGTACAAGAGGCATTATTGTGTCCAAACAATTTCCCAGTTTTTACTTACATTTGAGCGAAAGACGTCATGTCCAAGATTATTCATACCCTTCAAAAACAAAAAATCCAAAGTGCTAAACTATTTCAAATAGTCCAAGCTGTTCTAAAGCATCTTATTTACCCAGATTAATTGGGAACAGCTGTTTTAATCAACTCAAAGGGAGAAAAACAGCAGACTTGACACTTTTTGCTCAAATGTAAATAAAAGCTGAGAAATGTTTTTTGGCACAATAATGCTTCTTGTACATCATCTTATTATCTGCTGGGAGACACTTATGTCATGTCCCATCAAAATATAAATTGCTGCTTGAATAAAAGTAACTAAGTCAAAATGTGCCAATGGGGTATGAATAATAATTGGCAGCACTATATATATATATATATATATATATATATATATATATATATATATATATATATATATATATATATATATATATATATTATATATATATATATATATATATATATATATATATATATATTAGATTCATTACACACAACTGAATTAGATCAAGCCTTTTATTGTTTCTAATGTTGATGATTTTGGCATACAGCTCATGAAAACCCAAAATTCGTATCTCAAACATTAGCATATTTCATCCAACCAATAAAAGAAAATGTTTTTAATACAAAAGTCAACCTTGAAATAATTATATTCAGTTATGCACTCAATACTTGGTCTGGAATCCTTTTGCAGAAATTACTGCTTCAATGTGGCGTCGCATGGAGGCAATCAGCCTGTGGCACTGCTGAGGTGTTAGGGAGGCCCAGGATGCTTCGATAGTGGCCTTAAGCTCATCCAGAGTGTTGGGTCTTGCGTCTCTCAACCTTCTCTTCACAATATCCCACAGATTCTCTATGGGGTTCAGGTCAGGAGAGTTGGCAGGCCAAATGAGCACAGTAATACCATGGTCAGTAAACCGTTTACCATTGGTTTTGGCACTGTGAGCCAGAGGCAGAAAGTAATGAATTACATTTACTCGCGTTACTTTAATTGAGTAGCTTTTTTGTATATTTATACTTAAGTTTTTTTTAAAATCTGTACTTTTACTTTTACTTGAGTATGTTTTTAAAAAAGAATTGTAATTCGCTACATTCACTAAATCATATCCATTACTGAGTAAAAATAAATTGTAGGCTTAATAAATTGAAAATATTGCATGTTGCACCGTCGGAACAGAAAGAGACACCTGCGTGAGGGACGCGTCTAAACCGGGGGGGTACACCCTTGACAATGAGAACAGCCATTTTTACCGCAGTTTTGCTCAAAAACATCAGTTCAGTCCCTGTGATTCACTCGCTGCTTACCTCCTCTCTCCCTCCTGTCCTGTGGGTTGGAACCCGCACCTTTGCGCATCGGTGTGACGTCATCAGAATTATGCTCAGTTCGGTAACAAGACTCGGTTCCGTGTTTGAAATGTGTTTCTCTACCGCTCCGCATGGAAGCGGCAAAATAACGTTTAGCGCTCATGACAAGCGGATTCTCAGCGCTTTGCTCATAAAACAGAAGACCTGCAGGCCTCCGTGAGTTAAAACATCCTGATACTGTTTCAGTTGTAAACATTGTGCTCCATCCCGGTGTTTGAACTCAAGTTGCTCCTTGATGCCACAGATATGTGATGATTTAGCTTGTTTTTTTTATTTTACTCCAGAATAAGAGATTAAAGTATCATACAAGCAGTTCAATGTAGTTAAATTAGTCATTCAAATGATTCTAACATGCTGCAGTGTGTGTGTGTGTGTGTGTGTGTGTGTGTGTGTGTGTGTGTGTGTGTGTGTGTGTGTGTGTGTGTGTGTGTGTGTGTGTGTGTGTGTGTGTGTGTGTGTGTTACACACATAGGACTGCATGAGACAGCATGGTGTCATCAAATCGATGCATCTTATTTCTTGGCTGAAGTAATGGCTCAGGAGTATAACTTATATTTCATAAATAATGACGTCTGCAGTGTTTATGATAATGTTTTATCTTATCTTTGGTCTGGGAGGTGTAACTTATCATGATACAAGCCTTTTAAAACATGTTAAAGTGTTACAAGAGGAGATAAATGCATGAATTTAAAGTTCATGTTTGGAGACCAACCTTCACAGTTTGGAGGCTCACGCTGGTGAGGAGACACCATTAGTTCTAGTAACACCTGGGCTCCCAAGGCCTATTCTGACAGGATGGACGTTACGGGACCCTTAAGGATTCCAGTTGGATGATTGGAGGATTATTTAGGAGGATTGGAATGAGCACACTGATTTTAGTGGTGATGGGTTAAAGGCTCGGCATTAAAATTGTAGAAATGCAAAATGACTACACTTTACCATCTATATAAACATGTACTGGGTCCAGTTTTTTATTTTATTAAGGACTTTTGTCATAAATCATTACAGAAAATCCAAATCCGCTCCTCCAGACAGTGAAGAACTGTGTTTCGCATACGTCACTCTAGCACGTAAAACAAGGTAGCTGCTGATGCTAGTATCATGAATCACTGTTATTTGTTTACTTTCATGCTTCTAATTATTACGTAATATTGCGTTTACAGCTGCAGCAAAAGGTGTGAGCCATGTGTCTGTGTCCTACACGCATTTTTAAATAACAGGTCTGATCTAAAATAATAAACTACATCTATAAATCCATCTAGAACTGCACCGCTACTTCTGGACTCTAGACGAGTCCCGTTAGCATGACTGCAGCAAAACTGCTAACCGTGTTAGCTCTGGTAAGGAAAGAACAAGTCCTTTGGGAAAGCTACGACACACACACACACACACACACACACACACACACACACACACACACGCACACGCACACAGATATAATCTAAAAGATGATCTCTATATTTCAACATTAGAACCTCCATGACATCCTGGATCAGTGCAAACAACAAATTGAACTAAGGAGTTACTCCAGCATCAGGAAGATTTATTCTGGTAAATTGTCCATTAAATATTTTCCAGAGTTATATCAATAAATACACACAGCAGTAAAACTGTAGATTACTGAAATATATTGGGACACGTGATGGAGCTAAGACCAGCTGAGAACTCGTCAGCTTAGAGCTCCCAGTGGAGCACAGAAATGAAATATTTAAGAAAAGTAAACAAACTGTACCAATTTTGGTTCTGAAGATGAACAGAATCCTCCTCTATGTCCAAATTGGGTTGCAGATCTTCTGAGTCAAACGGTTTAAAACATGTCTGCACCTCTGGTAGTGATATCCAGCTGGCGGGGTCGGAGTTCGGTTGAACTTCTTTCCGGTAATCCAATATCCATTCTTGTCACCGTATCCCAAAGAAAAAACAAATCTGACCGACTACTAGAGACTTCAGAAGCTACATCTGATTAATGACACATTGTTCTCTGCTATAACGCTAATGCAGAAACAGCGGAGTCAGGCGTTTACTACAGCTGTTTCAGCAGAGCTCCATGTGAAACGTTACCAGCTGCCCAGGGTTTAGACTGGAAGGTAGTTTGTTTTTCCCGCGCCGGTCACAAACATCAGATTTTCTTACAATTCCAGCCGTCAAAATCCAAAAACCTTTTTCATCTGAGGTTTTAATACACATTTACACATGCTGTTCAAACGAATTTTGCCTCTGGCCGATATCTTTAAATGAGTGAGTGAACCCACTACCAAGGATGAACTCTGCTAACTTTAAAAATCAGCTGCTCCAAATAAGCATGAAGGTCAGAGAGGAGCTCTAGGATGGACATGGATAAAGGAACTGTAATGTAGAGGTAAAGTAGGGCAGGGCCAATGTTAACAGCTATCATACGGTCCATTTGAAATGTTTGACTTTCATTTAGCTTGTTATGTGACAGGTTAGAACACAGTCTCATGTTAGAGTTTTGTCATGAGAACATTGAGATACCTCACATACTGATGGCATCTAAAAAATATTTTTTCTTTCTCAAAATAAAGAATAATTTTAATCACTATTGAAACGTACAATCCTAGACAAAACCTCGTCCAATCGATGTGCACGTCCTTTTCTCACTGATTGGATAGAAATCCTTCCATCAAACTGTGTGTGTGTGCGTGCACACACGAGCGTGTTGTGAACTGGTGTTGTGGTTTTGCACTGATGTAACCATCTTTACGCTGACAAAAATGTAACTAAGTAACTTTTACTTTGAGTACATTTTATTTACGATACTTTTTACTTTTATGTGAGTAAAAATTTTGGCAAGTACTTTTACTTGTACTTGAGTAAAAACTTATCAAAGTACTGGTACTCGTACTTAAGTAGGAAATTTTTTTACTCTTTCCACCTCTGCTGTGAACAGGTGCCAGGTCGTGCTGAAAAATGAAATCTTCATCTCCATAAAGCTTTTCAGCAGATAGAAGCATGAAGTGCTCCAAAATCTCCTGATAGCTAGCTGCATTGACCCTGCCCTTGATAAAACACAGTGGACCAACACCAGCAGCTGACATGGCACCCCAGACCATCACTGACTGTGGGTACTTGACACTGAACTTCAGGCATTTTGGCATTTCCCTCTGCCCAGTCTTCCTCCAGACTCTGGCACCTTGATTTCCGAATGACGTGCAAAATTTGCTTTCATCCGAAAAAAGTACTTTGGACCACTGAGCAACAGTCCAGTACTGCTTCTCTGTAGCCCAAGTCAGGCGCTTCTGCTGCTGTTTCTGGCTCAAAAGTGGCTTGACCTGGGGAATGCGGCACCTGTAGCCCATTTCCTGCGTACGCCTGTACATGGTGGCTCTGGATGTTTCTACTCAAGACTCAGTCCACTGCTTCCCAAGGTCCTCCAAGGTGTGGAATCGGTTTTTCTCCACAATCTTCCTCAGGTCACCTCTTCTCGTTGTGCAGCGTTTTCTGCCACACTTTTTCCTTCCCACAGCCTTCCCACTGAGGTGCCTTGATACAGCACTCTGAGAACAGCCTATTCATTCAGAAGTTTCTTTCTGTGTCTTACCCTCTTGCTTGAGGGTGTCAATGATGGCCTTCTGGACAGCAGTAAGGTCAGCAGTCTTACCCATGATTGTGGTTTTGAGTAATGAACCAGGCTGGGAGTTTTTAAAAGCCTCAGGAATCTTTTGCAGGTGTTTAAAGTTAATTAGTTGATTCATATGATTAGGTTGATAGCTCGTTTAGAGAACCTTTTCATGATATGCCAATTTTTTCTGAGATAGGATTTTAGGGTTGTCATGAGCTATATGCCAAAATCATCAATATTAGAAATAATAAACGGTTTGAACTACTTCATTTTAATGTTTATCCATGCGTTACAGAAAATAATGAACTTTATCACAATATGCAAATTTTTTTAGAAGGACCTGTATATGCACAGAGAACATCGAAGAAGTAAAAATCAAGAAAAGTGACTAGCGACTCGCTGAAGAGGATCGGAGTGTGTCTGTGACACAGTCGAGGGCAATGCCGAGTTCATCTAGATCTGTAAAGTGGAAAACCTTATACCTTTCAGAGAGTTTGGCAGATGACTGGTTATTTCAACTTTGGCTGAAGTAGCGCTCATTATTATGAACCCACTATGAATTTAGAGTGTCAGCTGAGCGCGGATTCATCCACAACAACATTTTAACAACCATGAGTCTGTCTGAGGCAAAGGTCCAGGACCTCATGACTATATCCTCTTCAGCAAGCTCCCTAGAGACATTTGATTATGCGCATGCAGGTGACCAGTTCAGGTTTACGTGGAGCAGAAGGAATGTGCTTTCAGGCTGCAGCAGGTGAAATGTTCCTACTTTAAGTGAAATTGTTTAATTGCATTGTTTACATGTTACTACGCCACTCAGTTCTTTATTCCGTTTTACCGTCCGTTTATTTCATTCATAATTTTTTCATGCCTGGAAATAGTTAAATGTCTGTGGTTTAAAATGCAGATTGTGGATTATTATTGCTCAGGAGCTTCTGAAAGTCATAACTTTGTGTGTTGCAACACAGATTTTTTTCCCTTTCTGAAGATGTCAGTGATAAAAAAATAAGGAGAAAATCAATACCGCCAAATGTATAAAGAAACACACACACTGACACTGTAACTAAACTTTGTCTGGCATTATTAACCTTGCATGAATGCCTGTGTGCTGGAAAAGTTGTGTTCGATTGTGTTAAAGGGGTGTGAAGAAGACACACATACACCCACACCCATCACTTTCACTGTGTTCTCATCTCCCTGCTCCCCCCTTTCCTCCATCAGGTTGGTGAGATTAGATTGGTCCCATCCCGGCAGACCCAGTGGGATTATGCTGGGCTATGAGGTTTTACGACGAACCCTTAGATCATGCACGGATGGGTCAACAGGAATAAAACTATCCTCAGGGACAGATTCGGGTGCTTTAAGGTTTGAGTGTTCCTACCTGCAGTGCCCTGTGGGTCACAGTGTTTGTGGGACATCCTGCTTTCATCCTGACAAACAGGTGATTCTTTTTCTTACATAACAAACTCGACACAAAGGCCTTTATTTATGTTTTTTTTTATTCTACCTGCTGCACTTTCAGTTTCCATCTCTTACTTTTATTCTAGTCTCTGATCACTGTTTATTTCTCTTCAACTCAGCCCTTTCTTTTAACTAAACTTGGCACGGGTAAACATTAAATCCCTAACGTGTGCAAACAAGACAAATACCAAAGGTCTTTCTTTGGCTGCTCATTTAACGTTAAGAATATTTTCCTTCATGTACACCCTCAGTATATTAGTCTTTTGCAAACACTAACACACAAACACACACTGAAAGAGAAGCAGACCGCACTTTATATGGAAAGCATGATCAGTGATTAATTTTTTTAAACAGATTAACTTGTCATCTGCATTCACTTCAACCCCTGTGCTTTTGAATGCCAGCCAAGTTAACACGTGAAAATGGAGACACATGGCTTCCAGCGGCACTCATAAAAGCAGTGCGTGTTTGTGAGCTTGAATGTAACCACTCTAAATACTTTACCTAGTAATTTTTTCTCCAACCAGGTTTGCTGCAGCGGACAGCTGCATGCTGCAAAACTACACCATCACTGCTGTGATGGCAGTTATTTGAGTTTGAGCAATCACTCCAACCCTGTATGCTGCAATGGCAAACTTGTCCCATCTCTCCCAGAGCACCAGTGCTGTGGAGGATACTATGTTCTTGTTAAAACCAGTATGTATTCACACGCAGACCAGATTCATTCTGTTCCACTTGACTTAAGTCTGCTCTTCTTCACGTTGTTCAAGTCTTTCCTTCATCTGCCCTTGTCTTTGTAGATGAATACTGCTGTCCTGACCACTTACAGGGCCGGGTCTCAGTGGGGCCAGGTGACAGCTGCTGTGGGGGGGTTCCTTATTCTGTGACAGGCGGCCAGCTTTGCTGCAGTGGGAGTCTCCATGATGGCTATGGGGTCCAGTGCTGCGGAGGCCGGGTAGTGGATGACAAGCTGGAGTGCTGTGGTGATGCAAAGAAGGGGGGTGTACATAAATATAAACCAGGTGAGTTATTAGAAAGTCCTATCATCAGGGGAGGACCACCAGGCTGTGCTTAAGTTCTCTGTTTGTCACTAAAAAAAAAAGTTTGATGGAGCTAAATTAATTCTTGTTTCAGGGAGCGGTCTTCATTTTTAAAACAAATCGGTTGCTCAGAAAACTAGTTACTCAGGCGCAAATAAGTGGTTTAGTCAAGGTCCCATTCCCAGTGGTATTTTGGTATATATGATGCGAGGTGGATGATGGAGGAAGGAAAAGGATGAAAAACAACAAAAGAGAGGATAGGGAAGGGTTGAGAGGTAGACACATGGTGCAGGAACGTGGGGTCATTTCCCTGTCCTCCACTCCCGCGGTGTCCCAAAGCACTCGGATACCGTTGCACAGATGGGACTGTGTGTGTGTGTGTGTGTGTGTGTGTGTGTGTGTGTGTGTGTGTGTGTGTGTGTGTGTGTGTGTCATTAGACATCTTTGTCATGGCAGATGATGATGAAACACACTCAGGATGGCACCGTTGAGGGCACTGCCAAGCACACAGCAGGAGAAATACACACTCATTCTTTCTCCCACACCCACATAGACGTATTACAGCCCCTCTCACCCCGCCCCCTCCCACCTCACCCATTCACTCACACACAGAGTCAACAGGGTGCCCCCAGCAGGGTTTGCTTAGTGTTGAATGCCAGAGACAGACACGTGGCCTCTATTCATCACACATAATCAATGGCCCCATATGGGGAGGCCTGTAGTACTCCATTAGTCTTAAACAACAACACTCACACACACATACAATATTTACATACATAGAGTAACTAAAGAAAAGTTATCACAAATATTTTACATTATTTCTTGTCAGTTGTCATTTCTGTTCTCTAGCAGTTTTTATGGGATTCTCATTAGTAAGATTTGTACTGTTACTATTTTTTTTACTAAGTAGTTATTCAAATGGAAAGATTAAAGTCTCATCAGTTGTCACACACACACTGGTGTGGTGAAAATTGTCCTCTGCATTTGACCCATCCACATGGAGAGTGGGGAGTCACTGTGGCTGCACTCAGGAACTATTTGGGGGTTTAACCCTCCAATCCATCCCCTTAAAGCTGAGCATCAAGCCGGGAGGCATTGGGTCCCATTTTTAAAGTCTTGGGTAAGACCTGACTGGGATTTGAACTAGGGTTGTGACATTTGTGTAGTTTTTCACACTGCCAATTGTCAGTCCAAAAAATAAATGATGGGGAGTTTATTCGTGCATGTGACGTCGTGATGCATAGACGGATTTGCGAACACAAAAGAAGCACAAAACACAATAGAAGTGCAGTGCACATGTTTGCTGGAAAATAAATTTAGATTTTTCTTTTTGCTTAATTTTGTATTTGTAGTTTGGTAGAGTGGCGTATAAACGGCCAGGATTAAACACGGTTAAAGTGTTCAAAGGAAGCCTCGTCTTTGTTTCCCTGTGGTGACCATGGTAGCCTATTTTATTTAAGTAAAATGTATTTTTTCTGTACAAAGGCTACTGGGTTTCTTTCTTTTATGAGTTTGAGTAGAAAATGAAATTAATCGCTGCTACGTTAGGACGCACTCTGAGGAGGAGCGTTTTCTCGCAGCCAGAGGTCACATGATGCTTTTATCCCCGTCACTTTCATTTAATAACCATTCAATACCATTACATTTCCATTCTTTTTAATTAATATTTAGTCCAAACAAGCTGATCAGAGTGCCCCAGTGACATAAACAATGTAATTAAATGCTTTCACTTAAAGTAGGAACATTTCACCTGCTGCGGCCCGAACGCACATTCCTTCTGCTCTGCGTAAACCTGAACTGGTCACCTGCAGCTTGTGCTTAGTCAAATATCTCTAGGGATCTAGGTTAAGAGGTTATGAGGTTCTGGATTTTTGCCTCATGCAGACTCATGGCTGTTTAAATGTTGTTCTGGATGCATTTGCGCTCCACTGACACTCAAACCAGGTGCTGAATAACGAGCGCTACAAAGTTTTAAAACAGGAAACATTTCTCCAAATGAAAAAAACAGAAGTCTTCCAGACTCTCTTAAAGACAGAAGGATTTCCGTTTTCCACGCAACACCTCGCTGCTCTGCACAATGTCAAGTGCGTCACAGACGCTCTCTGACCTCCTCAGCGCGCCGCTTGCTCGCCCACTGTCAGCAGCGAGAGGTGGACGAGGTGAGAAAAGGCTGAGATGCACTATTGGAGATCTTTTCTTGATTGTTACCTCTGCGATGTTTTCTGTGCGTAACGTGTTAAATATTTGTCGTTAAACTAACTCACGGGCAAATGAATAAATATATAAACAAATCGCCTCCTGGAAAAACACAACCGTAACAGCTCAGCCAATGGTCGATTCATTCGTCCCATCGCCCAGCCCTACTTTGAACCCCGATCTCCCAGTCCCAGGGCAGACGTTCCCACCATTAGGCCACTGAGCTCATTCTCAACAAAGTTTTTTATTTATTTGACCCATTCACACTTTTTAAGTCATTTTGTTTCATTGTTGTTTTTCTCTCATCAACAAGACCCCCCTTTTTTTCTTCCAACTGTGCAGGCTATGTGGTCATCCTTCATTTTTGACGAGGCCTCCTGAGGAGTGCATATGCTTCTTACTCAAATTCTTTCATCTTTCTCTTTTATTTACTTCCCACCTCATTTATCCCCTTCTGTCATCTTCTTTGTCACCTTAAACTTTCTTCCTAATTTCCTTTTGGTTATTTGCTTAACCTCTCGCTCTTTCTTTCTTCTTCCGTGCTTTCTTCATTATCTCCCTTCTTTACCTCCACTCCCCCTTCCTTTCACTCATCAGTCATTAGCGTTAGCTTCCCCATTGAGAGCATATGGTATGATGGATTGTAGAGCTAGCAGCGCTAGCAAGGCTAAGGGCCATTTGCCGGGTGCAGTGCGCTGTCGGGGAGCCTTGGGGCCAGGGGTTCAACCTCAGCACAACTGGTCTGTTTCAAGATTGTCACAGACACAATGTGCAGACAGTGATGCCTGTTATTAGATAGTCTAAGTAACTTTGGCACTACATGCTCATGCTCCTCCCAATCACATCAATTTTTCATTAATGTATTTGAAAGTTGTTAAGTTTTGATCAATAGAAATTTCAGAAAGTTAAAAAGAGAAAATGCTTTTGAGAGGGTATCACATATTTCTTAAAATGTTTGTTTAAGGTGTAAGTTGATCAAAAAAGGATGCTTTTCTGAGTTAAATCTCGTAGAAAAATTTACAACAAAGCCAAGATCATAATCAGAGAGGTTTAAAAAAGGATTTAAATCTTCTTAAAAAGGCACAAAACACATCAGATGAATGAAGCTTTAAAAAAAGAAGAGCATTAAAGCGTGCAGAAAAGAAGAAAGCTAGATGAAGCAGATTAAAGGAGGAGTGAAGGGTATCCCATTGTGCCCAGCTGATAGACTAGGTTAGGCTGATGTGATTATGGGGTCCCTGAAGTGCGATCTATCACACATTACCATCCACACTGTCAACAACCATACACACACACTGCAGGGGAACAGCAATGCCTGGAGACAGCTGTCTGGCAACAGAAACACATACCGAATTGTGTGCATGTGTGCGCATGTAGATAAACATGCAACATTAAAACCAAAGCACAGCAACAGTTAAATGCCGCCATTGCAGTCATGTTTCTGGTCCATGATAATTTACTATTGTGTATTTGTTTTTGTAATGTGTCAAAGATGGCCAGATTTGCCACCCAGTCGGCCACTTCCAAACCAAACTTCCTTCCTGCGTGTCATTGTTCTCATTCAGTGAATCAGAATCAGAAGAGTCTTAGTGCCATATGTGCGAGAACTCACAACATTAGGAAATTGCTGTGGTACTTAGAGCAACAAAGGATAAAAATAAGAGAAGTAAGAATTTTATCACGATAAATTTATAATATAAAGTATTTTTTATTAGAGAAAAGGCTACTATATACAAGACAGTGTGGGTACTGATCAGAGAAGAACAGTTCAGGTACAAACACAACACAGGGTCAGGTGACTGAAACCAAGTGACTGGAGTGGGCAGCACTAGGATTGTCATTCATGAGTCCAACTGCATAGGGGAAGAAACTGTTCTTGTGGCGTGAGGTTCTGGTCCGAATGGATCTGAGTCTCCTGCCAGATGGGAGCGAGTCAAAGAGACTGTGTCTAGGGTGACACGGGTCAGCTGTGTTCCGGCCTGCATGCCTCAATGTCCTGTCCTGTATGGAGGGAAGTTTGGAACCAATGACCTTCTCAGCAGGGCACACAATACTCTAAAGCCTCTTCTTGTCCCTGGTGGTAGCTCCAGCATACCACACGGTGATTGAGGAGGTGAGGATGGACTCGATAATTGTGGTGTAGAATAGGGCTGCAACAACGAATCGATAAATTCGATGAAAATCGATTACTAAAAGCGTTGGCAACGAATTGCGTCATCGATTCGTTGTGTTGCGCAACTCTTCCAAAAGCCCCCTCCCCTCCCGCCCGCCGTTGCACGCAGACCGGTGGAGAGCCGGCAGGTGTTTGTAAGAGGAACATGGCAGAAGCAGCGAGACCCCAAAAAAGTAAAAACTTCTAAAGTTTGGGAGCATTTTCAGTTAAATCAGGCGAAGACATGCAACGTTTGTAGGTCAGACTTAGCATGGCACGGGGATACTACGGTGATGATGCAGCGTCTGAAACTCAAGCATGTCAGAATCATCAGCGAGGAAGGAGAGAGCTCGGTGTCCGGGTAAGTAAAAAACTTTTCAAAAGTGATTCACCCAAGCCCCGGATTATTACACAGGCTAGACATGCCCTAAGCTCGTAAAAAAGTCTATAAAATTGTAAGCGTGACGCTATTAGATAGGCGGGGGGAGGGGGGGGGGGGACTCGCGCCGCTGCAAACCGGTTCCGCCGTCACATTCCCGCAGAAACTGGTTGATCACACCGGGGCCAGACTACTAACATGTGGCTTTACAACCACAGTGTCCTCACAAGCGAAAACGCTTTTAAAAGGGAGGGAGGAGTCCTAACTGTTGCTGCAGGCGTGTTGTGTGTGTGTAGTTATATACTGGTTAATATATTTTTGGGTTCAGTTGCTTTCATGTGTCCTAATGTGAGTCTATTTGGGATCATTGGAATGATCAGCAGCATCTCTTGATGTGACTTTATGGCAGTTGCCCAGGGCAACATCACAAGGAGGATGGCATTCATTTACTTTTGTTTTATTTGGTATTTTTCAGTCATTTTTGGAAATAGTGATTAATTTTGATTAATTCACAGCCTATGTTTAATTACATTTAAAAATTAGTTGTTTGACACCCCCAATTATAATAAATGTCTACAGATGAGATCAAACAAAACAGATGAGAATTGCCCTTAAAGAGCAAGTCACCCCCAAATAAACTTTTTTTTTGCTGATAAACTAAATAAACGAGTGTCTAATTGTGCTGCAGACACGTGTCATCAATAATTTGGCACTTCAGTGCATCTTAGTTAAAATTTAAATATTCTGCCTAAAACTGGCAGTGTTGTGCCGTTGTCAGGTAAAAACTCTGCACTGTATTTTAATTTAAATCTGCCACCACTATTGGCTAAGAAGTATGCTATGATGTAAACTGGTACATTATGATGTCACAATGCCGTCGTGAGCCTGAGTGTGTGTGTATTTGTTAGCGGCTCCGCCCTCTCGGTCTGCCAGGAAACAGCATGTGTTGCATTTTTCAAACATGAAGCGGGAGTGGAGTTAGACTCTGGTAGGGGTTGACTTGCTCTTTAAGCTGTTTAACTTGGACCAAGCATTTTAGGTCACAGATAGGTGTAGCTTAGGGTCTCTGTCTATACACTTTATAAGACAATTTAGGTGTTGGCATGTTGGTTTTCTGCTATTGAACTGTTTTCTAATAATGTTGTGTTTAATAAAGTGAAGGAAGGAGAAAAATAACGCTTCCCTAGCAGTTTTAAAAAATGTCCCTATGTAATCTGATTAATCGATTAATCGTGTCGAGACCCCATCCGAGTAATCGATTATCCAAATAATCGTTTGTTGCAGCCCTAGTGTAGAACTGCCTCATTGACTACTGGCAAGTTGAATTTCTTCAGCTGCCTCAGGAAATAAATCCTCTGCTGGGCCTTATTTATGGCAGAGGTGATGGTGGGCTCCCACTTGAGGTCCTGAGTGATGGCGGTGCCCAGGAAGCGACATGAGTCCACCATCATGATGGGAGTATCAGACAGGGTTATGGGGGAGGGGTGCTGTGAGCTTCCTAAAGTGCACTACAACCTCCACTGTCTTCTGGGTGTTAAGCACCAGGACACCAGTTATTGAACCTCCATTCTGTAGGAAGACTCACCCTGTCAGTTCAGTGATGGTACTGTTGTCCGCAAACGTGATAAGCTTCACAGACTTGTGGTTGAAGGTGCAGCCGTTGGTGTAGAAGGAGAAGAGCAGAGGGGAGAGAACACAACCCTGAGGGTGCTGATGATCCGCAGGTCCTAGACATTCTTCCCCAGCCTCACTTGCTGCTTCCTGTTCGTCAACTTGTCAGTGATCCACCTGCAGATGGGGTCAGGCACATTCATCTGGGACAGTTTGTCTTGGAGGAGGTCTGGGAGGATTGTGTTGAAGGCAGAGCTAAAGTCCACGAACAGGATCTTGGTCTAGGTACCTGGGGAGTCCAGATGCTGCAGGATGAAGTGTAGAGCCATGTTGATTAAGTCATCTACAGACTTGTTGGCTCTGTAGGCAAACTGTAGGGGGTCCAGGAGGGGGGGGGGGGGGGGGGGGGGCTGTGAGGGTCTTGAGGTGAGGGAGAACCAGGTGCTCAAATGACTCCACGACCACAGATGTCAGAACTACAGGTCTGTAGTCATTGAGTCCAGTGATCATTTGGCTTCTTGAGGACAGGGACTACGGTGAAGGTTGTATAAATGTTTATGTTGTTGGACTTTTTCCTCAAGATGTTCTTCGACTTTCTCTGTGCCTGCTGCTAGAAATCTCCAGCTCTCTGTAAATTTCAACAAACAGTTAAAAAAGCAGGCATGTCTCCATCCCCCTCTGTAGGCCTGCTGCAGAGCACTTCAGTGGATGTGTGTGATGCAGACACAGAAGCATGAACTCGACTTTAGACCTCGGGACCAGTAGCAAACCATCATCTGCAGACTAAAAAGACCTTGTTGGGACATACGTTGGGACAACCCACCCATCTGTTTCTCCTTCTCTATACTATGGAGCAGAGGACCTCTCACACCAGTGGTGTTCTGTTGCTAAATAAGCGAGTGCGTAATGAATGCAGGACCCACGGAAATGTGGAAGTGCGGCAGTTCTGCAAGACTGAAAACCAAATGGTCCAATAGTTGCTTTCAGTTCGAAACATGTTATATGTGGTTTTTAGACAAATGCGAGAAAACCACTTTATTCTTTTTATTCTTTTTTTTTTTTTGTATTTTGTTTTTTCTCCGCAATATATGTGTAGCTAGCTATACTGTGTTAAAATGTTAAGAGGCATAAAAAAAGCTAATTTTTTTTCCAATTTTGCCATTGTAGATTTCATTTAATCACAAGTCCTAAAATGCTTCCCAAGTTGCACGGGAACCCAACAAAAGGATGCCAGAACCAGCACTGGCATTTTGCTCAGGAAATGTTTTTGCTGTGGGGGGATGCAGTTACTCTGGAGGTCTTTGATTGCTCTGCTAAATTACGTTTAGGTGACAAATGTGAATGTTGAATCTCCATGAAGTCAGATTGCAGGTTCTCTCAGCAGAGGTCATAAGACGAGTGGTGTGTCTTACTTTACATTAGCGTAGCATAGCATCCTACTTAGCCACGACCCATGGACAGAGCTCAGATGTAGGGGTGGAAAGTACTTTGTCTGCACACAATTGGGCTTTGTCAGATGACGTTGAATGCAGAGGTGGGTAGTAATGTACTTAGAAAAGCCGTTCTTATGCCTAAAATTTGTTATGTATACATCTGTAATTTTTTAATACCATGAATTGTCTACAACTTTATATGTTTTTGTCTGAAAGATGATATCATTTGGAAATTATTAGATCTGCTGTTACTCAGTACTCTTGTGTTTTCCCCAAATATTTTTACTGTTAGTGGAGTAAAGTTTTGGACAGCTACTTTTTACTTTTACTAGATTACAAATATGTTGAAGTAGAGCTACGCTGACTGAAGTGATATATTTTCAGCAATAATGAAACGTCTGAGCTCTATTTGTTTCCTTGGAGGTCGTAGGGATCTACGTTGTCGATTGTAGACAATTTCTGAAAACACTATTCCTATCCTCCACAAGTTTATCCCTGTAAGGTATGCGTTCATCCTTGTTCTTCTTATTCATCCTTTTGACTCTTGTGTGCTGCTTCAACTGCTGTGGCTTCCCCTAGCAAGGCCAGTCATACACTCAAGATGGCGCCTTGGGAGTGTGGTTGACAGACAAGTCACGTGTCCGACAGAAGCTGACTGGACAGCGCTAGGACCAATCAGAGCTAAAAAAATATAATAAGTGACATATTCATCACTATGCAAATCAGTAAATGGTGAAGTCTGCCATACGGCATTGAAGAAGAGGGAAACACATCAATTGTTTAAAAAAGGACTTACGTACTTCTATTCTTTCTCAAAGAAAAGCCCAATTCTAAATTTTCTTAAGTTGTTACCAAAGTCATTTCAAAGAAGCTTCATTTCAGAGCTGGTGCCATCTTTGTAGTTTTTCTATGTCACAGCTCTGGTTCTAAGCCCACCCAACGTTTCTCTATAAAATTGGAGCACTGTGATTGGCTGGAGCTAAAATTGTCCAGTCCAGTGGTAGACCCACTGAGGCTACAATGGAACGTAGCTAGATTGGTCTGCAGAGCAAAATCTTTTGCTGTCGCTACGGTATGTCTAGATGTCTAGGCTAACTTTACATGTTTTGGCTGATCGGTGTGTATGCCATCCATAAAACCAAACCTTCTCATTATAAGTGTCTGTATTATAGAGACAGGGTATAATCATCCCCTCTGTTGTTACCCAACAGTACTTCTGTGAGCCTAAATCCTTTCCTTCCAAATCTGCTCAAGTATTTAAACTGCTTTTGTTTCACTTTCAAGTTTATTAAATACTGTTAGTTTTTTAAGAGGAAAATATGCAGTTTTTTTTCTCTTGAGCTCAAGGTTCACTGCCAGCCTTTAATCTCTTCATTTGCTTATCTTTTCTTTTGTGTTTTAGTTTGTATGTAAGATACTCAGATAAAAGTATAGTGAGATTAGAGGGTGTTTAAAGATGTTGTCTTTGGTCTCCTATCACTTCCCCACTCCCCCCACTTCACTGTGCGCTCCACTAATCATTTCCCCTTTACACTTCTTCATCATAGTGTCCGATTTTTAACTCTTCCATCTGCCCTTCAACCCCACTGACACCATTTCTCACCCAGAGTTCTACCGTACACGCTCTACCAAACTCACTTGTCTTTCATGAAAGTGAGTAAATCTTAAAATTGTGTGCATTTCTTTAACTCCTTCTCCTGCTCCCTCCCTCTGTCCCAGCCCAGCAGGCCCCATCCAAACGTTCAAGGACAAATCTGAATATCCCTTTTCACCGTTTAAGTGTTAAAAGCCTGGCGGTGTCGGGGTGTTATCTTAACGCGCCTTGCCGTGCCATCATCAGAGCGCGTGATGAAAATGGCTGTGATGATGCTAAAAGAAAAAAAAAGAGGAGGGGGAGAAAAAGTAATAATCAAATATGTTTTTCAAGGGCACAGTGACCATTTGCTGGAGGGAAATTATCCCAGTAGTTAAGCTAGCTCACTTCAAGGCTGCTGGAGTTGAGAGTGTGTGCATTTTTGTGTGTTTACATAAAACTTATTACTTCACCTGTCCTATGGCTTTGCAGAATAGCGTGCATCTCCATGGAAATGAACATCGTTTGCATGTCCTTTAATTGTTTGTGTCAAATGTTCTCATCAGTTTTTGTCTATTTCTCTTCGGGTTCATGTTCCAAACTGCCAAAAGCCACTCATCAATGAAACGGCCAACAGTAGTGTGTTCCAAACGTCTGCTTACTTCAGAAGATCGAGTGCTCTCTGAACAAAGAAAGACAGTTTTTACTCTGTTAATGTATTTATGATGATGGCTTTCTATTAAATTTACTTTAATGACTGGCAAAAGGCTGTTGGGCACACAGAGAAGAGCACAATCTGGTGTGTGTGTGTGTGTGTGTGTGTGTGTGTGTGTGTGTGTGTGTGTGTGTGTGTGTGTGTGTGTGTGTGTGTGTGTGTGTGTGTGTGTGTGTGTGTGTGTGTGTGTGTGTGCGTGCGTGCGTGCGTGCGTGCGTTGCCTATTGGTTGTTCCAGTTGTCATAGATACAACATTGTGAAAATTTTTCTAAAATGTTGATGCAATTTTTTTTCACTTACAAATTATCACAAGGAATTAGAGTCTTTACCCTCTTTACATGAATGTGTTCTCCAGCTGCTGTTTGTTGTCTCTGTGGCTTGAGTGCATTAAAATACAATAATGTTATTGTACATTTAAAAAACAAAATTGTATTGACTTTTTCTCAGAAGTACAAATACTTATTTGCAAAAGTAGAATACAAAAAATATGTTCTCAAATATCATTTGTACCTGTTTTTGATGATGAAGATGAATGACTTTTCAGATTTTGTCTGAATAACACAGCAGTGATGTACCAGCAGTGAGTCTAGTGTGTATCCTTGACACTAGCCACTACCGGGATTGATAACTTTTTTGTCTGGTTTGCGGGAGAAACTGTTTCAGTTTTAAAGGTGGAATGGATACTGTATGTAAGATTGTGTCAGAAAAATAAGTTTAGTAAATCTTCAAACTTTTTTAAATTATTTTTATTTTTAGTTAATGCTTGTATGAAGTTATAGATTTGTTTACATTTTATTAAAATAATTAAGATATTGGTCAACACAGAAAATCATATCTTCTGGGTTTGTGTTAAAAAACTAATCCAGATTTGTGTTGTTGTGAATTTTCAGAAATTGTATTTTAACCTCCTGAGACCTGAGTTTGTGTTTGCACGTAGCAATTTAGGATTAGTAAAACCTCATAAACACAATCATTATTAAACAGTAATTCAGAACTTTTGAAAATATAGTAATTAAAAATGTTTAGAAATTAAACATTTAAAAGTTAGTGTCCCTGAATAAGAAAAAGAGGTGCATTGAACGGAAGTGGCCGACCTCTGCAGATCTGCATGGCTGCAGGTGGGAAAATTATATTACTATTATAACTATTTTTGTTTTTACTAAGTTTAGCATTTATCCTCCACATTACTGGACATTGGTCCTTATTTATCATCTGCCACCTTTAGAACTTTTATTCCGCTCACTTTGGGTGTGATGATCCTTATTTTTGTTTCCTTTCAGTCACTTTTTATATCTGTCCTCGTCTGCTTCTCGCAAATTCATAAACACACTTTAACAGCTGCTGGTCGTGTCTCACTCTCAAGTGAATCCCTGTTGGACCATGAAAATATAACTTCTACCAAAGAATTTACTTAAGCTTACAACACACACACACACACACACAAAGACACACACAATGTCTCACACAAGCCCAGCTGGTAATTTTCTTGTGATAAAATAAATAAATACCAAAAAGTCATAAAAGCATCAGGACAACTGGTCTGCTGGGGGAAAATATGACGTGTCCTGTTTGATTATGCATGTGCTCACTTCCTCAACATCCGTGTGTGTGTGCGCGCATGTGTGTGCGCGTGTGTGTGTGTGTCCACTGGGGAACACTATGCACTATATAAGAGAGTCAATCCACTGTGATTTCATCTATCGACATGACACATACACTGGCCTCTGTGGAGTAAAAAATGCATGAGTGTTCAGACACAGTTTTGCATGTGTGTGCATGCTCGTGCGTATCCATATGTGTGTAGGAGAGCCCAACCACTACTGTTATAAAGTTTAATGAGGACTAATACCTTCTGGTGTGTTATCTTGTAATCAATGCACAGATGCGTGCGATAAACTAAAGTTTCCCAGGCTATTATTTGTTAATGACAATAGCAGTTTCTGTTTATGAAAACAGGAGTGTGTGTGGTGTAATGTGCAAAACTGTGTATGCATGCACTTTGTTCCACACCCCCTGTAATATATTCAGGTATTAAAAAGTGTTTGGCTTGTTCAAAGTTGTGTTGGGGGTTTTGGTCTCCTGGAGAGCTCAGATTTACTAATCCACAACACACATTTTTATCTGTAGTTCATTGGCAGGACTAAATATTGACTTATCATTAAGTGGAATGACTGAAACCCTAATAATAATTCACATTGTCTAAGCACCTTGTGTTGACGCTGCGCGCTCGACGCTATTAACGAATGTATGCAAATCCTGCGTAAATCTGAAGATTAGAGCTGAAGCTTTCAGTGATGCAAGAGAGAAAACAAGTGTGCTATAAAATGTTGTCGACACGTAGACACTCATGCAAAAAGCACACAGCTTATAGAGAGGAAGAGAAAATATGGGTGTGTTAGAATGTGTTAACACAAATGTTCAGGCATGTCAGATAACTCTCACAAAGACAGGGATTGGATTCCTGCTGAATGCATGATAATATAGCAGTGAGGAAAGTTGCACTACGCTAAACAAACAGTGTCGTTCTGTGAACTGTGTTGATTTAGGAAAACGGAAAAAAAATAACAATGGGAAGAAAACTGGATGAAAGGAAGGTGGAGAGAGTAGGAAACAATCATGAAGGACTTTTAGAAGGGAGCAAGTAGATTCATGGTGGAAAGACAAGTGTAGGAACTCGGGGAAATACTTCAATCTATTCTTCATGAAAAAACTAATCTGTCTGCCCATGTTCATGGTCAGATTGAAACAGTAACCGATTCAATGTCTGTCAACACTTTCAAATTCCTTCAGGGGTATGCTAAGGTGTTCCAAGCCAAAGAAGATATATAATCCTTCCCGTAAGTCCTGCAGAGGAAGGTGAATGAAAGACATCCTAGTCGGATGCCTGAACCACCTCAGCTGACTGCTTTTCATGACGAGAAGCAGCAGCTCTACTCCAAACTCACCTTTAGGCCCATTTCCACTACTGGAACCTCTGGGTAATTCTACTAGACCTTTGCAAAGTGATCATGTCTCCCTTTTGAGAGGCCGGCCTGACAGCACACCTTTCAGAGCCATTTCAGATACCTGAACTGGGGTATGTACTCGGGAAGCTCCTGATAGAGTCACTGGGCAGAATGTGTGCCTGATTCATGCCGATTGGTTGTAACTCAGTAGGAAATTATGTCGACAGAAGTTGCCAAACAACCATAAATTGGAAGAGTTGCTGTTGAAGTGTAATGGGGGGGGGGGGGGGGGGGGAGCAACGTTCACGCAGCTTTAAAATAAAAGTTTCTAAAATCTCAACGCCAGAAAAATGCTATGAAAATCTGCCCAACAATGCTGAGTTTTTTGTTTCTGTAAAAAATACGCTTTTTCTGGTTTACCATACACAGCTGCTCTCCCAGTCCCCAGAATGGATTAAATCATGGCATAGTTGGACAGAATCAAACTTTTCTTAAAGAGACCATGTGTAGTTTTTACTATTCATTTCTAGAAAGAGCCATCAAAATGTTGCTGAAAATGAATGAAGTGATGCCCAGTTGTTGAAAAATATTGGCGGCTTCGTAACATAAAAGGGAGTCTGATGTGCTTGTTATTAACTAAAGTTTGCGCTCTCCAGGGATTTTTGCCCTTGGTATCGTCTCACTCCAACACAAAAATACTGCTTGCTTTCAACGATTTATCTACTGCCCCTTATTGCCAGGAAAAATACACACTGTTCACAACTTTAAGGTTTAAAGGAGACATAACATGAAAAACCCACTTTTTTTATCCATTAACACAGTGTGTTTCACATTTTAAGTGTCTAAGTGAGCAAAAAGGCTTATATTATTCACTGGAGTTGCTATTTAGATATTTAATAATTAAGTTTTGGGCATATTTGTCCACCCGTTCAGTTTTTACATTATCCATTACATCAGTAATTAATTTAGTCAGGATAACTACCAAATATGGTAATGGCCCTCGGCTAAACACAGAGCCAATCCGCCATTTTTTCTTCTCGCTAAGATTTTTTGTAGTCCTATTGGAAAAATGCAGAATGTCTGGTTATTTTAGCCACACACAGCTCAAAACTGTTCCTCGTTTTAAGGAAGGGTGGTGTGGCAGTATTTAAACCCAGGAGCTGATGACACTACTGCTAAAAAAAACACAGAAGAAAAAGTAGTGTGTTTGTGTGTGTGTGTGTGCGCGCGCGCGCGCGCGCGTGGTTCGTTCGTGTCTCCAGGCTAGTAAGTACTGAGGGCTTCATCTATCTAAAAGGAGTCATTTGCATCTGAATGTGGCAGCACCGGGACACAGCAGCAGAGCGGTAAGCTTCATATCACTCTAAAATGTCGACAAACTTTACTTTAGATTTACGTGCATTAGCAGCACTAAAGCGTTAGCATCCGGCTTACTATCGCTAGCACAGTATGCTAGTAAAGTTAGCACCCAGATCAATGTGGATTTGGCTGATTTTCGTGGAATAAAACGTGATTTCTGATCAACGCCTTCTTTTACACCAGATGATAACCTCCCACTGATTGTAGCAGCAGAGAGCCTGTGTGTTATTCTACGTGAGTGTGATGTAATCTTAGCATCCAGTAAATAAAGTCCCATATCAGCTAAAATGCAGCGTGACAAAGTCATTAAAGTGCGTCAACACAGTGGATTTAATAGTTTTAAAGAACAATCTCTGAGTGGAGTGAGGTTAGTTTTTTGTCTCACTGCAGATATAAAAACTAACTTTATCAGTCAGACGCAGCAAAGCTCACCGTCTGTATGAGCGTGAGCGTCGGAAAGCTGATAAAATTGGCTGTAAAATAATTAAAACAAAGTAAAAATGTTCCTTTGCTTTTTAGAGTCCACATCCAGAAGACTGGAGCCGTGTTTCACTGACAGGCTGTCAGACTAAAGCCCTGATGAGCTCAGCTGGGACAAACTGGTCTGATGTTTAGGTAAGTGAAGATCTGCTTCTCCAAGGCCTTGAGATGCTAGTAAAAAATAATTTAGCCAGCTTGCTAATGTTACTTTTCTTCTCCTCTAAGGAACACAGAACGTTCAGATGTTGGCATTTCACGTCACCTACTGAGGAAGGAGACCCACCAGTAAAGAGATGGTAGCTGGACCAGACCAAAGTGAGTGATGACACACCTCAGCCATCCTCATCATTAAGAACACCTCACCCCCTGAATCACTCCGTCTGATGACAGCAGAGTGATTTATTTGACGTTTTACTTGTTTAATCTGTTTAGAAATTATTGAATTACATTATTTTCTGTAATCGACCATCTGATCTGGATGTGTGCAGAATAACTTTCCCCAAATTCAGCAGCAGCTGGCCTGTAAAAACAGCTGCAGCATGTAGTAAGTCTGTCTGCACTGCTCTCTAATGAGCTTCCTTTCATAAGGAATCATTTGTATAATTTTAGTGTCACTATTTTATTACATTTGTAAGAATATGAAGTCACTGCAGCAAAGTGAACTTGTGAACAAACACAAACGTGACTATAAACATGAAAGCTAAAGAAACAACTTTCCTAAAGCTGCTTGTAAACAAAATATGTCATTAAAGTTATCGTCTATCATTGCAGAATATGGCGATGACATCATGGAACTGGTCTTTGGAAAAGTTTTCCCTGAACCAACTCCGTTTCTAGATGAGGTAGAGAAGATCTGCATCTCACCAACCCTCTGGTCTCAGAGACAACAGAGGTCTCCCACTGTTATCCAGGACCAGTTTGAAGCCCACATACTGCCCCTCCCTCATCATCAGGAAACATCAATCCGTATCCTGAGGACAACAGAAGACGGCAGGAGGACAGGAACTCTGAGACCTAGATACCACCAGCACCGAGACACAAAGCACCTGTGTGCACAACGCCTGTTTAACTACTAAAGCCTGTTTATTATATTGTTCTACTTATTTGCTGTGAGGTTAATACTTAGAAAATTTGTATATTAATGTAAACAATTAAAAAAATCACTGATTGTATGTTTTCTTTTAGATGTAATGGTCCAAACTCAGCCTTGTAGACATTTATTGCATCCTGTAGGTAAATACACAGAACAGGCTCAGATTCAGGATGACCCAGCATGCTCTTCTTCCATTCTGGCTGTTAGGGATTGTATCAATAACTCAATGCCTACTGATGTTTCCACCTAACGGAATTTATTTAGAATGCAGGTAAGATTTAACTATATTTGTTAGCAAAGCAGACTGATCCTGGGAATTTCACTGCAGCACTGATGTCCACCTCTCTGTACACATTAGAGAGAATTACCACTTTACAGCTAAACACATATTTAATAAAGATATAGGCTACGCATTGCAGACAATAAAAACAAAGTTGTAAGCATTAGAATTATAATGATCACATTAAAGAACATTTGGAGGAATGTTCTTTATTTTTGACTCGAATCTCAAATCTTTAAATTAAAATGTAACTGCTTTTTATCCATTTTCAGCCATTAAGACACCCAATATAAAATAAGACTACTTATAAAATTATTTATAATTATATGTATGTATATATATAGATAGAGATCTTAAAATGTATTCTTTTAATGGTGTTTTAATGAGCTGTATCGTTTTTTAAAACATTTTTTATAGAAATAAATAAGCAAGCAGCATTCCTTGTGTGTGTGTGTGTGTGTGTGTGTGCGCGCGCGCACGTGCCTGCTAGCTGGTCCCTCCGTCGGCAGTGACAGGTGTGTGTGAGTGACTACAGACAAATGCATGAGAGAGTTAGCAGCCTTGAAACAGCTTGATGAACTACCCTCCCCACATGTTTTAAAAATGCTAATATGCTATGCTAAATCTGCTATGCTAAATAATGATTTCTCTATAGAACTACAAAGTCCGGCTGGGGGAGGAGAGTACAGGTCTGCACTATGGAGGGGGGCGGAGTTTACAGCTCCTCCTCCAGTTTAAAGAGACAGTACCCAAAAACGGCTCGTTCTCAAGACTCTCCTCAGAACAGGGGTAGATGAGGGTCTGTAGAGCAACAATAATGAGGAAATCAGACCAAAGAACTGCAGTTCCACTGTATTTAGACCCCAACTGAAGGATTTAGATGTAAAAAGGAATAACTTAAAAGCATGTTATGTCTCCTTTAATGTCCGTGGATGACCAGTGACATCACCCATTGTCAAAATGGTTGTGATATGCTGACGTCTCAACAAAGAGCTGATTATGAATGAAGAAGACTGAGAGGACCAGGCCAGTGCATTTCCCCGTCGCCCTCCCAACCTTCCACAAATTTCCTGAACTCCTAAAGTGGAACCATAGCTTTTGAGCCAAATCACCCTGCAGGAATGTTCATTTCAATCACTTTTATCCGGGATGTTATAAAATTGGTCACAATCCAGATCATGTGACCTCAGGTGAGGGTTGGATTCAAGACAGACCTGTAGACCAGATGTTTGCTGTTCAGCTCTTTCTTCACTGCTGCCTTATTAAAACAGTCAAAGCCCCAACCTGTCTGCCATCTTTCTGTTGAGGCCGTGACACAATCCCAATTTCACATTCCACCTTTTTGTGGTCAAACTCTCTGACACTTAACCACCATGCCTGCTGGTGGTGGTCAGAGGGACCGGTGGCGCCTGTGCTCGGCAGCCTCGCCTCTGTCAGTGCGCCCCAGGGCAGCTGTGGCTACATTGTAGCTCATCACCATCAATGTGTGTGAATGGATGAATGATACTCTGCAGTGTAAAGCGCTTTGTAGTCCTTACTCTGAGAGGCGCTGTACAAGTGCAGGTCATTTATCATGTATCATTCTCCTGACCACTTCATGCTTGACTTAAAATAATCTGATCTAGAATAAACAAGATGCAAGAGATACAGATTATTCATATGAAGTGCATTCAGAAGATTTAGAGTAAATAAAAAATAAAAACTATTTTTTTAGCCTCTTTTTCTCGTGCCTTCAGGATTCATCACCACAGAAAACTGGGTTTAGTTCTGGCCCAGCTGAGGACACATGAATAATTATTGGCTTTTCAAGGATTAAATAAAGGGGAGTGAAAACTGAGTGGATGTAAGACGTCCGCCTGATTGGAAGAGGTAAGGATGCAGAGACAACGAGGGATGAGCAGAGAGACGCTATTTTGGAAATGTGTTGAGCTGTTTATTTGCGCGTCACTGAAGCTGAATTAAAGCGCAGAGGGAATTGGCCACCAAAACCCCGCGACGATCCGCAACAGCTGCCGCTGCTAAGTGAGTTACCAGCTGTCAGACTGCCTTTATGTCACACAATCACATACACACGCGTTTTCCTGTCACACGGCGCCTGTGATGGATGTGTTGAGGACGTAATTGACTGCAGCAGCACGGTAGAAAATATGTACCATTCTCAACTTTTGGCCTTTAAGTGGAATGATTGCTTAAATTAGCAGCGATTAATGTGCTCTGAGTGTGAATGCTGATTAGAGCGAGAAACAATAAGTTATTTATCACTTCATAAATAGCTGCAGCCTCATTAAAGGGCTGTGGCCTTTATATAAGGAAGTGACCTACTGTTTCATTTCTGCTGTTTAACACAGTGGGCACTACAGCTGGGGGTAAATGTTCCATGTTTCTGTTTATCAACAAAAAGAAAACAGATTGTTTTTAATGATGAAACCCGATTCTAATGCAGGACTTAAAGAATCCTCAATCTGGAAGTCTCACTTTTTTTTATCAGAGGTTTTTACCGCATAATTGTCATTCTCCAATGATTTTAGTCCAGCTTTGTATTTATAATGTACATCACAGCTGGGAGCTGCTGACTCAGTATCAGTGTGTATTATGATCTTAATCCAATGCAAGGCCAAAGCCCAGCACCAGTTGTGGGTTTAGGTGTGGACGCGGGTTTAGCGGCGCTACCTAGGGCGGTGTCTTGCAGAGCACAGCGTGAAGCAGCTGCACAGGGGAACCCATGACAGTGACATTTGGTTTAGCTTTGCTCATTTGCATGTGATGCCAATGTCGTGTCACTCTGTAGGTCAGTTATGCTTTCCAAGTGGACACACTCACTATTAACTTTGGGAAGGACAGACTTTGTCCCAGCAGCACAAACCGCATTAGATGTTCCAGTACGAACAGAAAATGGTGAGAGCTGTTGCGGGTTCTAGGCATGTGTCATCTTATGCAGTGTACATTTTGACATTGAAGGATAAACACGTGACTCTTGAGAGCAGATGATGATGCCACACCTAGTTTTGACATAGATTTGCTCTACAATTGAGAATTGTATTTCTGTTACTTAAACAATGCCAAATTTAAATAAAAGAAGTTGGTAAAAGTGTTTTATTTTTATATTTATGCTGATTAATGCTGACTTATGTATCATTCAGACATTAAAAGGCAATTAAACTCAAGGAGTAAATCAGTTTTGCATTAATAATATAGTTTTGTATACTTGTATAGTGCTTTTCTAAGTCAGAGGACTCCAAAGCGCTTTACAGTACAGTCATTTACACACACATTCATGCACTGGCGGTACATCGTAGCCACAGCTGCCCTGGTGCTCACTGACAGCATGAGGCGCCAGCTGTCCCTCTGACCACCACCAGCAGGCAAGGAGGGTGAAGTTTCTTGTGTCTTGCCCAAGGGCACACAAGCTGACACAGAGCCTGGGTTTGAGCCTTCAACCCACCAATTACAGGGAGAACTCCCTAACCCTTGAGCCACAGTCGCTCAAAAAGAACAGTCTTTGGTGCCTTTTTTATCTGCAGTCTGTCACAAAGACACCATACCAAACATTGTTTTGTCAGATCCAATTTTCTGTTAGCAGAAGGCCTAAATGATCAACTGAACCTTTGACAGATTTTTGGTTTTTAATTTGACTCATTCCTTCCTTTTTTCAAGCTGCCAACAAACCATTAGCTGCAATGGTCAGAAACGAAAATGAAGGAAGGAAGGAAGGAAGGGTGATTTAAAATGTTTGAATAATGCTTTCCCTCAAAACAATTAAAGACATGAAAAGCATCTCAGGGGTCGAGATTAGAAAGTTCTGATGGATATAGTTTTTGGATTTTCAGCATTTCATTTTTCTATTTTTGCAATCAGACAATCCAATCCAATCCAATTTTATTTATAAAGCGCATTCACAAGGCATTACAACCAAACAAGGAGCTGTACACTAAAGATGTTAGTTAATCAAACCGGCGGTATACAAACATGTCGAACACAGATAAAAGATAAAAAGGAAATACAACAAAATTCCCAAAAGCTAACAGCTAAAACAAAAGCATACGTTGCTGTCCTCCAGCCTCCTTTAGAGAAACTAGACCTACAGTTCCCACTGACCTGAACCATTATAGCTAAAGTCATTCAAGTTTAGTGGTTTGATATTTAACACGTTCTCAAAATCAGGAAACATTTCCCCCAGGATGCATTTCTGCCTTGAACCTGCAGCCACCTCAGCAGTTTTAGTTGTTTTTATTTTTATTTTTTTTTACCAGTGATTTGTTGCAACTCAAGTTACGTCTTTCACTCTGAAAAGTAGAATTCTGGATAATGTGAGAAAAGGCCTTTTAAATGTGATCGTCTGCTGCTAAACATTTGGAGAGTGATAGCATGTATTCTAAATGTCACCTTGGTGCTGAAGGTGATGCAGTGGCAGACAGGCATCACCTATCACTGTCAGGAATGGCAGCTCTCAGGAAAAACACACTTCCTCTTACTTTACACTCGTTCAACAGTGCGGCTTGAATATTACTGCTGAGCCATGAATATAAGAGAGGAACAGAGATATGCCGGGGTGGATGGAGAGAATAGGAAAGGTGGATGTATATAGGAGTGATAAGAGAATAAATGCGACAATATTCTGCACAGACGTATGCGTGGTTTCTCTGCAGATCAGATGGAAAAAGGAAAACTGCGGAGTTTGGCAAGTAAGGTGGAGCAAAACTCAGCATGCAGTTCAGTGGAAGTTAAAGACAGATGTTTATACAATACGAAATTAAAGAAACTGAAATAGTTTGTTCTCTTTGTAAACCATAACATCTTGAATGTTCTCTTCAGGTTTTGTCTGCTGCGATGACAAATATATAAACTCTTCAAGCTCCCTCTGCTGCACGGACAATGAAGGATATTCAACAACACATCCTGCAGGCAACATCACAGTGATGCTACAGTGCTGTGGGTCAAAGGTCATACATCAGGAAGAAAAATGCTGCAATGGGATTGGTTTTGACCCCCAACGATATGTTTGTGGTGATCAACCCACACCTGGGTTATCAATGCAGGTGTGTTCCATCTCCGTATTTCTGTACTGATTGATGTAACCTATTAGAAGGTTTCTTTTTACAGCGCCAAGCATTCCTGCTGAATACTCTGACTCCTTTAAAAGAAACAGCACATGCGCTTCAACCTTTTCATAAAACTGCATTTGACTCACTCATTTAGAAATGATTAACTTTCAGCTAATATTAGGTTTTATCATGAGGTCAATGATATTTATTTTAAAGAATAATAACCATTTGTTTTATTTAACTAATCAGCTCATCCAATAATGCAGGTGATGCATCTTTCTGTCAGCACCATGGACAGACGGCAATTGTAAATAAAGTGTGTGTCCTCCTCTTTTAGTGACTGGCTTACATCATATGTTTTTGAATAACTCATTAGTGTTTTAATTGTGTCAAGCGTGACTGCGCATCTGTACCCCTACAACTTCAGCCTGATCGCAGATAGCAACAACATCCAGAGAAATTGTACCCTAATAAAGATAGATTTACAGATATTGGAGTTAAATCTGGTGTCTTTGTAGCTGCAAATTATCTCCAAGACATAATCTGAGCACTAAAGTTTTCCTAAAACTTTGCTAATGCTTTTTGGGGTTATACCCCACTGAAGGCTGATGCCACAGCTAACTGAACTATTGGCTGGAATTCAGTCAAGTTTCCACTTGTTGGATTCGAAATGTATGTAGCAGTAGCTGAGAGTCACTGACAGCTTTTAGTGAAAGTTGGCTACAACCATTCTGCGTGGAGATGTTCTTTCATGTTCCATACATAGATTGGATTTTTTTTTTCCAGGTACTCGGGTGCTTGTGAAGTGAGATCTTCCTCTGGAGTTTACACTGAACATTGACTCACTGACTCTTTGTGTTTGAACTGACTCCTGCAGCTTGGTGGACATTAAGGTTTGGTCTGAATCTTTCAGTCCTGCTGTCTGCCTGTAAAACCCACTTTTGTTGTCACATCAGGAGCTGGAGAACATCCCGTCCACCATTTATCACCTGGGGTCATGTGGCGTGTGTGTGTTCCCAAGTCAGCATGAGGCGGCGCATGCAGTCACACATACACACAAACACAGACAAAAGGGCGGGAATGCTCATTAGCTCTAATGATGTCATTAAGGCGCATGTAAGGGAAACGCACTCGCAGAAATGAGCACACGTAATATTTGTGTTAGTGAAACTTACATGAGACCTATCCAGTCTTCCCCCTTTAACTCCTATTTGTTTGTCACTGTTTTTTTAATGCCTGTTTAGTCTTTTTTATCTCTGTATTTCCTGTTTCTCCCCCTCTCTCCGTTTCTTTGCAGCATCAGTGTTTACAGCCCACCGTGTGTCCCGTGGCTGCAGCAGCTACAGCTTACTGTGGATCCTGTGACCTTGATCCATCTCTGACAGCCTGCACATGGATCCTGACTTCACACAAACACGTCGACACACAACCCACGACACACACGCCATTCATCAGCACCTTGCAGGAAACACTCACTACCCTCCCTTCGATACAAACAAACAGAAGTAATACGACTTACACAACCGACGACACGAAGAGTCACACACCAACAGAGAACACACATTTGGGGGGAAATCTGTGTCCGTCACACGAAGAGGTGGTGTACAGCACAGATGCCAGTGTTAACACCTTCACAGGTAAGTAATACGTGCTTCTAAACATTATTATTGAGGAAATTAGATTAATTCACCATGTATTTATCATCCCTGCGTCACTTGTGCTTACAGATTTATCAGTTTAGTAGATTAGTTAACTGCTGAGTTTATATTATTATTATTGTTGTTAGTTAATTCAAGTAAAACCAATTCTGTTTTTCTCTTTTCTGGTATCACTTTTGACTTTAAAACCTGAACTAATTCTGAGTGTGAAATCTCAGTGACTCGTTACTTCACTTAACCACCAGGCTGGTTATTCCTACTTTGTTCTTCGTTGTAATTTGTACTTTTCTGAATTAATTCCGTCATTTTCAAATTTGCATTGTTTTTAGAATCGTGTAAAATCTCACTTTACCTTTTTCCAACTTTTCTAAACATTCATCGTAATGAACTTTAAGTAGGACTAAATGGAGACTGATCGCTGTGGCGACCACTGAGGGGAAAAGCCCAAACAGAAAAAGATGAAGGAATTTTAATAGAAAGTAATAATTTAATATGCATGTAAGTATATTATATAAACATAATTATGAACATAATGTTATATAAAATTAAATAATACAATACAAAGGAATTTAGGAAGAAGGCCATCATGCCAACTAATCAGTTTCATGCCTCATGTCACACCCTATATATTAATATATACATTATTAATAATATTAATAAAATTAATAAACATATATTAATGTCTATGGTCACACCCTGTCCTGTCTCCCCGTTTGGTTCAGCCATGTGTCTCTGTTAATTGCTCCCACCTGCCACTCGTTTTCCAATCACCCAAGCTCCCAGCCCTCTTGTATTTAAACCCCTTCAGTTCTGTGTCTCGTGTTGGATCATTGTTTCAGTGTCAGCGTGTTTATTATTAAAGCCTTTAACCGTTCATGTCTGATTGCCTACCTTCTTCACCCGCGTGTGGATCCTCACCTCCGCTTCACACTCCAGCACATCTGACACCTCAACCTGTATCCATTCATAGGACCAGATTCACTCACACATTCAAACAAGGGATTACCAGTAAGAGAGGCTCCTCTGTTGAGGTGCAAAATATTTACTGTCAACATCTGAGCAGGCAGTTTTTTTTAATATGCAAAGAAATGAAGCAATTTTTAAGTTCTTGACTTGTCAAAAACTAGGGATGTCCAGATCAGGTTTTATTGACCTCAAGTCCAAGTCATTTGATTTTGAGCATACCGAGTACCCATCCGATACCTCCATATCACGTACATAAAAAATAATAAAAAGCAAAGAAACAGATCCAGGACATTTCTTATTTTTTATTTAATTCACTTTATTTCAACATTTAACAACCCTGTTAATAAACAGAACTTCTGTGATGTACCTTCTGTGTTAACCTTGGCTGGTGTTCAAAGAGCAAGTCACCCCCAGATCTACTTTTTTTGCTGCTAATCTATATAAATAAGTTTTTAATCGTGCTGTAGACACAGAGAACGCCTCTATGTGGTGCATTTTTCAAACAGGAAATGGGAGTGCAGTTAGAGTTGGAGGGTGACTTGCTCTTTAACCAGTAACATCTCTACAACAGAGTGATGTGATGCCGCACTCGCTGCTTTTTCTGTGTAAAGAGGTCTAACTCCGTGCCACCGCTTATAGATGTGTTAAAAAGTAATTAGAATACATATACATTGATATCTGAGTCCATGCTAATTTTGACAAGAACATTTTAGTTAGTTTTAGTCTTGGATTTTGGACAAAACTTTTTTTTTATTCTTGTCACGATTTGGTCATCCAATTTGTTTTAATATTAGTCAACTAAAATATACTACACTTCTTCTGATGCAATAATTTTCAACTTTTGTACAAAAAGTCTTACTTATACCTACTTGAAACTGTAAAGAAATATGAAAAATTCACACTTTGGATCAATAAAACTATTTATAATTGTTTTAATAACAACAAATAATGGAAAATACCTAAATGATCAAGGAAAACCCTGGATGTGTACTCTACGGTGCCCGTCTGGTGACTTTGAGGGGAAAAAATTCACTCGTGGCCACGAGATCCTTAGTGCGTGGGAACGAGTTATTAACTCAAGGCCACAACTTATCAGTGTGCGAGGGGTGTGTTTCAAAGATAGACTTTCCTGAGACAATCTCCTCTTAAAAACTATCAAATCGTTAACTTTTAGCTAATATTAGGTTTTATCATAAGGTCACTGATATTTATTTTAAAGAATAATAACCATTTGTTTTATTTAACTAATCAGCTCATCCAATAACGCAGGTGATGCGTCTTTTTCTTTCAGCACCATGGACAGACGGCAATTGTAAATAAAGTGTGTGTCATCCTCTTTTGCTGTTTGTAGTGACTGGATTACTATCATATGTTTTTGAATAACTCATTAGTGTATTAATCGAGTCAAGCGTGACTGCGCATCTGTGAACCAGCACATAACGGTCAGAGGTGCACCTGTCGGAGAACAGGGGTTCTGACAGATCACCGGCTCCTTCCGGCGGGGATTCGCCAACAAGTGGGCTGATATTTGATTGGTATGAAAAATATTTCCTGTCTAAAACCCTTTTGGGTTCAATTAAATGTTTGAGTTAGAGCTGGAAAAGACAAGATTATGTAACAGCACTTGATTTAGTGGTTGAATCACCTGCAGCAGCTCAGGCTCGCAGACGCCTGTTAATCACCTGCTGATTGAGATCAGGTGTGTTGGAGGAGGCTGGGTAAAAGTAGACGTCTATGTTTACTTGTCATGGTAAATATATTACAGATACAACGAAGACTGCTGTTGCAGTATTTTAAGCCAACTCACACTGTGCTGTACACTTGTGTGTCGTTTAAACTTAAAAATGGGCATTTAGATGCTCATTCAGCATTATCTGCTATTCATCAGCCCAAAAGAAGCACAATTATGTCTGTGTTTTTGTGAATTCATTTGGTGGTTAAAACTTTGTTATTAAGACTAACTGTTGACACTGTTGATTCTCTTGGATGTGGCATCCATGATTGCATATATCTGGTGTGTTTCAAATTCAGGTTGTTGGTATCGTTGCTGTGTACTTCTGTAATGAATGTAGTTGTGTGTATTTGCTTTGATTACTTTGTGTTCGTGGCATGGGGCAGTTAGGATAAGAGTTTCTACACAACGCTGTGACACCATCTGGGCAGAGGCACATAAAGCTGTCGCCACCCACCATACACCAGATGTTTCTCATGTGCGCACATGCACACATTCTCACACAGGGTATCATGATATTCTACTCTGCAGCTCTGAAAAAACATAAAATTAATTATCTCCACATCTGCAGTGATGGCCAAAAATATACTGCCTTGTCTAACCACAACCTATTTTTAAAACATTTTACGACCAAGCAGAGCATTTTGCACACATCTCTACTAACATGTTCAGTGTTTTATTTACATCTGCGCTCCACTGTGTTTCCTACTTAAGTTATGACAGTAGTAAAGACAAGAGGCCCATATTGGCAATTACAACATGGCCATTTAGCACAGCAGTCCCTTTATACTCCTAAAATAAATGCAAGTATATGTGTGCAAGTGCATTCGTATGTATATATGCTCCTGTAGCTACAGAAGGGCTGTAACAACCTGTGTGTCAAGGGACTTTGGTGATGGCCCAACGTTTACAACTTTGCACCAATGGTGGTACATTTATGGGGGGACTTTACTGTTAAGGGTGTGGTTGCATGTGCATTTTTAAAGTAGATTTTTGCTTTATTGAATCTTAAAGGCCCCTCCCTGGGTTGCCACCTTATGGTGGTGAGGTTTGAGTGTGCCAGTGATCCTAGGAGCTATGTTATCTGGGGCTTATTGCCTCTGGTAGAGTCACCCATGGTAAATAGGTCCTAGGTGAGGGATCAGAGAAAGTGCTGCCCAAAGACCCCTTATGATGAATGATACAAATGGAAACAGTGTTCCCTTGTCCAGACATGGGTAAAAAGGGCTCCCCTGTGGAGCCAGGACTGGAGGTGGGGCACATCGGTGAGCACCTGGTTGCCGGGTTTCACCCATGGAGCCCGGCTGTTCACAGCCCGAAGAGAAATTGTGGATCCCCCTTCCCAGGGGCCAAAGGGGTCTGGTGCAATGTGTGTTGGGTGGTAGTCGAATACGGGGACCTGGGTGGTCTGATCTTCAGCTACAAAAGCTGGCTTTCGGTACGTGGAATGTCACCTCTCTGGTGGGGAAAGAGCCTGAGTTGGTGTGCGAAGTTGAGAGGTTCCGACTAGATATTGTTGAACTCAACTCGACGCATGGCTCTGGCTCCGGAACCAGTTTCGTTGAGAGAGGTTGGACACTCTATCACTCTGGAGTTGCTCCCACTGAGCAGGGGTGGGTATGCTAGTTGTCCCCCATCTTGGTGCCTGTACATCAGGGTTTACCCCAGTGAACAAGTATGTAGCCTCCCTCCGCCTACTTGTGGGGGGACGGGTGCTGACTGTCGTCTGTGCTTATGCAATAAACTACTGTTCCAACTACTGCCCTTTTTGGAGTCCTTGGAGGAGGTTCTGGAGAGTGTCCTTCCAGTGTCTGCCTTGTTCTGCTGGAGGACTTTAGCGCCCATGTAGGAAACGACAGTGAGATCTGGAGAGGTGAGGTGGGGAAAGCAGTGCTCTACCAACACTGTTTATAGTGGTGACAGTGCTGAAGTCAATGAGGTGTTAAAAACACGTCTTGGTTGCAAGGCTCTGCAGGTGGATGAGATCCACTCAGATTTCCTTAAGACTTTGGATGTTGTAGGGTTTTGTGTTGGCTGATGCGGCTGTGCAATATCGCATGGATGCCAGGGACAATTCCATTGGCAGACTGGGATGGTGATCCTCCTATTTAAGAAGGGGGACAGGATGTGTTCCAACTTCAGGCGGATCACACTCCTGAGACTCCCTTGTAAAGTCTGTTCAGGGGTTCTAGAGAGGAGGGTCCGGCGGATTGTCGAACCTCAGATTCAGTAGGAGCAATGTGTTTTTTTTTTCCTGGCTGTGAAACAGTGGACCAGCTCTATACCCATCTACATGTGTTTATTGATTTGGAGAAGGCATTTGACAGCATCCCTCTGGGTCCCTTTGGGGGGTATTTCGGGTGTATGGGGTACCAGGCTCCCTGATACGGGCTGTTAGGTCCTTATATGCCCAGTGTCAGAGCTTTGTCTGCATTGCTGCAAGTCAGGCTTGTTTCCAATGAGAGTTGGACTCCACCAAGACTGCTCTTTATTACCGATTCTGTTCATAGCTTTTATGGACAGGATTTCTAGGCACAACCAAAGTGTTAAGGGAATCCGTTTTGGTGTCCTAAGAATTGACTCTCTGCTTTTTGCAGATCATGTGGTTCTGTTGACTTCATCAGAACGTGATCTACAGCACTCACTGGAGTGGTTTGCAGCCGAGTATGAAGCAGCTGGGAGAAGAATCAGCTCCTTTAAATTCGAGACCATGGTCTTCAGTCCGAAAAGGGTAGAATACCTTCTCCTGGTCAGGGATAAGGTCCTGCGTCAAGTGGAGGAATTTAAGTATCTCAGAGTCTTCTTAGGTGTGTTCTTGCTGTGTCGTATCTCTAATTCCATGCTGTAGTTCTTTTTAAAACATAGAGCAGTTATGTTTACCTGTTTTCCCGCTACATTTTGTTTGCAGCTGCAAACTTCCTCAGGCTGACGCTGATGGTGGCGTTACTGATGGTGGTGGATAAACAGAGAAGGAAGTGACACCACCATCAGTGTCAGCCTGAGGAAGTTTGCAACCCTAAACGAAACGTAGCGGGAAAACAGGTAACCAAAACTGCTCTGTGTTTTAAAAAAGAACTACAGCATGGAATCTCAGGGTCTTGTTCATAAGTGAGGGATAGATGGAATGTGAGATTGATAGGCAGATTGATGCTGTGTCAGCAGTAATGCGGGAGTTGTACTGATCTGTCGTGGTGGAGAGAGCTGAGCCAGAAAGCAAAGCTCTCGATTTGATCACGTTGAGAAGTACACAGTAAACTCACCACTTAGGAGAAGGGGCAAACACAGAAACTGCAGCAGGCTGGGGGGTTTCCTGTCCACTGCAATCACTAGAAAAAAGGGGAAAACATTTTTTCAAGGAAGCGAGTGGCCGAGCCTTATGTTTCATGTTGGCAGGTGAGTCAACTGGAGGTGCGGCTAGACTCAGCTGGAGTCCAGTGCTCCCAGTGGTTGGGCATCGAGCATTGATTGGAACCGGGACTAACTGTCAGTTTTTCCCGGAATTGTTCAAGTTTTTCAATGCAATTCCTAGTTTTGATTCCCAGTCCCCCAACCACAAGTAGAATCCATGGTCCATATCCATGAAAAAATAACTTAATCTGCTAATTCTGATTAACGCCTTTCAGAGCCGATCATACAACCTGTCTGTCGCTCCTGCTCTGCAGCCTGCAGAGACCCTGAGTGTGCAGCATTGCTTCCCCCCTCCCTTCTTTCACATTGCGCAACCACACAGCAGCAAAAATGTAAACAAACGCATCTGCCAAACATTTACTCTATAAGAACGATGTAAACTTTGCATCCTGCTACGAAAAATAGAGCGCCAGAGCTTTTTTCCCACAGAAAAACCTCATACTGGCGACCACAGCAGATGTAATAACAAGCATAGGACACCTTTAATGTAATGTTTTCCCTGTTTTCTGTTGTTGGTTATCTAGACTCTGATCTGGAGCCCTTCACTACCTACGAGTACAGGGTAAGAGGCTGGAACAGCTTCGGCCGAGGCTACAGCGGTATCACAACAGTCACGACCAGTGAGGACATCCCATGGGGGTTGGCCCCACCCCTCTGGAGTCGGCTTGGTGATCGAGAGGATGTCATCCATTTACAATGGCAAGCTCCTGCAAGACCTAATGGTTAGTGCGCTTGTTACAAACATAATGATGTTATAATAATTTATGTAAAATGCTCCCTTACATTCCTTTTTAAAGAAGCTGGGAGAATAAAAAAATCTAACAATATTTATTTAATCAAGCTCTTGTTTCCCCTTTTACCAGGACTGATCACCCATTATGTTATCCTCCGTGATGGACAAGAGCGTTACCGTGGAGATGACAAAGTTTTCACTGATGTTCGTGGCATCAGACCGTTTCAGGAATACGTTTACCAGCTGAGGGTCTGTAACAGAGCTGGTTGTTCTGATAGTACAAAGGTAAGATTGCATGGCTAATTGGTGTTTTTAATACAACTTAGTTCATATTCTAATGAAATAAAGTTAGGCCTGTGAAGGTATAAACATAAAAAAGGTCTCAGCTTGAGAGTCTTTTTGTAACAATCAAATACATGATAATCATACACAGCAGTTTTTATACTAAACTGGTATTTTTGTTATTCTGAGTGAAACTATAATACAGATTGTGCTAAATATGTCCTGTTGACTCCTAGTCTGTGTCTCATGATTGAGTCTTGTTTTAGCTGCAGAACCATTCATCTGGACTCGAACACACTCACCCAAACATTTTCCTGAGCTATACTCAGTTGTCACACCTCATTTCTTAATAGTATTATTCTACTAAATGGTCGTCTAATGGCCCCTCTAAAGATGTTGCATGCTTCAGTGAGCTCAGCACCACTTAATTTTGTATTTCTGTGTATTTCTTTTTATTCATCTCAAGTACCTCAACAAAAAACTATGCACAAAAAATATGAGTTTTAGGATTCATTTTATAAAATACGAGCCCACAAAATGTGTTTTCATAATATTTGTTTGAATTGAAAGTTTGAGTGTGTGTTCATTAATAAAAAAGAAAAAGGGTTATAAATAATAATAATAATACATTTTATTTAAAAGCGCCTTTCAGGACACCCAAGGTCACTTGACAGAAAACACGTGATAAAATACAATAAAACGATAATAAAACCCAAACAAGAAAAAACAAAGAGAGAAACAGTTCAATAAAATCAGAGGTTGTAGGCAGATTTAAACATATGTGTTTTGAGTTTTGTTTTGAAAGGGGTAAAACTGTCGATGTTCCTGATGTCTGGGGGAAGTGAGTTCCAGAGTCGAGGAGCAGAGCGGCTGAAAGCTCTGCTCCCCATGGTAGCGAGACGGGCAGAAGGAACCGCAAGATGGATGGAAGAAGAAGATCTGAGTGAACGGGATGGGGTGTGAATACTTAATAAATAATAAAGAGGACTTAATAAAGAAGTACTCTTCAAATCAGCACCAGTTTACAGGGTCTTTGTAACAGAAATAAAGAAAATAAAATAGTTCAAATCCCTGGGCAAAAATATTAGCACTATTAAAATAAAAGTTATATTTTATTCAATTTGTCCAAGCACTGATAACAAGTGCACCAGTAGAAGCATTTTTCTGTGCAAAATCAGTAATTTCCTACACTTTAGAAGCATAATGGATTTACTCATCTGTGTGAGATTATCTCATTAATTTATTTCTAACTGGATACATTGTGCTTAGAATTAAGATTGCAAAAACTGTAAGTATTGGTCATTTTCTTGTGAGTTATAAAGTAATTTAATTAAGCTGAATAAAAATGTTTACTCTTTTTGCCACAGCTGGTGCTATGAAGGAAAACTGTAAACAAAATGTGCAACAGGTATACTTATGCAGAAAAGTGTTTGCGTTTCATGTGACTTTATTTTTCTAATTCCTTGCATATATTATAAAATGCAATATTTGACTCTTCTAATCACCAATGAACACCTTCCAAATTGAAGACATGGTGTGGTGTGTTCACAGACATGGACAAAAAAATCAGATTTTTCTGTGACACGCCTGTTGGTTTCTTCTCAAGGTTACCAATCTGAAAATGGACCCGTTCTGGTCACCTGTATTGCACCTATTGTTGAATTTCTAGTTTATTAATCATACTTTTTTCATCAGGGTTTCTTACTTAATAACCAATTTTTCTACCAAACAACTGATTTCTGGTTTCTAAATATTATCGTTCTGATGCAGAGTTCTTCGTTTATTACATATATAATTGCACTATGAGATGTTTTTGGGAAAGCTCAGTCATTTCTCTGCAGAAACAAGTCATTGTTTAGCCTCATTTCCACTCTCTCGCCCGAGAAAGAGCTGTAGATTTGCTGAGCCTGGACGACTTTTGTGATAGTGGTTATAATATTTATAATCTTCACACAGAACTCTACCCAACTGTAGCAGAGCTGAAATCATTAAAACAGTTCATATCTTCAGTGCAGTGGTGATGAAGACTTACATTAACACGTCTTTCTGTTTTTAGAAGTTAATTTGACTTCTTGTTATTTTTGATGAGCGTATTCATCATTTAGGAGGAAACTCCTGTGTAGTTAGAAATGTTGATGGAGAGAATATGATGATATTTCTGGGGTTGGAACCTATGTATGAAATTAAATAGTCACAAACACCAATAAGTGTAAGCCACATGATAACAAAAGTAAAAAAATATTATGAACAGATAACGATTACCTCAGGTTTTCACAAGTAAACTTAGTCTTTTTGTTTTTTCAGAGCTGAGATGCTTGAATATCAGGAAATAAGACTCCAAATAGTCTTTAAAAGGTTAAAAAATCCTGAAAATTATCTTTTAAAGCAAGATTGGAATATTGTTTATTTATGAACTGAAGTAAATAGAGCATATGATACCTTTTTAAATATATTTAAAAGTCAATTTGAAAGAAACTGACTAGTGATTAAAAATGTCCAGAGGAATAAGTACAAAATAAAACCATGGATGACCAAAGGTCTACAAAATGTATGCAATAAGAAGAACACACTATGCTGTGAATTCATAAGAAATAGAGCCACAGAAGCAGAAAATAAGTATACAAGATATAAAAACAAACTAATAAATATGAGAAGTTGTAAACAAGAATATTTTATTAAAAAGTTAAAGTATAATAGAAACAACATAAAAGGCATCTAGAAAGTATTAAATAATAAAGTGTAATCAGAAAAGAAATAAGGAATGATAATTATCCACATTATTTCATAGGAAAAAAATAGAATATTTACAATGATGAATTAAGCAGTGGCTGAATTGAACAAATACTTCCAGAACAAATACTTTTTAAACCATGGCCATATCCTCCTAAATTGGAGAAAAAAATCTAAGTGGATGAGATAAAATTGAATGCTACAGATTATGTTGAAAGAAATAATAAGTCTGTTTTTATTTTTAAGAGCAGTTGATGAGAAAGAGATTTACAATATAGTTAGAGATCTGAAGAATAAAACCAGTACAGACTGGAATGATATTGATATGACTACACTGAAGTGTTATTGAGGGCATTATAAAACCATTAACATAAATTTGTAATCTTTGTTTTCAAAATGGGTTTTTTCTGAATAAGATGAAAGTCACAAGAGTAATTCCTATTTACAAAAGAGGAGATAACCGCTACTTTGCTAATTGTAGACCAGTGTCAATATTGTCACAATTTTCCAAAATATTAGAAAAACTATCTTAAAAGATTTGATGATTTCGTTGATCAATATGAGTTGCTGACAGAAATCCAGTATGGCCTCAGGAATAATAGGTCGACAGTCCAGGCACTGATTGCTCTTATTGAGGAAATAACAGAATACATTGATAAAAAGAAGTATGCAATGGGGCTGATTTTAGATCTCAAGAAAGAATTCAACACAGTTAACCATGACATATTGATAAGAAAAATGGGAAAATGCGGTTTCAGGGGGATAGTATTGGAATGGATCATGTAACGTCCAGAAAGGGTCAATTTTCCCCTATATATTGACCAACGTAAAAAAAACTTTCATGCACGGAAATAAATCCACTTTCTATTTGGCCTTCTAAGTTCAGAAGGTTCTGCTCAGCGCGTGTTTACATACAGAAGACAAAACATCCAAACATTCTCTCCCAAGGTTCCTGCACTCTCTGTGAAAGCCAGACATCAACATTCTTCGCTCTGAATAAGTGAAGGCTCCATGATTGTATAAGTTAAATAGTCATATGTGATTGATGAACAAGATGTTTAAAGGAAATGTTTGAATAACCTATGCTTAAATCAATGAATTTAAAATGAATGTTGTTCTTACAATGATCCATTTATATCACAAATCAGTATGTGATTGATTTAACAAGTTAATCATTGTTTACACTCATACACATTACAATAAGATACATATTAAGATTAATATGCACTTCACATAGGAGTTTTAAAGATTTTTATTCACTGTGTTAAGATCTTTGTATTTACAAGAAGGCGTGGCTTTCTGAGGAATGTTGGTAAATACTCAGAAACGTGTCACATTCTGATTGGCCAAACTTGGCCAGAAATCATAACAAAGTAGTTTAATGAAACAAGAATTACTTCCCGAGTAATTCAGTTTCCAGCTGAGCCCCAATTCGGCCAAATCGGGAAAGAAGCGACTTTTGAAACAAACTCCTTTGACCTTAAGTCTAAACCTTTCTGCGACGCTGCAAGTGATTACAGACACAACAGCTCTTTTCAGAGATACTTCAACTCTCAGACATCCACCTTGGACACCTAATCTGCAGACCCCGGGTTGCATCTCATGGCCAGGGAAGCTGAACTCAGAGGAAGCTACTAGTCTCTGAGTATTGTGGTTTCGACGTCCGGTGACATCACCATTCTGACCGCAAACCTCAAGACCGTCGTGAGCAACTCATACAAAGGGTATCGTAAGCCTGCATACTGGTGTCTGATGAGGTTTTTATCAATGACTAACTCTCTAGTTTATAACAAACAACAAATTATTTTACACCCAGATTTCACAATTTCTCTCAGATACAAAGAACGATTGCTATAACATCTAGCTTCCATCAAACACCTCACATCTACCACACCACATCTCATTAGTCCTATCGTGTCATGCATCATTAGTTTAGGAAAAACAATTAAATTCATTTTAGAAACTATACACTGACTCTGTCTGAATTAATACGAAGTGTGTTTATGGTCCCTGAATAAGCTAAAAACCCTAGAATCTTCTGATAAAACATTCAAAGATCAATCAGATTGATATTTCATATTTATATGGAATATCACATCTTATTGGTCATAATTAATATGTTTTAATTGCTACAATAAACAATTTGTACTAATAAATCAATATAAATCTGGACTAAGAGAGATACAATGTGAGGTACCTCAAGGATCAGTACTGGGGCATAAACTATTCATAATGTGCATAAATGATATTTGTAGGGTTTCACAAGTATTGAAGTGTTTGCAGATGACACAAATATTTTTTGTTCGGGTGTGGAATTGCAACAGGTCCTGGATTTGGTCACACAGGAAATAAATACATTTAAAAATGGTTTGGTGTAAATAAATTGTCACTACATTTAGATAAAACAAAATGTATGCTGTTTGGAAATGAAAACGGATACAGTGAAGTAGACATAGTAATTAATCATGTAAATATCGAAAGTATATGAAATAAAATTTCTTGGAGTGATCATAAACAGCAGAATCTGTTGGAAGCCACACCCAAAATATGTTAGGAGGAAGCTTGCATGTGGCATTGCAATAATGGGGAATACTAAGTAAAATTTCAATCAGAAAGCACTTTCTATATTATACAATACGATGCTACTGCCATATTTGAGTTATTGTGTACAAGTCTGAGGTCATACGTACAGAAGTCATATACAAACAATAACGACAATGCAGAAAAAGGCTATTAGATGAATAACAAACGCAGGATATTGGGATCACACAAATTAACTTTTTATTAAAGCACGGGAAATGAAGTTCCAGGACTTGGTTAAATACAAAACAACACAAATAATAAATTAATACCTGATAAAATACAGCAACTGTTTACAGAGAGAGGAGGATATAACTTGAGAGGGATACTAAATTTAAAGATGCATAATGTTAGAACAACTTTAAAAAGTATGTGTATCACAATAATAGGGGTTAAATTATGGAACAGCTTAGAAGAAATTAAAGTAAGTGCAAGTATAAACCTGTTTTAAATGAATTATTAAAAGCATATTCTAAATAAGTATAGAGAAGAAAATAGATCATTTAGTTTGTTTATCCTTTATTCTAAAGAAAAAAAATAAGTTTGCCTATGAATTGAAAGAAATTAATTATTTCCTTTATGGTTTGGTTGTTTGGGTGATCTGTACTATTTGTTGTTTTAATGTGGTTTTGTGTAAAGTTTGATCTATTAACTATATTAAGTATAAGTAAAGGATGATATGTATAAGAGGGGTAGGGTAACATACTTTTCGATATCAGGCTACTCCTTTTCAAACAGAAAATAAGAAAATGGAAAAAAAATACCACTACTACTAAAACCTGCCTACAGCTAATTTCTACTTCCTGAAACAGGAGTGCCAGAGCTTTTCCCCCACAGAGATCATCTTTATACTGGGGATTGCTGCAAATGTGTTAAATGAGTGAACTTGATCTTTAAATTAGTTGTTTAATCTGATTAAAAATATTGGATTGGGATTTTACGAATTCAGAGATGTTATTCAGTTATTTGTACTTTATTTGTTGCATCAAGTCCAGACCAGATAAACCGAAGAAGACTTATTACATTTAACACTTTCAAACCCAAGAGAGAGAGAAACTCTTTTTGGAACTGATCAAGTTCCTGTTTGACACATGTCAGAAAAACTGAATAATTTGACTTATTTTGAAAATACCAGATGACAGATTCTGTTTTATGTCAATTACTCACAGCTTTAGATCAATCATTTATTCTCTGTTTTAACAATAGGAGTTTTGTTTCTCAAACTCTGGAAATATGTGGTATCAATGCATCCCTGCTTGAAGCTAAATTTTATAAAGAAAAGCCAGAAGCTGCCCTTGTGTTCAGAGTAGAATTTTAATTAAGTTTCAAAATATTTTCTTCCCCAACTACTCCGTGGTATCAGAATGGCCTTCTGCTAAAAGTCCTCATAATTGAACATTTGGATCATAGATTGTAACATTGTTCATGTAACTGAGAAAACCACATCGTCACACCACAACCTCTATCTCTGCCTTCCATGTTATCTTGGTGTCTCAGAAACACACGCCATCAAGTACAAACACACACAAACAAACACACTCCCAGCAGAAGGTGGAAGAGGAGTGAGTTGGATTAGTTTGTACACCAGTGAAAATTGGCCGAACAGTCCCAATTATGGGACAACTTGAACTAACCTAATACACCACTGCAATTACTTGGTATCCGCTCCCTTGCGCGCGCACACACACACACACACACACACACACACACACACACACACACACACACACACACACACACACACACACACACACACAGGTGCCGACATACAAATGCAGGCACACACACAAATGCACACCTACTGTGACAACAGAAGGTGCTGATCTAATGCGGTTGGTCACTTAGAGCAGGAGGAAGAGCGATTGGTCCTTCTCTGTCTTCCAATCCTTTCACCCAGTTTGCTCTGCCATTTGTCTCCTGTCATTGCCCTGATGTTAACGTCACCTTTCCCAGTTTCTCTGAGCAGTTATCTCCTTACTTTTGTAACCTGATGGAGCTATTCCACCGAAGGTTATTTACCCTCTCTCCTCATATGCCTCTGACACAGAACTAATTTGCATGAGACTGCCTCAAGGTCATGCATTTGCTTCTAAACTGCTTCCTTTCCAGCCCAAGAGAAGAATGAAGACAAAGGACTCTTTCTTTTTAATAAATCAAAGAACTCTATTCTTAATAAAGCTAATCAAAGTGTTAGTCAATAATAAGATGTTGACCGATCTGTGAAATGACAATGTTATGATTAGTACGTTTCAATGAGTAATATGACTTTAATCTAGCTGCACTAGACATGCTGACTACACGTAATGTAAATGCACGACACATTGCTTTTACTCATCCAATCATAACCTTCCTTTCTGAAGCGTGGCATAGTCTCTGTGGTGTTTATATATCTGCCAACTTTGATTCGACCAGAAATCAAAACATCCAGATTAATAAAACCAGTCCCCACGCCATCTTAGTTCAGTTCTCTGAGTTCTCTACAGTTCACCGCATGCTAAGAGAAGTATCGGACCGGCCACCCGGACTTCCTTTTTAAGCAAAGAACCAACAAGCTGGATAAAACCTGTTGCATTTTATCAACCAAGCAACGGTTCCTTTCAGAATAAAAGCTGAACTCACTGACCCTCTGGGTCCATCTGACGCTGTAAACCAACTGTCGCTTTTTACCTGGAGTAAGTAGTCCAAAGACTAGTCTGTCGTACTGCTGACGCTGTTTCATTGGCTCCGGTACCGAAGGGGGGGTCCGAGGACCTGGCATTCTGGATCTGTACGGAGGTCTCATCCTGAAGGGTATGTGTGGAGCGACAAATGGCGTCTCATGTGTTTATGAAACTACGATCATAGCTTAAGAGCAAAACATCAAAACATCATTCAGACTTGCTTCTCCGGATACGAGAGTTCTGATTACAACATCACTCACACATACACCATCCATCTCACGTCTCATTCACACCAAGATCCATTCATCACTTATAGTTTCGAGTTAGTTTTGTTTAAAATTGTTTAGAAAAAAATCTTCTTGAACGTTTTAAAGGTGACTCTCTCATCTGTTGTCTCTCAGTTAATACGAAGTGTTACATAATCCCTGCAATAAAAGGTTCCAATCCTCTGGTTAAAATTACCCAAAGATCCATAAGATTGATTTCATATTTACTATGGAATCATGTCTTATGGTTCCTTAAATAGATGTAAATTAACCCCTTACACTTTCTTAACCTCTTTAATCTTAGCTCCTTCACTCCTTCCAAACACCCAGGTTTACTTTCACAAGCTGCCATGTGGTTGGTTATCTGTCCTCCAGTAGTTTCTGGCTTTTATACCTTGCGTTCAACACTTGCATTCTATGGTAATATTTACCTGAACAACAAAAAATTAAAGGTCAACTTTACTCATATTTTTAATACATTTGCAGTGGTCGTTAGTAAGGATGAATGCCTTGTAAGTTGTACTCTGGGGGGAAAAAGATTCCGGTGTGCCTGTTTTAGGACGTAGAAATCAGCTGGAAGAGAAAGTAGCTACAGGTGGCAGGTTTTAGAGTCTTATTTCCTGATAATTGAACATCTCACCTCTGACTGGATAACAGCAATTTGACTCAACCACTGACTGTTTGCTTTCCACGGTTATTGTTTTATCTCCACAAACAACACAAGCCTGAAGCAGTTCTGCCATGTTGTGAAGTTGCTAATGCTAACGGTTAGCTTCTACTAGTCGAGACATTGTCTGTTCTCTCCTGGACAATAAAACGACAACAGCCTTCCCCGTCACAAGTTCAGATGGGTGAGTCCATGAATGTTTTAGGTAACAGTGTCATGTAGTTCTGTCAGACTTTTCTGAAGCAAGTGTTTCCCTGTCTCATTTTCTACCAGTAGCTAATGCAGGAGGTAGGTGTTGGAGAATATTTTCATCTTCCACCTGCATGTTAAACACAAAATGACTAATTATAAGAAATAAAAAGGAAAAAAAATGTTTTTCAGTTAACCATTTTATTTTTTTATTATTTTTTTATTTTTTGCCATGCTTTTCATCCAGGAAGCAGTGGAAATCTCTTTACTGGTTTGGGGTAAGACTGCCTCAAGCTGACTAGTTTAGGTGTCTTGGTGTCCTAAGTCCATTACCTGGTGGTGAGTTGGCTCTGATGATGGGGAGGATGCCGGTCAAACCCGGCAGTCCCAAACATATTGTGAGAGTCTGCTGGGAACATCTTGCAGTCTCCTGTCAGAAGGAGCTTAAATTCCCACCTCCGACAGAACTTCCAAAACGTTTCAGAGGAGGCGGGGGACACTGAGTCCGAATGGGCCCTGTTCCATGCCTCCATTGTTGAGGCAGCCAACCAGAGCTGTGGCCGCAGGCCCATCAATGCCTGTCCTGGCGGCAACCCCCAAACCTGCTAGTGGACACCAGCAGTTAGGGATGCTGTCAAGCTTAAGAAAGAGTCCCATCAGGTATTTTTGGCCTCTGGGACTCCAGAGGAAGCTAATAGGTACCAGCAGTCCAAGCACAATGTGGCTCGGATGGTCACGGAGGCAAAATCCCGGGCATGGGAGGAGTTTGGTGAGACCATGGAGCAACACTTCCGCACGGCTGTAGGGACAGTGTGCTGCTGACCTCTATTCAGGATGTTGTGGATCGGTGGGCAGAATACTTCGAAGACCTCCTCAATCCCACCGGCACGTCTTACAGTGAGGAAGCAGAGTCTGGGGACTTTGAGTTGGGATTTCCAAGCTCTGGTGCTGAGGTCACTGAAGGGGTCAAAAAGCTCCTCGGTGGCAAGGCTCCGGGTGTGGATGAGATCTGCCCAAAGTTACTTAAGGCTCTGCATCTTGTAGGGATGTGTTGGCTGGCGTGGCTCTGCATGTTATGGTTTACACCTCATCATTGTTTTTGATGTGTGTTTCTTCTCTATGCAGGTTGGCTGTGGCTCTTCCTGCAGTTCCTGCCCCTGTGTGGAGCACCGGGGAGTGCCGCAGCTGACTGCAATTTCCTGATTGCCACACCATGTATTTTAAGCAGCTGCTCCCAGTGCATGGTGTGGCATTGTTGTGTAGTATTGCTTCGAGTCTGTGGCTCATCATCATTAGTAGTTTTTGTTTCAAGTAAGACCTGTGAAGTCCTTTTTCCCACTTATTTGGTGACTTTTTGTTATTAAAGGAACTCAGAATTGGATCAAGTCATCCTGCCTCCTGCATTTGGGTTTATTCCTGTGTACCCTCACGTGGCACTGCAGTGTTGCATGGACATCTGGGGCAGTTCCACTGGACTGGCAGACTATGGTGGTGGTTGCCTTATTTAAAAAAGGGGGGGCGCATGGTGTGTTCCAACCAGTGTTGGGAGTAACGCCGTTTAAATATAATGGCATCACTAACGGCGTTCTTTTTTAGTTAACGGAATAATCTAATTAATTACTTTTCCCACTGTTGCAACGCCGTTACCGTTACTGGGGACGGAAGGTTGTGCGTTACTATGTGCTTGTCGAACGTTGAGCAACAGTGTGAGGCTTTCTGACCGCCACACTTCAGCTGCAGCCAGGGAGGGAGAGCTGTTGGTAACGCACTTACAAACACGATGATGATTGGCCGGGTGAGCGGAGACCCTCACGGTCTCTGTCGCTGCATGCTGTAGACCCAACAGAGCAGTGATAGGAATAACGCCGTTTAAAATAACCACGTTAATTTAAAAAAATGTCTTTCTGTAACGAGCAAACTAATTAATTACCGTCTTCTTTTAACAAAACGGTCGTTTCTGTTACTGATAAGGAAATGCGTGCGTTAAGCAGCGCAGTGTGTTGAAGCTGTCATCAACTGATCAGGAGCTGAAGAGGCAGATGTTTTCATCTAAGCGCATCACGGCCCGTGAAGAACGAGGAAAACGTGATGAATATCTACGGCTGCATATTCGCTGCTGCACCTGCAGCAGCGAATATGCGGGTCTGCAGCCGTGCCCTTCTTAGCGTGACACCGGGACGTCCCGAAGGTCCGCTCACCTGTTCACCGCTCAGACGTCCTGATCTTCTACCTTCCTAGATCATCCAGCTGTAACCTGTTTCTGATCATGTCTTTAGTCCCGCTGTAACACTGATGCATCAGTCTCAGACGTCATGGAGCTCAGGTGTTATTAGAACTACCACCCAACTTCAGCTCTTCTGTGGTTGGGTCTGACCCAAGTTAGTAAATGTAAGTCCTCCATCAGGCTTGTGCCTGTTCTAGTACCATTTTAAAGGATTTTATTTAATTATTTAACCATTACTAGATTAGCAGCAACAGAAATGCTACTAAAAACATAATTATGTGAAGCTGGAAAAATTAAAATGCTGTGCAAAATTACATTAATTTCTGTAATCTAACTAGACTGAGAGACCATTTAAAGGCTCTGGAAACTTTACTGGTGTTTCTATTTGCAATATTAAATTTTAGCTGATTGAGGTCTTGTTAAATAAAACACAGTGACCTTTTAATAGTCTAGATAAGTGTAATGTTCCTGTTAGTAGTTCCTCCTGTTAAGTGCTTATTTATTTAAATTATTCAGGTTTATAAAAAACATTTGGACATACATTTTATTATGTTCCAGTCATTAGTCATTTATATTTCACTATTGTAGTAATTCTTGCATGCTTTAATGAAAAAAGTAACTAAGTAGTTATTTTTCTTGGTAATTAGTTACTTTTATAATCTTGTAACTCAGTTAGTAACTGAGTTACTTTTTTGACAAAGTAATCAGTAACTATAACTAATTACTTTTTTTAAGTAACGTTCCCAACACTGGTTCCAACTACAGGGGGATCGCATTCCTGAGCCCCCCTGGTAAGGTCTGTTCAGGGGTTCTGGAGAGGAGGATTGTCAAACCTCAGATTCAGGAGGAGCAATGTGGTTTTCGTCCTGGCCGTGGAACACTGGACCAGCTCTATACCTTTAGGGGGGTCCTGGAGGATGCGCAGGAGTTTGCCCAACCAATCTACATGTGTTTTGTGGACTTGGAGAAGGCGTTCAACCGCGTCCCTCAGAGGGCCCTGTGAGGGGTACTCTGGGTGTATAGGGTACCAGGCCCTCTGATTTGGGCTTTTAGGTCCCTGTATGAACGGTGTCAGAGCTTGGTCCGCATTGCTGGCAGTAAGTCGGACTCGCTTCAGGTGAGAGTTGGACTCTGCCAAGGCTGCCCTTTGTCACCGATTCTGTTCGTAACTTTTATGGACAGGATTTCTAGGCACAGCCAATGTGTTGAGGGCATCTATTTTGGTGGCATAAGGGTTGGGTATTTGCTTTTTGCAGATGATGTGGTCCTGTTGGCTTCATCAGAATGTGATCTTCGGCTTTCGCTGGAGCAGTTCGCAGCCGAGTTTGAAGCAGCTGGGATGAGAATCAGCTCCTCTAAATCTGAGACCATGGTCATGATTCAGAAAAGAGTTGAATGCCTTCTCCTGGTCAGGGATGAGGTCCTGCCCCAAGTGGAGGAGTTTAAGTATCTCGGGGTCTTGTTCACCAGTGAGGGAAAGTTTGAGTGCGAGATCGATAGGCGGATTGGTGCTGCGTCTGCAGTGATGCGGGCGTTGTACCGGTCTGTCGTGGTGAAGAGAATGCTGAGTCAGAAGAAGAAGCTCTCAATTTACCAGTCGACCTACGTTCCTACCCTTACCTATGGTCATTAGCTTTGGGTAGTGACCATAAGAACAAGATCGCGGATACAAGTGGCTGAAATGAGTTTTCTCCGCGGGGCTCTCCCTTAGAGATAGGGTGAGAATCTCGATCATTCATAAGGGGCTCCGAGTAGATCCGCTGCTCCTCCACATCGAGAGGAGCCAGTTGATGTGGCTCAGTCATCTGATTAGGATGCCTCCTGGACGCCTCCCCGGTGAAGTTTTGCAGGCACGTCCAACCGAAGGGAGGCCTCAAGGGAGACCCAGGACACATTGGAGGGGTCTATGTCTCTCACCAATTTTTTTACATTTTTTTATAAATTATTCTACTATTTTTATTCTATCTGTGTTTGGTTTTTATCTGTTTTTATTGGATTTTATTTTGTCTGTGAAGCCCCTTGGTGCCATGTGTCATGTTCAGGTGCTATACAAATAAAGGCTTAGTTGAGTTAAGTCTGGATTTGTCACCCAAATAAATAATTTGGTACGTTGTGAAATAAGTTGTTAAACAACTTTTTCTCGTCTACCTCTCCTCTTCTTCTCTGTTTTATTTGCCTACAAATGCCCACATGTACCTGAGTGTGTTTGTCTGTGCAAGCTTGTGCCTTTCCTTAGTTGTTGTAGCAGTGCTCTAATTGCATAGCGATGTGTGGGACAGCTGGTGGAAGTGCTAGTGACAGTCTATTAAGGCAGGATATCCCTGTTGCCTTTAGAGGCAGATTGCCCTGTGATGCTGTGATCTCCTCATTCAGCTGGCATTCACATAGACCCACAGAGAATCTACAATAGGAGTCATTTTTATCACTGTACTAAGAAGCATTACTTTTCATTCTATTATACTGATGCTTGGTAGTCAGTGTGATTGGAACACACTTCATAATATCATCTCTAAGGGTGGAGGTTTCCTCAAACGTGGAATTAAATTTAAGAAAAAATTGGATCAAATTAAAACTTTCTATCATCTAATATTTTAAATTTTTCAATAGCTGCCAAACTAAATGTTCTATTGAGTCTACTGTTAAGAAATATGAATAGTCTGTTGAAGTGAGAGGACTTAGGAAAGCATTTTCTCAGCAATCATTTGAAAAGAAGGAAATATTGCAACGTTTCCAGCATGAAGTGCCAGTCAAGCAAGGTTTATACTTCTCTATGAGCTCCGCAACAGAGAGATGCACATGGAGCGTCACAAAGGTTATCACTTGCGAACTTCTGTGCAGGCAGCGGAGTGTTGCAAAACAATTCCCCGCCAGGACAGCAGAGGGCGTAGCGCTTTTCTGTGGTATCCTTACGCCATACACTCATGCATCCAGTCCACAATAGTGTATTTATTAATGTGTTTAAATATTTCCGAGACTTTATAATATGGACACATTTGTCCTACATTTTCCTCCACCTCTTCATGCGGTCGCCACCTCACCCACATTTCCCATCCTTTTTGTCCACGTTTGCTCTGTATTTTTTTACTCCATCAGTCACGGGTGAATAAACGTTCGTATTTTCGGACTTTTGCCGTGACGCGTTCTTCAATCTGTTCCGTGTCTGGCGCTAAATATCTTTTTATTTTTTAACGGGGCAACGGTGGTGCTGGTGACGACTTTACAGGAAGCAGCATCCTGACCAATCACAAGCTTGCAGTCACTTTCAACGGATGTTTAAAATTTTGGGCATGTCTCCATCAGCCATCGGAGAGCCCTTGTGCTGACGCATGATAGAGTTGTGTGTCTCTGCACTGACGCAGGTGGAGAAGTATAAATCAGGCTTCAGTTGTGTCTAAGAACAAACAAAATGTAAAGATTATGCATCGCAATAGTTGTCAAAATGAGATTGGGACTCTTGAGATTATCTATTGTAATAAAAGTAACAACTGAAAAAATACTTTTATTAGCATATTTCTGCTATAATTAAAGCTAAATTTTAAACATTTTTAAAATAAAAAGAATATTATATGAGTTGTTTTCAAAAATTCCTTCAATATAGCTTTTTAAGAAATGCCTGCTGAGTTCACCCAGGAAGTCTCTGTCATTATTTTATGGGGGAGATTATTGGAACAGTTTAGATAAGAGTGTCATGTTCCTGGGCAGAGGTGAGTCACACCTTCTCCTCTCACCAGACTCTGAGCTAATTCTCCACAGGTGAGGAGCAGGGGGAGCAGCAGCTGCAGGAGATTTCCCCAATCAGGGACGCGGGTTCAAAAGGAGGATGGAGACACATCACTTTGCCGGATGATTGCACCAGTTTAGGTAGCACCAGCCACTCGACTCTGAACTTTGATCTTGTTAATTCGTGTTTTGACTCGCCTTCGACTAGTGGATTTATGACCTTGGATTGTATTTTGGATTTGGAATTGGATTATCCCTTACGCCTGTTTTTGTCTCGCTCAGGATCATCTCATCATCTACTCACCCTCGCTGTCTTCGTTTTCTGGAACATACTCATCACGTCCCATCCTCCTCCGCCGTTCCTGTTTGGCTTTCCCTTTGCTACCTCACCCCTCCTGGATCTCTCATCCTCTGCCCAGCGTCCTCCCCGGCTTCCCCTCCTCTACTGATTAACCTGAGCACCTCAGAGACTCGAGCCGTGTTGCTCATCCCACAGGACTTCCCTGTGCGGTTTCAGTTCCCGTTTTTATAATAAAGACATTTTACTTTACTGCTTTGGACTACGTGTGCTGATTCTGCATGTCTTGGGTTAGACACTTACCTCGAGCCATGACAGAATCATCCGGCCACACATCTAATCCAGCGGAGTCAGCACTCGCGGATCTGGCTACCCGGATGTCTCAACAAGAGCAGACACTTCCCGTCCTCATGGAGCAGCTGAATATCACCAACCAACGTTATCAACGTTTGGAGACCGTCCTGCAGCAGCTTCAGGAGCAGCTCTCCTCTACAGCCTCGGGTTCCGTCCCCGCTCCAGCGACAGCCGCCGCTCCGGCGTTCGGAACAGAACCACACGCCTCGGGAGGTGTGGTTTCACCTGGACCGGAGGCGCTCGGCTCTCCGGAAATCACCCACTTCCGTTCGGCTCCTCCTCGGCAATGTACGACCTTCTCCGGTGAATTCGAGGATTGCTTTGGGTTTCTGCTACAGTGCCGCCTAGCGTTTGAAGACTCCCCGAGGTCTTTTCCTACTGACTCAATGAAGATCTCGTTTATTGTTGGACTACTTAGAGGCAAGGCGCTTCGGTGGGCGGAGGCTAAGAGCAGAAATCCTAATTTCCTGTCTGGTTCTTACCCAGACTTTCTGGAGGATTTTAAACTGACTTTTTGCAGTTCAGAGACCACCACTGACATCAGAAAAAGACTGTTGCACCTCTCGCAGGGAAGAAGGTCAGTGGCTGACATGTCTCTGGAGTTTAGGACCTTGGCTGCAATGACATCATGGGGAGACGATGCCCTTAAAGCAGCATTCATCGAAGCGCTGAACGATCGGGTAAGGAACCAGCTGGCTCTGTGCCCCGAGCCATCAACCCTGGACGGACTGATCTCATTATGCATCTCTATCGACAAGAGACACAGGGAGCTTCAGAAGACACCATTCAGGGATCTGTCACCACCTGTAGCACATCGTCCATCCCATAGGTCTCCTCCTCTGGACTCACCCGAGGAGCCCATGCAGGTGGGACGTACCCACCTTACTCCAGAGGAGCGCCAACATCGTTACAGTAAAGGGTTGTGCCTTTACTGTGGAAAACCAGGACACATGGTGCACACTTGCCCTGCGGCGTCAAAAGGGCGTGCCCACCAGTAGTTCCGGGAGTTCTGGTGGGAAGTCATTCAGGTAAAGAGACCTCCCGTTTTCTTATTGACTGTGCTTTGACTGTTAACAGTCGTCACCACCGGACGACTGCTCTAGTAGACTCAGGATGTGAACAGTCTTTGGTGGACCCTCAACTGGTGCGGGATTGGGGACTGTCTACTGTTCCACTGCCGGAACCTTTAACAGTGTCCTCCCTGGATGGGAGGCCCCTGGCCACAATCACCCACCGAGAGCAGGTATGACGTGGGGGACAGGGAGTTACTGGCAGTAAAACTGGCTTTGGAGGAGTGGAGACATTGGCTGGAGGGGGCTGAACTACCATTTATCATTTGGACTGATCATAAAAACCTGATCTATCTCAAGGAGGCAAAGAGACTGAACCCTCGACAGTATAGGTGGTCTTTGTTCTTCTCCCGCTTTAACTTTGTTTTGTCCTATAGACCAGGATCAAAGAACACAAAGCCTGACGCTCTGTCTCGCCAGCACTCCTCTGAAGATGAGACGGCTCCTAGCACCATCTTGCCTGCCTCCTGCATCGTTGCTGGAGTAACATGGCCCATAAGAGACCAGGTCCTGGAGGGCCTTAAGGTGGATCCTGGCCCAGGTAACGGACCCTCCAACAGACTGTTTGTTCCCCAGGCACTACGAGGAAAGGTTATTCACTGGGTTCACACCGGGAGGTTCTCAATCCACCCTGGAGTAGGACGTACTGTGGCTCTGATCAGGCGATCTTTCTGGTGGCCCTCCCTCTACAGAGACGTGAAGGAGTATGTGTCGGCCTGCCACGTCTGTGCCCAACAAAAAGGTACCAATCAGTCTCCAGCAGGCCTACTCTGTTCCCTACCAGTGCCGTCCCGTCCTTGGTCCCATATTGCCTTGGACTTTGTTTGTGGGTTGCCACCTTCGCATGGTTTTAGTGTCATTTTAACTGTTGTGGACAGGTTCTCCAAAGCCTGTCATCTGGTGCCGTTAAAGGCTCTCCCTACATCTGCCGTCACGGCCCAGCTTTTAATTAAACATGTCTTTCGTCTGCATGGGATCCCAACAGAGATCCTCTCTGACCGAGGCCCCCAGTTCGTGTCTCGTGTCTGGAGGGAGTTTGCCACCGCCTTGGGAGCCCAGGTGGCTCTGACCTCGGGGTTTCATCCGCAGACCAACGGACAATGCGAGCGGATGAACCAAGAGTTGGGTGCCATGCTTCGCTGCGTCTGCGCCACCAACCCATCCACCTGGAGTGAGCATTTGGCTTGGGTCGAATATGCCCATAATAGCCATGTCTCCTCCGCCACAGGTCAGTCTCCCTTCGAGTCCTCCCTCGGATATCAGCCCTCTCTGTTCCCCCTTCATACAGATGCCACCATCACCACTCCTCAGTTCCTTCGTCGGGCCCGCCGCACTTGGATCACCACGAGGTCGGCTCTTCAGCGGACCGCGGAAAGGAATCAGCGACTGGCTGACCGACACCGTCGTCCTGCTCCCACCTACTCTCCCGGTCAAATGGTCTGGTTGTCGTCCAAGGATGTCCCGCTGAAGGCGACCACCAGGAAGTTCTCTCCTAGGTTCCTTGGTCCCTTCGAGGTCGCGGCGGTCCCTAGTCCGACGACCGTGCGGTTGGAACTCCCGTCGTCTCTTCGGATCCATCCTGTGTTCCATGTCTCCCTGATCAAACCCGTCGTTTCCAGCCCTCTGTGCCCGGTTCCGGCTCCGCCTCCTCCTGCTCAGCTCTACAAAGGGGGGCTGGTATACAAGGTGCGGCGCATCCTCGACTCTCGCCCCCGTGGTCGGGGTCTTCAATATTTGGTGGACTGGGAGGGGTACGGCCCGGAGGAACGCTCCTGGATTCCCCGGTCCAACATCGAGGACCCCTCTCTCATCTCGGACTTCGAGGCCTCCAGATCCGGTGCTAGGACGCCGGGGGGCGTCCGTTGAGGGGGGGGCACTGTCATGTTCCTGGGCAGAGGTGAGTCACACCTTCTCCTCTCACCAGACTCTGAGCTAATTCTCCACAGGTGAGGAGCAGGGGGAGCAGCAGCTGCAGGAGATTTCCCCAATCAGGGACGCGGGTTCAAAAGGAGGATGGAGACACATCACTTTGCCGGATGATTGCACCAGTTTAGGTAGCACCAGCCACTCGACTCTGAACTTTGATCTTGTTACTTCGTGTTTTGACTCGCCTTCGACTAGTGGATTTATGACCTTGGATTGTATTTTGGATTTGGAATTGGATTATCCCTTACGCCTGTTTTTGTCTCGCTCAGGATCATCTCATCATCTACTCACCCTCGCTGTCTTCGTTTTCTGGAACATACTCATCACGTCCCATCCTCCTCCGCCGTTCCTGTTTGGCTTTCCCTCTGCTACCTCACCCCTCCTGGATCTCTCATCCTCTGCCCAGCGTCCTCCCCGGCTTCCCCTCCTCTACTGATTAACCTGAGCACCTCAGAGACTCGAGCCGTGTTGCTCATCCCACAGGACTTCCCTGTGCGGTTTCAGTTCCCGTTTTTATAATAAAGACATTTTACTTTACTGCTTTGGACTACGTGTGCTGATTCTGCATGTCTTGGGTTAGACACTTACCTCGAGCCATGACAAAGAGGTGAATTAGGAATGATCTAACTGACTATAAATACAAGCTAAACATTAACTGTTTTACTTTAACAACAGCTGTGCTGTACTAAATGATGAAGTTATGTGGAGCTAGGATTGGGACCATATTACATGTAACTTGTACCATGTTTGTAGCTGTACAAAATGTGAAGTACATGCTACAAAAGGAAAGTTAGTTACAAAGCATTTTACCAGTTACTTGGGATATTGCCTCAATCCCAGCTCCATAACACTAAACCTTTTAACTTGGTGCAGGAACGATAAAAACGTAAAGTTGTACTGAAAACACATTAAGCTGACATGGAACAGCATTTTTATGCATCTGTATAAAACTCTATTTTTCGCAAACATTTAAAAAATAGATACCAAAATAACACTGTTCAGCTGGATACACGTCTAAATGACATAATCCTTTGGAATCCTGTGAAAACTATTTTTGCAATCTTTAGGATCCAGAGCTTCCTTGAGGTTTTTGTCTGATTCTGCATTTAGGTGGTGGCAGTGACGGTCCAGGGCGTTCCCGAGGATGTGCATCCGCCAGTGGTAACAGCCGTCAGTCCGTTCTCGCTCAACGTGAGCTGGTTTGAACCTTCCCACCAAAATGGGCTCATCCAGTGGTACCAGCTGAACCAGACTGGTGTTGGAACCATATTCACACACACCAATGGACCTAAGAGTTACGTTGTGACAGGTGAGGTGTGGATTAATCTCACTTCCTCTTTTAGCATTTTGTTCTTTTCTTTTCTCTTTCCTAATTTGGTTATGGGCTCTACTCCTTTTCACATGCCCTGTTTTTTTTTGTTTGTTTGTTTTTTCTCAGTTTTTTTATTTGCTCTCCTTTTTCCTGCCTTTTCTTTATCTTTCTCCTCATCTTATGGTCACCTTCTATTTCTTTCATCTTATTTCTTTTTTAGGTGTTTATTTTTGCAAAGAAGCTCATAAAATGTAATCACAAATATTAATAATGGCTCAAAGTAGAAGTGCTGAAAGCCCAAAAACTACATGTAAACACATAAGAGAGAGACATTTAAAAGACCAGAGTTATCCATCCATTCCCTTCCACTTATCTCAGGTCTACTCACAGATGTAACTTGTTCAAGAGGGAGTCCCAGACACCCCGCTCCCCAGCGTCACTCTCCAGCTCCTGCTAGGGAATCCCAAGGCGTTTCCAGGCTAGAGAGGATATAATCCCTCTAGAGAGTTCTCGGTTTGGCTCGGGATCCCTCCACAGTAGGATTCGCCCAATAAACCCGAATATTTAGCTGCTCGTCTCAGGTCTTCTTTTGTTCATGATCCAAATCATATGATCATAGGTGAGAGTTGGAATGCTGATGTAAATCAGGGACTTTGCTTGTAGTTCAACACCCTTGTTACTGAAAAATAATCCCTGATCTGTTGGTTTTTCTCCTTCCTACCATCACTTGCATAAAAGACATCAAAATACTTCTACTTCTTTGTAGCTCATCCCCACTAGTGTGTGAATGTGTGTGTGAATGGGTGAATGACTGATTTTATTGTGAAGCACCTTAGGGGGTTGCAGAACCCAGGCCATTTACTATTTCTACTGTCTCTGTTTGAGGCAGAACCTTTCCCTGACTCGGGGAGAACATTTTATCTAGGATATGGAGAAGCCAACTCTCATGCCAGCTGCTTTTCACCTAAAACCCGCCCTGATGCAGATCATGGCTTATTTATCTTCACAAAGTAGACGATGTGTCTCCATTCTCAGGATTGCGCCTGCAGTCGAGCTAGTTCCTATTGCAGGTTAGACACCACTGGAGCTGTCCATTGTCTTTAATTCGTTTTGTAGTGGTCATGGACAGGATCTCAAGCCACATCTGTAAAGAGGCGAATGTCTGTTTGGGACAAGAGAGTTAATGTTTCAGAGAGTTCAAGAAATGACATAAAAAGCAGGTACAAAGAAGACAAGTTGCCCAGAAAACAAGTCTCTGCTTTGTTGGACCACCTTTAGCTTTGATTACAGAATGCATTCACTGTAGCACCGTTCCAAGCTTCTGCATAAACACATTTACTTCAGTCTGGGGTTCTATTATTTATCTGCCAAGATCTTATGCTGATGGGAGAGTTGGCAGTTGTATGGAGCTTTCTTTCCAAATTTTCTTTTCAGGGAATGATCTCTAAGAAACGCAGTACTTTTCCACTGGGGCACTTCTGTTGGATTATCCAGCTGGTCCCATTTGTTTTGTGTTTTTGACCAGGCAGTACATTTTCCGCACACAGGCTTATTGCAATAACCCTGAGTTAAATGGAGACAACAGACAAATACCAGCAGCAGAATATTATCACTGCAGACATACGTGACTCTTATGAGACAGGAGTAAGTCTGTTTGGAAAAGCTCACAGCCCCAGAGCTGATTTCATTATCCCCCTTTTTTCATTTAGAGAATCAGGCGATGACATCTTTTGAAGCTAAATTTCAGTGGCATTTACCCCTCACAGCTCATTTCTGCTGCTCTTTCTTGGACTCTGACCAGGTATCAGCTTTGCCAGTAGCCAACCGACTATTCCCATGATGTCTGTGGTTGGCTTGCATAGTCAGGGGTTTCATGAATGTGTGTTAGTAAATGTAGGCACGAGGCAAAGCAAACAATGCCAAATAGAGTTGGTAATGTGGTGTAACACTGTACCAGTCCCAAGTGCCAGTGCAAGCAACTAGCTAGTATGTGAAATTCCCCTGGACTCCAGTGAGACGCAGCAAAACGGTGAAAACCAGCCAAAAGCACCACTGGGGTTCTTCTCCTTTATCTTTTCCTCTCATTTGGTTTTCTGTTAGGCAGCTGTTTGTCACAAAACATGCTTCTGATTTTATTACTTAATTTTCATTTTAGCAAATCATCAGAAGACAAAGAATAACTTGGCCTAATTTGATTTCAACTGTTTAAAATTGATATTTAGCAAAAATAAATAAATAAATAAAACATTATTTCAGGGCTAATTACCAATAACACTTCTTCCCCAAAATTTGGAAAGGTAATTCTATGTTACATTTTGAATGTTAGAATTCTGCAAATTTTCATTTTGTTTTGTTTTTATTTATACAAAGATCACCTCTCCTCCTCATCCTGCAGTCTCAAAAGAACCTTAAAACTCTCTCCAATGGATTTCAACTCTTGAATGCAGAAAATACAATAAAAATGGGGGGAAGAGAAAAGGATAGATGGATAAAATCTTGTGTTTTCTTTGAAATATCTTGAAATATCATCAGAAATAATTGCTGCACACTTCTCTCATCTTTAATGTTTAATATGCCATTATTCATCTTGGTCTGTGTCTCTCCAGTGATGCTCAAAGACATCTCTCTCTCTCTCTCTCTCTCTCTCTCTCTCTCTCTCTCTCTCTCTCTCTCTCTCTCTCTCTCTCTCTCTCTTCTCTCTCTCTCTCTCTCTCTCTCTCTCTCTCTCTCTCTCTCTCTCTCTCTCTCTAAACAAAGAAACTGGAGGTTTTTGGGTAAAGGAAAAGTTGATTCCATAATTATTGCTTTTTAAAATATGTATTTATTTTCAGTCGGACTAATTATGAGACCTATATTTACATTTTCTCCTGTAAATAAGTACTTTATAAACATTTAACACTTATTATAAGTGTGATGGGAGTTGTTGGTGTCAATTTTTTAAGGGTGGAGGTGTAAAAATCAGGACAATCAAAGTTTTATGAATACAAATGAAAGGACTTGTTTCATTTAGCCATCTTTAAGGTGTTACATGGTGTGCAATAATAAGCTTAAAACACAAGCAGAAGCTTTGAGTTGCAGTAATCTGAAAATCAGTTCCTACTTTTCCCTGTTTATTAGCTCTTTGCCTCAGGAAATAGACTCTTACTAATAGCATTTTTAGCAGTTCTGAAAAGTGGCACTTCATAGGGAGAATTAAGCACTACTGCACAGAGACACCCCATGTGAATCAATATTAAGTATTGCTATCATTAGCTCACAATGAATTATTGCCTGCAATTATATAGATTATGACATTAATCATGTGTTTAATTGGTCTTTTGTAGGCTCATTATTAATTCAGAACAGCAGGGAATAGAGTATGTTCTTTTATTTATTAATGCAGCTCCACCGTAGCCCACTGGTTCCTATCAAAGGTAAAGGCAGTTAGATACTAGAAAAGAAGAAGCGAGGGACTGGGATGTTGTTATTCTCAGTCTGATGGGTCAGTCTTTCATCCATCTTTAACAAAATTTTGCTGTTCTAGATCCTGTACAAGAGTAGAACTAGGCAGAATGTTCCAGGTCCATTTTATGTAAACTCTATACAGTTAGAACACGCCCTTTTGATCCGTGCATTTGTTCACATCACAGTTTTGATTAAAGAGGGGAAAATATAGGGGTCCTACAGCAACTTCATTTAAAAAATGGAAAGCCACTGTTTAACAAATAAAACTTTGTTGGGGCTCAAAATGGCCCAGGAGCCCTAATAAATTGAGAACCCCATAATAAAACTCTACAATGGAAAAGCTGGTTTGCCACGCACACTCAAACCAATTACACTGTGCCCTATTTTTTAACCAGCTGAGCACTAAAATCAGTATCACACTACAGCAGCATATTTTATTTCTTCATGGTGAAAAGTATGGGTTTATTTACCGGATATCAGTTTCTTCGTAAAAGTTGCTCATGTTTTCTACAGAAATGTTACCATAATCTGGCTACCTAAGCACATTACACGCCAACGTAACTCGTACAATTTTTCCAGACCAGCATTAATGTGACAATGTAACTTCCATAATTTGTTGGAACCAACCAAACTTTTCTACATCAGTATGCCATCATCCAGCCAATGATGTAGTGTGACATAATCAGCCCAAGCACATCTGGCACTTACACCAAAACATCAGCAGTAGCTGCGGCTAGCATTACCACCACCAAATGTATATATTGTTGATGGTGGAGTGGGTTGGGACATACAAATTGAAGGGGTGTGTCTAAGCTTATGACCCGTTAAACCTGCTGTTCTCAGAAGGAACTGTTTCTTTGTAGAAATGTAGGTTGGAGATGGCACCAATATTTTGGTATATTTGACACCCCAAGCACCCCTTGTTTGTTTCATTGATCGGTTTGATTACTTGACATGTTTTGTTTTTAGTTTTTTGGCGGGGGTGTTTTACTTTTACTGTATGTGTGAATAGTAATTTGGTGCTGCTTAGGCAAGGGTTAAAGGTGTTCAGTGAGCTTGGCTTGACCAGCTCCTGTCGGTGAGAATTTGTGTTTCAAGAGTCTCTTTGCTAAAAAATACATTTAAAGAAATACAAACATAATATAAAAGGACCGTAAACAGATCATTGTCACAAATTATAGTTAATGCCACCAGGCACAGATTTCAGGATATATAATCAGTTAAATAAAGAACTGTCATATTTAAGATTAGCTCAATTGTATTTTTTAGCAAGTCACTCTTTCCCTTCAATGTAAATAATACATCTGTAAAAAATGGTGGTCGCTAAATGTGTGCGATTCTTCATAAATGTATATTAACTCTGGACAGGTACTCATCAGTACATTTTAACAGCATGTAAAGGTTTTGCATGTTTAAAGATTTCTGCGTGGGTGTGATGGTGTTTCCCTCTCTCTTCCCCTTGTGTGTGTGTGTGTGTGTGCGTGCGTGCGTGCGTGCGTACGTGCGTGTGTGTGTGTGAGAGAGAGAGAAAGAGAACCTGATCTCATCGTTCATCCCAGACAGTCTTTGCATTAGAAGCCACAGACAGGAAGTCAAACTTTTAATTATTTAAAAGATGTTATTAAAGCTTTCTTCTCTCATTTGTTTCTTTTTCTCTCCTTACTTGTTCCTTGTTCATCCCTTCTCTCTCATTTTCAGGCAGATGATGGTGTAGCTTTTCTTTTCTCATTGTAATTATTTTTCCAGTTGTTTTTCTCGTCTGTTCTCACATTTCTAACCTCTTTTATTCTCCTAACTAGCAGTTTTTCTCTTCCCTTGTCTTGCACTTGCCGTCTCTTTCACTGTATCAGATGACGGGCATTGATATTGTGGTTTGTGCCTATCATGCTCTCATATTCTCAAATGCAAACTGGGAATGGCAACCTGTCAATAAAATGCCATTTTAAATCTGTTCTTTTACCTGCTGCAGACCAACATTTTTGATTTCTTTTCATTTACCAGACCAGAACCAACTTCTCCTCTGACTCGAAGGCAGAATCCCTCTTTTTCTATTTGTTTCTTTTACTTACACAACAAACATACTGATCTCTGTGTCCAGCTGTTATGGTGACAGTGACAGATGTGTCCCCCTTCATGTGAGGTGTTCACATTTAAACCTCTATCATCTAGTTTTCTCTTTAAGTGATTGGAGCTTCTGGCTTTTCACATTCAAACATGCAAGCATGCAACTGGATGCAGGTTGACTTTTACACAGGCGCTTTATCTTTCTGTGCTCACACTCTCGCATACATGAGCGCACTTATACACGCGCGCACACACACACACACACACACACACGTTCTTTAAGGTGTCACTTCTCTAGCAGACCAACACTGCCCTCTTCAGGATGAGTGTTTAAAAATCTCTGAAAAGCCTTTAAGGAATATTAAAGATGTTCAAACATTTTTTCAACAAAAATTATTTGTTCTTTACATCATTTATGTTTAAAATAGCGAACACAGCTAAGAAGTCAGGTGATTTTCATTCTAAACAGGGAAAGGTTTGACAGGAAGAATTAGAAAATGTTCACTGATCAATCCGTGTGACCTGTCATTGATTAGAAACACTTAAACGGAGTATTTAGTCCTTTGTAAAAAATAAAACATATTTTCCTTTTTATTTTTTTACATGAACTCTAAATCTGCTTTTAGTCGTCCTCGTTTCAGGGTGAACTTCCCTGCTTGGGCCTTTTTTCTAATTCGTTGTCCCCGTTCTGGTTCCGTTTTACACACACACACACACACACACACACACACACACACACACACACACACACACACACTCAGAACGGGTTGCTGCTGTATGCAGTGTTGCAACAAATGACATTCCACTGTGGCATAGCTCACACGCTCATATACATGCTTAGTTTCACAGATAGAGAGTAACAGAGCTTTACATTTCAACCTCAGTACTTTAATATGCTTGGCAGATTTCCTTTATTTAACCCTAACACAGGGTAGTGCACACACGCAAACACACACATTGTTTAAAGGTTGGGCTAAACACGGCCGACTGTGAGGTACGTTAAGCAGGCTAAGCAGTAGAAAGTGACACAAGGAGGATCTGGTGAACGATTCCATTGTGCACTTGTGTGTGTGTGTGTGTGTGTGTGTGTGTGTGTGTGTGTGTGTGTGTGTGTGTGTGTGTGTGTGTGTGTGTGTGTGTGTGTGTGTGTGTGTGTGTGTGTGTGTGTGTGTGTGTGTGTGTATTAGTGCACGTGCTCTCTACTGTGTGTCTACAGGGTGGGGTTAATTTACCGTGCCCACAGCAGCTGAGATTTAAGCCTGTTTTTCTCTCAGCCTCCAAGATATTTTAAATTGTCTTAAAGCAGTCACATCTGGTTACTTCAGTAAAATGTTGTGTATAGAAAATTTGAGACATCCACAATTTTGCAAACATTATATTCAATTTTTTTTATTTTGCAGTAAATAAATTCTTATGGCATTAATTGTATTTAAAACTAAACTAAAACCGTGTTAGGATCTAATATTTATGTTGAGGTGAATCCTTCTGGTGTAGCCATTGTTGTAGAACAGACAGAAGCTGAAACAGAAAAAATTCACACACTATTATTCTGCCATCTTTTTGACATGTCAAGAGATTTATTTTATTTCATTTTTTTCTTTGAATTTGATTTGCAAACTGCTGTACGCCATCAGTTAAGTGAATGACCATAAAATACCTGTCTCACTCTGGTGACAGCTCTTAAGATTTGCATATATCCTCATAGGTTTGCCTCACATCAAAGGAGGCATATCATCTGTTCATCTGAGTTGAAAATGCTATTTCTAAAAATTCTAAACAATTAAAACAAATGTTTTAGCCATTTGTTGCATCTTTAATGACTTTCTGGGTTGAAAGCCTGCAATAAAAGCTTATTTCTTTTGGTTGCACTAAAGGGAGTGTTCAGTCAGTGTGTTTTTTTTTAGTCTGCATAGCGGGTGCCTATAAATAAATCATGTCTGGACACTGTAGCCTAAATGCATACAGAGGTATCATAATTATCATAGATCAAAAGCTGATGACATTACAGTGTTGGGCCAGTCCCATCTCATGTCAGTTCCACGGCTGCCCATCTTTACGTTGTTTCATTATTGAGTTATGGCATGCATAATTTAACACAGACAGATATGGATCCATCCGTTGAGAGAGGGTACGGAAGAAGCTGAGGGAACAAGAAAGGCAGGGCGGCCTTTTTTTCTGCATCTTTCACTTTTTGGGCCCTTTTTTTCTCTTGTTAGATTTTAAGGTTTCTGTTTCATCCTCTGTCACAGAATCATATATATGTACTCGTCCAACTCATTATTTTCAAAGTTCAGACACTTTATACATAAAACGGAACAGAAATCATGCAGATGTTTGAATAATATGGTTCATTCTCTTGTTTATTTGAAGTTTTTCTTGTGTGTGTGTGTGTGTGTGTGTGTGTGTGTGTGTGTGTGTGTGTGTGTGTGTGTGTGTGTGTGTGTGTGTGTGTGTGTGCATGCGTGCGTGCGTGCGTGCGTGCGTGTGTGTGTGTGTGTGCTACAGGTTTGCAGCCGTTTACAGACTACAGATTTGTGCTGGTCGCCTGTACGTCTGTTGGATGTGGAGCCAGCGAGTCATCCACAGGACGCACCATGCAAGCCTCGCCTGCTGGTATACACTCTCTCTCTCACACACACACAAACGCACGTATTCTCTTTAGACCCTATCTTCATAATGTTTAGTATATATCAAGATTAAAGAATAAATTAACAAATATATTTGCACAAGAAATCTGATTTTAAAATGTAATTCATTATGCTCATGGATACATTTTAATAGATAATACCCCAAAATCCTGTTGTAATATTTTTCTTCATACTTTTTTGTCTATTCTGTTTTAATATTTTCCTCTTTTTTTTCCTCCAAGCATCTTCCTCTCCATCTCGGCTTCCTCACTTTTTACTACAGAAGGGTTGAACTTAATATTTTTGACTGATTATACGATTACTTCCATTCATCGCTTTTTCCTTCCTCACAAGTTGAATGTGCACCTATCTCGTGTTTGGTTAAAAAGCAATTCAGTGTAATATTTGCTTTCTTTATGCACTTTTTGAGCCCTCACTTTTTGCCTAAATACAGTACATACTTTTTCTTCTACATTCTCCCCTCACGTCACTTGCCCTGTCTGATTCATCAACTTTTGTGTGACATTCTATCTATAACCAAATTTAGATTACACACTTAATGCTTGTATTATTGCTAAAGACAACTAGTTTAAATTTTGCAGCTTCCTCTTCTTTTTTATGAAAATGTTTATTTTGTTTAATGTGGTGGCCTAATTTTCATCTTGGGAATTATTTCTCTTTTGCTCTCACTTTCTGTCAAATAGACGATTTTTATTCTATTCAGTATAAAGATCCTTTTTAGACTTTTTTTGTTTTCGTTTTTCTTTTTAGGCATCACTGTCAGCAGTTTGCTTACGAAAAACAGAAGTCTGCTGATGCAGTTCATCATAGTAGAAATACTCATTTTCTTCTTTTCCTGCATTCTGGTCTAACTCAGGTGTGTGGTCGAGCCCAAGACACCTGATAATAAACACGTCAGCAGTTGAACTGTACTGGGACCAACCATCCCAGCCTAATGGATACATCGTCCAGTACAGGCTTATTAGAGATGGTTTCACTGTTTTCACTGGAGACCACGAAGACCAGAGTTACACCGACATCGGGCTGCTGCCTAAACAAAGGTGAAGCCGCAACAATAAAATTATTTCTTAGGTTGACGTTACTTTAAAAACTTCGATGTTAACAAACTTGTGTGTGTGTGTGTGTGTGTGTGTGTGTGTGTGTGTGTGTGTGTGTGTGTGTGTGTGTGTGTGTGTGTGTGTGTGTGTGTGTGTGTGTGTGTGTGTGTGTGTGTGTGTGTGTGTGTGTGTGTTGGGGTCACCCCGTTGTAGAATCGTTCCCATCACCCCTCATCCCATGTGACTCTGCTCTCTGTACATGTCTGTTTGTGCCGTTTAATGAGCAAATATTTGACATACCAATGGCAGATGCAAACATCACCACGCCTGCAAATTAAAATCACCAATCAGATCTGGCTTTTGCTTGCAGACAGCAGTGGAGCGTAGATTTTATTTGTTTATTTTCATTTAACCTTTATTAATCCCAGCTTTCTCCCCCCAGAATGGATTTTCTGTTTTAATTATGAAAAGAGTAAAATCGCCTGTCCTCTCCTCCTCAGCCTCCTTTCTCATGAGACAATTCTTCTGTACGCCAAATAGAATTCATCCTGCAGTACTTCAACCCCCCCACCCCCCACCCCCTTGTTTGACTGAAAGAAAAAGGATGGTAGCAAGGAGATCGGACTGTGTGTGTGTGTGTGTGTGTGACGTTTAATTTTCCTTAATTCCAGATAGTCTGCCAGAAGGCATTCCTGCCCGGGACTCTTCACTTCCTATCGCTCGTCTTCTACACCTCCTACTCTCTTTCCCATCCTCTGCCCTCTCCCCTCCTTTGCCTCATTCTCTGCCTCTTTCCCTTCTTTTCCCAATTTAGCCCTGCGCCAAGAATTACACAGGGAGCATTGGCCCCATTATCCAAGCAGACTTGTGTGTGTGCGTGCGAGGGCACACGTTGGCGTTGCTTTCTGCGTGTGTGCGTGTTTGTGCATGGGACCGCTCAAAGTGGCCATTGATTATTTATGACAATGTTGATTAGCTGTCACTTTGCTTCGGCAGCCCAGGAAGTGTCTAAGATGATGAGAGAATTAACCTATTCCCTCTGGCTGCCCCCACAGGATGGACACACACACACACACACACACACACACACACACATTCCCAGTCAAACAGATGCAAATGCTCCACTCACCGATTACCTAATACACACACGCGATTTTACCTTTGATATCCCAAGGCGGTGTTTACATTTAGGCAAATATCTTCCAGTGATGAAGTGCTTAACTTCCCTCTCCCTCTGAAACCATATGCCACCATAAAGCTCATCCTCTCCATCACACTCGGACTCCTCTTCGTTCTCTCCTCTAATCATTTGTCTCTTTCTCTGCTTGGCTCGTGTGTCCTATTGAGGCACACTTATTTATGTTTTTTATGTGCATATCCACACTCGTGTGTCTATCAGAGTAACATACGAGTGGTTTTAATACGTTTCTGTGAGTGCGTTCTAACCCAGTGCAGAAGCGCTAATGGCCTCCTGTTTAAAAGGCTCCGCACATGAACAATAACCCAACATCACGGCCTATTAATGCATGTGTGCCCGGGTTTATAGCAAATTAAAGGCTTTTAATGTTAAATGGTGGCCCACTTACACAGTTAATGTAAGACTTAGCACCAAACAGCCACATGCTCTTAAATGGGAAATCTATCTTATGATGTCATGGGCAGGAGAGGTGGAGAGAGAGGCAGCGAGATGTTTGAAAGAGAGAGGGAAAGGTGAACAGCAGAGGGAAAAAAGGAGAAATTAAAGTGGGGTTACTGTTTGAGCATGCAGACATTGGTTTTTCAGAAACTGACCCCGCCGCATAGCTCATCGTTATACCATGAATTGTTTTAGAAAACCACAAAATTTGACATCTACATCTCAGAATCAACAGGCTGAAGTTAGCATGTTACATTTTCAGGGGTTCATTCATTTTCCTCACTTTGTTTAATGTTGGAATGCAGAGTGTTAGATCTGGATCCATAGAGGAACCCCAGACCGTTCTTTATTCCCGGGTAGGGTTGTTTGGTACACACATTTAACTTTAATACAGTTATACTCCAGTAATGACTATGACTCGTTTGTTCCAGTTAACTTCTTTTATATAGAAAAAGGCAGAAAAATGATGCAGGACACACACAGACCTGGTTATTCCAAAAGGACCCTCTCCCTCCTGCATTATTCCATATGCATATTCCTCCTCCCAGCTCTTCTAGGGGATCCCAACATTTTCTCAGGCCAAATTAGATACATAATCCCTTCAGCAAGTTCTGGGTCTGCCCTGGACTTTCTTCCCACTAGGATGTGCCTGGAAACGTTCCAGAGGACAGTGACCTGGAGTGTATCCAAGTCGGATAGCCAAACCACCTCAAGTAACTCCTTTTGATGAGGAGAATCAGCAGCTCTGCTCCTCCTCCTATATGAAAGAGCTCCTCGCCTCACCTTGGGAGGCAACAAACGACCGCGATCAGCGAAATTTGTCGCTGCCGCTTTTATTACCTGACACACGGGAGGTGACCCGCGGCAGCGGCCAGCGGCAAAGCCGTCTACGCGTTATGTTCCATGGCGAAATCGAAACTTTTGTTGTTTTGCTTGGCTGTGTCAGGTTGGAGAGAATTAAGGTTATTTAAAGTAAGTAAGTAAAGTAAAGTAAAAGTTTATTTATATAGCGCCTTTCACAGATATAAATCACATTTAAGTGGTTCAGAGTTAATAAAGCGGTAGATGTGATGTTTCACAAGGTGCTGCTAGAGTTATGTGAAATCTTACTTCTGATTTTATTATAAAACATAATAATAATCAACTTCTCCTTCATGTTTGCTCAGAGATGTGCGGAGCATCCTGTCCGCTCATTGGTCAGTGAATGAAACCTCCGTTGATTGGTCCTCGTCCGAGCGACAGCGATGAAAAGTTGAGAATGTTTCAACTTTCTGGGATCGCGTCGCTGGGTCGCCTGTGCACGACACGTGCACAAGCGCAAAATTTCACACGCACGTTTTTCGCGTTTCGCTTAGTAGGAGGGAGACCCGCGATTATCGCTTTGTCGCGCATGTCTCATTGAAAATGAATGGAGGAGAGGCAATGTCGCCTCCCGTGAGTCGAGCAAACTCCTCCACTTGATGATTTCACCTTTTCTCTGTGTGTGTGTGTGTGTGTGTGTGTGTGTGTGTGTGTGTGTGTGTGTGTGTGTGTGGCCTTAGATTTTGGAGGAGCTAAGTCTCATCCCATTTTCTTCACACTCAGAATTTAATATCCGTGGAGTACACCACTCCTTCTGCGGTCATTGCTAAATCACTACAGAGATTGTCCCACAATTTCTGCATCAATTTATGTTTCATGCAAAGAATTTGTCACGGTGAGCCCGATATAATTGTCATTTCTAACTGGGTAATAACTGATTAAACATATTTCTGCTCTTTTATTTGTATATTTCTGCATATTTTCAGCTTCTCCTCTAATTGTTTTCTTGTCTTGTTCTCTTCAGGTACTTTTATGAGCTGGAGGCCAGTACAGAGGGTGGTTCTGGTGTGAGTGACAAATATGTTGTGGAGACACCAGTGTCCTGCCCGACTGGCATCCCTCTTCCCTATGACATCACACTCTCAGGTCCACACTCCGTCTCTCTGGCTTGGTCCCCTCCAGGTGAGTTGCAAAAACAAATCCTCTGTGGATTATATCCAGTCCCATCAGTCGGATTGTTTTAAGTTACCAAAAATGAAAAAAGCAAAGGTTTCTTAATATTTTTAGATGATTTTATTCTGAGCTTTCCTGTGTTAGGATGATCTTAGTTGGTTATTAAATGAACAAACCAGATAAAGAAAAGGTCAGGCTGAAACTAAAGCTTTGAGTAGTTTTCCATTCACCTTCTGGCCTTTCAAGACCTAAACGCATATGCAGGCATACAGGAGCATGCACCTGGGGCTGAGTTTCATGCGTATGGGGCAGCGATAGTCTGCCCTAACCCATCTATCATTGACTATTACTGTCTCATTAGGTTGATTTCCCATTTCAGAAACTGCTTAAAGGGCCAACTAGCAAAGACACTCCACTTTGTTCTGTGTGTGGGTGTGTTTTGTTTTGTGCCTGTGTTTATGCATGGGTTTTTCTACTTGCGTATCTGTGTGTGTGTATGTGTGTGCATGCACATCAGCGTGAGATATTTCCATAGGCAGGCCTATTCTATCGTCATTATGGGTTGATTTTAAAGGTGAGGAAATATCGGCTGGGTTCTCACGCTTGGTTAACTCCCTGAGCCCAGAGTCTGGAGTGTTTTCGTCTTGTGTGTGTATTATTATGTGTGTGTCTGACTCTCTGAGTGTGGGTCTGATTGTGTATATCTGGATGGGTTTGTGTCGTCTTATGCACACACTTAATGCCAAAGCAGACGTATGGATATTAAAGACATTTACTTGAGGATTTAGGTTCTGAGATCCTTCCCCATCGTGTGGACCTCCAAGAGATAAATAATGTATGTTTTATTTTTTCATGTATTTGTAGCTGTGAGCATCATGTTCACAAAAGAGAACACAGCAAACCATCTTAGTGGTTTTAAATAATAGAGCTTACAGATGATACAGGAAGGTATAGAACCTGTAAGATAGACCTATGTGCTGCAGTCACGTGTGTGTGTGTGTGTGTATGTGTGCGTGTGTGTGAGTTGGGGGGGTGAATAATTGAAGTCTTTCATTTGTCTGGTAATCAGTTCCCTCTCAAGATATCTAGAGTTCATGAATGTTGAATAACCCATCACAATACAGTTGGCCTGAATTATGGAAAAACCTCCGGTGAGAATATTAACAAACTCTAAGGGCGTGTGTGTGTGTGTGTGTGTGTGTGTGTGTGTGTGTGTGTGTGTGTGTGTGTGTGTGTGTGTGTGTGTGTGTGTGTGTGTGTGTGTGTGTGTGTGTGTGTGTGTGTGTGTGTGTGTGTGTGTGTGTGATTTAAAAGTTTAAAACCCAACCTTCTGAGGGTGTGTGCCTTATTTTCTGACCCTCAGCAGAAAGGCAAAGAAGCTTGTATTGATCCCTCCCAGCATAAGGACCCACAGCAAGCAGCAGGGGTGTGGGGGTGGTAAATGAGTAAATCAACAGCAGGCACAGACAAAGGTGTACTAGAACGGCCTCTTGGGATGGGTCTGCCAGGCTTCAGGGTAATACAGAGCCCACTGCAGAAGAGACGGGTCATAATCCCTCAGCAAAAGCAGCGCACTGTAACACAGCTAAGTATCAAGCCCTGGCCTGTGATGTGCACGGATAAATGAAACAAGATTTGTGTGCATCCAGCTCCTCAGGACAGAGAAGCTGTTTTGGATCATCTGTCACAGAAACATCAAGAGGTGAAGCAGCAAACCTGCAGATTTAGCATTAAGGCTGACAGACAAAATATTTAAAAACTAAAATATAAAGATGATGGAAGAAACTTACAAGATTACACAGTTGCTGCCATCCTACCACATCCACAAAGTGTTGTTTACATCAAATACTGAGTCATTTGTTTTCAGGATAATTCCACATAAATAAACAAGATCTGGTGATAACACTGGGAGTGTCCTGGAAGCCTCTGACCTCATCGTCGTCGTCTTCCTCCGCTTATCCGGGTCCGGGTCGCAGGGGCAGCATCCCAGCTAGGGAGCTCCAGACCGTCCTCTCCCCGGCCTTCTCCACCAGCTCCTCCGGCAGGACTCCAAGGCGTTCACCGGACCAGATTTGAGATGTAACCTCTCCAACGTGTTCTGGGTCGACCCGGGGGCCTCCTGCCGGCAGGACATGCCCGAAACACCTCCCCGGGGAGGCATCCAGGAGGCATCCTGACCAGATTGCCCCCCCACCCCCCACCCCCCCCACCCCCCAAAAAAAACCAAATGTGGTGTTTCATACCTGAGTTCAATTTCTGTAGCCACCCCCAAGCCTGATTACTGCCACACCTGTTTCAATCAAGAAATCACTTAAATATGAGCTGCCTGACACAGAGAAGTAGACCAAAAGCACCTCAAAAGCTAGACATCATGCCAAGATCCAAAGAAATTTAAGAACAAATGAGAACAAAAGTAATTGAGATCTATCAGTCTGGTAAAGGTAATAAAGCCATTTCTAAAGCTTTGGGACTCCAGCGAACCACAGTGAGAGCCATTATCCACAAATGGCAACAACATGGAACAGTGGTGAACCTTCCCAGGAGTGGGCGGCCGACCAAAATTACCCCAAGAGCGCAGAGACAACTCATCCGAGAGGTCACAAAAGACCCTAAGGACAACTTCTAAAGAACTGCAGGCCTCACTTGCCTCAATTAAGGCCAGCGTTCACGACTCCACCATAAGAAAGAGACTGGGCAAAAATGGCCGCCATGGCAGATTTCCAAGACGCAAACCACTGTTAACTTAGCAAAAAGAACATTAGGACTCGTCTCAATTTTGCTAAGAAACATCTCAATGATTGTCAAGACTTTCCGTAATCGGAAGGTTGCAGGTTCGAGCCCTGCTCAGACTGTTGCTGTCGTTGTGTCCTTGGGCAAGACACTTAACCCACGTTGCCTGCTGGTGGTGGTCGGAGGGACTGGTGGCGCCAGTGCTCGGCAGCCTCGCCTCTGTCTGTGCGCCCCGGGGCAGCTGTGGCTACATTGTACTTCATCACCACCAGTGTGTGAATGGGTGAATGACTGATTGTGTTGTAAAGCGCCTTGAGGGGTTCCAGGGCTCTAGAGCCCTTTTCAGATTGACATTCTGGAATATGTGTGGGCAATTCAGTCCGTTTTTTTTTTTTTTTACCAGAACTGTGTTTTCAGACACACCACTTTTGTACCTGAACTTGTCCTTTCGGCTGCCTTCACACAGCAGGGAAAAGTTCCAGATGTCTGGGGGGGCGTAAATATAGTGTGGCGGGCGTACATGCGTCATTTACCCAAACAAAGCCATTCAGTCAAACGTGGCAGAAGAAGAGATAGAATTATTCTCACTGATCGGACTTATGTTAAGCATAATTCTACGCACACGAAGACGCATAAGAGACCTGGATGATGAAGCTCAATGGTTAAAAGGAGTCTTGGAAGCAGTGTGAAGCGCTCCGTCGCGCGTCTAGGAGACGGTACCGTAGGAGGTGAGCTGCCATGGTTCGCCGCATGCTACAGGAACGAGCTATCTAGGTGCGCACAGCGTCCCCCGGTCTCCTCCTCCTTCCTCTCCTCCCTGTCCGGAACTCGACCTCACTAGTCTGAAGCAGCCACCTTGTCCGTGACAAGTCCGGACCTGTTACTAGGGGTGTCGTCCGGTTTAATTATGGAAAAGGTTATCCGGATGTTTGTATTCAGACACAAAGGTCTTACGGACAGATTCCTGAACATTTCCGTTTTTCATGGCCTGTCTGAAGGGGGCTTAGAAGGCGCTATATCAAATACAGGCCATTTACCATTTGGGAAAATACCTTGTGGGACAAAAGTTGAACTTTTTGGAAGGCAAATGTCCCGTTACATCTGGCGTAGAAGTAACACAGCATTTCAGACCAAGAACATCATACCAACAGTAAAATATGGTGGCGGTAGTGTGATAGTCTGAGGTTGTTCTGCTGCTTCAGGAACTGGAAGGCTTGCTTTGATAAATGGAACCATGAATTCTACTGTCTACCAAAACATCCTGAAGGAGAATGTCCGGCCAACTGTTCGTCAACTAAAGCTGAAGCGATCTTGGGTGCTGCAGCAGGACAATGACCCAAAACACTAGCCTAGTCAACTAGACCAAATTCTTGCTTTGCAAAGTTTGGTCTAGGCATGCTCCATTGGAACCTCTGCAGCTCCTACCAGGACTCTGGCTAGCCAATCACAGCTCTCTAGAGGGGTTTCAAACACGTAAAGAGCTGTGATTAATCCATAATGGTGGGCCAATCATAGTGCTCTATCTGCTTAGTGAACAAATCACAGAGCTTTATCTGCTTTGTGGGCCAATCAGGGCACTCTATATGTCTGGTGGGTGGGATGATGCAACAGAGTGAAACAAGAGTATGTCACATTCATTTTCCAGTAGCATGCAGAGATCATTTGAAAGACAATGGTAGAACCCGCCCCACAACCAAGAGCTGTCAATGGAGCGTGGCTACCAAAACACACCAGCAAATCCACCTCTGAATGGTGGAAGAACAACAAAATGAAGACTTTGGAGTGGCCTAGTCAAAGTCCTGCCATAGCATCCTATTGAGATGCTATGGCATGACCTTAAAAAGGCAGTTCATGCTAGAAAACCCTCAAATAAAGCTGAATTACAGCAATGCTGCAAAGATGAGCGGGCCAAAATTCCTCCAAAGCGCTGTAAAAGACTCGTAGCAAGTTTAGTGACTTTCTATCCTCCACTGTGAAGCTGTCCAGACAGGTGATTGTTGGTGACTTTAACATCCACGTTGATGATCCCTCCGATCTCTTTGCCATGAATTTCTCCAGCTTTATGGACACCTTCGGCTTTACACACTCTAGACCTTGTTTTTACCCTGAGTCTAAATGCTGACAGGGTTTGTCCTGATGAAGTTTATATTTCAGATCACCATTGCATTTTCTTTAACTTGTCAGTTTCTGCATCCCCACCTCCTGCTTGCCGTATGGTTAGTTCTTGTTTTCTTAATGAGAGCACAGCTAGCAATTTTTCTGCTGCTTTTGATCCACCCTGTTCTTCTGATAACGACCCAGATTCCTTAACTTCTCAGTTCAACGAGTACTGCCTCGCCATCCTGGACAGCATCTGTCCTGTCAGAACCAGATCAGTTCCTGCAGTGAACCCTGCTCCCTGGTTTAATGACAGCCTTCGCAGCCTGAATCGCCAATGCAGAAAAATTGAGCGTTTGAGGAAGAAAACCCATCTTCCACGTCCATCTGCTGCACCTAAAGGATCTTCTGTCATCCTTTAACTCTGCAGTCAGAGACTCTAGGGTTTCCTATTTTTCCAACCTGGTGTCCCAGAGCAAAGGGAACCCCAAGGTGCTGTTTAACACCATCAGCAGCATCGTCTCTCCTGCCTCTCCTACAGCCTCCATCCACTCTGTTGCAGACTGTGAGAACTTTCTGTCTTTCTTTGTGGACAAAGTCAGTAAGGCTAGATCTAGCATCTCTCCTTCAGCCTTATTGCTGCCTCTCCCGATTCCAACCAGGCCCATCATCCTAGATAGCTTTGCTCCTGTTTCTTTGCCTTAGTTAACCAAACTAGTTAACTCTATGAAGACCTCTGCATGCCCCCTCGACATCGTACCCTCATCTTTGTTTAAAAGTGCTTTTCAGTCCATCGGTCCCAGCATGCTCTCTATAATTAATGCTTCTCTGGTCTCTGGTCAGGTCCCTGCTTACTTAAGAATGCTGTAATCCACCCGCTTCTTAAAAAACCGAGTCTCGACCCCTCTCTCCATAGCAGCTTCAGACCCATCTCTAAACTTCCATTCATCTCCAAGATCTTGGAAAAGGTTGTGGCTAAACAACTCACAGCTGCTCTTGATGAACATAACATCTATGATAGCTTCCAGTCAGGTTTTCGTAGAGCTCATTCTACTGAAACAGCTCTTCTTAGGGTCTCTAATGACCTTCTGACTCACAGTGATGCAGGGGACTGTTCTGTTCTGGTCCTGCTGGACCTGACTGCAGCCTTTGACACTGTTGACCATCACCTGCTACTGGAGAGGCTGAAAGACTGAGAAGGCCTATCAGGATCTGCTCTGGAGTGGTTCTCCTCTTATCTCTGAGCACTCCTTTTCTGTGGCTGTCTCCAAGTTTAGGTCCTCCACCACCTCTCTTACCCATGGTGTCCCACAAGGTTCTGTGCTGGGGCATCTACTCTTCCTCCTCTATCTGCTTCCTCTTCAGCACATCCTGAGCTCCTTCAAAGATATCGCCTACCATCTTTTTGCAGATGACATCCAACTGTACATCTCCTTTAAGCCCCATGAGATGTCTAAGCTGCAGCTGTTACACAACTGCATAGACTCTATCAAAACCTGGATGGCTGGGAGCTTTCTTCAGCTGAATGAAGATAAGACTGAGATCCTCATCTGTGCCCCAGACAAGCTGGTTCCCAAAGTCAGAGACTCTCTTAGTCAGCTTGCTTCCCACACCAAACCTTCCGTCAGGAATCTTGGCGTGACCTATGACCCAGCTCTCACCCTGGATTCTCATGTCAGTTCTCTTGCTTGCTCTTCCTTCTTCCATCTCAGGAACATTGCTAAGCTGAGTCCCATTCTGTCTCGCTCTGAACTTGAGACAGTTATCCACACCTTCATCTCCTCACACTTAGACTACTGTAACTCTCTTTTCACGTGTCTGAGCAGAGCCTCCCTGAACCGTCTACAGGTGGTTCAGAATGCCTGTGCTCGGCTTCTGACAAAGTCCTCCAAACACAACCACATCACCCCGCATCTCCTCTAGCTTCACTGGCTGCCAGTCAACTTCAGGGTTCATTTCAAGATCCTGGTTCTGGTCTATAGGGCCTTACATGGACAAGCACCATCTTACATTGGTGATCTTCTTAGTCCCTACACCCCCAGTAGGTCCCTGAGATCCAGTGGTCAAAGCCTACTGGTTGTGCAGCGCACCAGGCTAAAGACCAAAGGTGACAGATCATTTGCTGCTGTGGCCCCCAGACTCTGGAACTCTCTCCCCCTGAGCCTGAGATCAGTGGACTCAGTGGTCTCCTTCAAAAAGCAGCTGAAGACTCACTTGTTCAAGCTGGCTTTTGTATGACCTTCTTCACCACTCTCTCTTTATTCTGCTCTCCCCACCTATTCCACCTTCCTCAGGATCCACTGATTTCCCTCTTTCCTATTCACTCTCTCTCTCTTTCTTAATATTTTTTCTTTTAAATAGCAATTGCTTATTCTTGCTCATTTTAAATATATTTTTAAACATTTTCTAAATGCTTTTTTATATTTTTTACAATTTTTTTATATTTTTTTGTTTTTGTGAAGTGCCTTGTGATTTTTATCTTGAGAGGCACTATAAAAATGATATTTTCTTCTTCTTCTTCTTCAATCACGAGCATAAAAATTCAAAACTCCGTAAAGTCCCTTTAAGGAAGACAATTCACCCTCCTTGCTGCATCATAGAAAGGCTTGGAACAAGACAAACAACCACTTTAACTCATCCTTCTTCCCGTCTGTGGTTGTCATGGATTATACATTCTACTTGTTTTCTGATGTTTCTCAAATTACAGTATGAGCTGCCAATCATTACTAACTAAGGGGCTTGTAAAGATCATTCTCTCCTATGAAGATCCTAAAATATCCCAAATAAAACCCAAACTCAGGCAAGATGATTATAAAAACTAGTGCCTCTGATCAAGACCGATTTCAACTCAGACCGGATAGCCAAGCGGAGTGCAGCAGTGGCAGTTGCCGAGTCAAAATCTCGGCCGTGGGAGGAGTTTGGTGGGGCCATGGAGAAAGACTATCGATCGACTCCAAAGAGGTTCTGGCTAACTGCCCGGCGCTTCAGGAGAGGAAGGCAGCAACTCGCTCACACTGTTTACAGTGGGGATGGGGAGCTGCTGACGTCAAATGCGGCTATAGTCGAATGGTGGAAGGAATACTTTAAGGAGCTCCTCAATCCCACCTATGCGCATTCCGAGCAGGAACCAGAGCCGGGAGACCTGGGGATGGACTGTCCAATCTTGGGGGCAGGAGTTGCTGAGGTAGTCAAACAACTACACAGCGGCGGAGACCCGGGAGTGGATGAGATTCATCCTGGGTATCTCAAGGCTTTGGATGTTGTAGGGCTGTCATGGTTGACACGTCTCTGCAACATTGCGTGGTCATCGGGGGCAGTTCCTAGGGAGTGGCAGACTGGGATGGTGGTCCCCATCTTTAAGAAGGGTGACCTGAGGGTGTGTTCCAACTATATTGGGATCACACTCCTCAGCCTCCCTGGAAAGGTCTACTCCAAGGTGCTGGAGAGGAGGGTCCGATCGATAGTTGAATCTCAGATTGAGGAGGAACAATGTGGTTTTCGTCCTGGCCGTGGAACTGTGGACCAGCTCTATACCCTTGCAAGGGTGATGGAGGGGGCATGGGAGTTTGCCCAACCAATCCACATGTGTTTTGGATTTGGAGAAGGCTTATGACCGTGTCCCAAGGGGCACCCTGTGTGGGACGCTCCGGGAGTATGGTGTGAGTGGCTTTCTGTTAAGGGCCATTCAGTCCCTTTACCAGAGGACCGTGAGTTTGGTCCGTATAGCCGGTAGTAAGTCAGACCTGTTCCCAGTGAGGGTTGGACGCCACCAGGGCTGCCCTTTGTCACCGATTCTGTTCGTTACCTTTATGGACAGACTTTCTAGGTGCAGCCGTGGTGTGGAGTGTGTCGAGTTTGGTGGCAGGAGAATCTCTTCTCTGCTTTTTGCGGATGATGTGGTCCTCCTTGCTTCATCCAGCTCTGACCTTCAGCTCTTGCTGGGTAGGTTCGTGGCCAAGTGTAAAGCGGCTGGGATGAGAATCAGCACCTCCAAATCTGAGACCATGGTTCTCGACCGGAAAAGGGTGGCTTGCCAACTCCGGGTCGGGAGAGAGGTCCTACCTCAAGTGGAGGAGTTTAAGTATCTTGGGGTCTTGTTCACGAGTGAGGGTAGGAGGGATCGGGAGATCGACAGGCGGATTGGTTCGGCGTCTGCAGTGATGCGAAGGCTGAGCCGATCCGTCATGTTGAAGAGGGAGCTGAGTCAGAAAGCCAGGCTCTCGATTTACCGGTCGATCTACATCCCAATACTCACCTATGGTCATGAGCTTTCGGTAATGACCGAAAGAACGAGATCGCGGATACAAGCGGCCGAAATGAGTTTCCTCCGTAGGGTGGCCGGGCTCAGCCTTAGAGATAGGGTGAGGAGCTCGGACATTCGGGAGGGACTCGGAGTAGAACTGCTGCTCCTCCAGATCAAAAGGAGTCAGTTGAGGTGGTTTGGGCATCTGGTCAGGATGCCTCCTGGAATCCTCCCTGGGGAGGTGTTTCGGGCATGTCCTGCCGGCAGGAGGCCCCCCGGGTCGACCCAGGACACATTGGAGAGGTTGCATCTCCAATCTGGTCCAGGAACGTCTTGGGGTCCTGCCGGAGGAGCTGGTGGAGGTGGCCGGGGAGAGGACGGTCAGGAGCTCCCTAGTTGGGATGCTGCCCCCGCGACCCGTATAAGCAGAGGAAGACGACGACGACACCTCTGATCAATTCAGCATCACAGAACACTGCCTAGATTTGAATGACTGAATGAATACTTAACTTCTGACACTTTTGTCTGCACACATCAAACAGTTCTTTTGTCAAGATTTAAGAACGCACCATTTTTGTCCCTCTTCACCTTCCATATAGTTTGTACTGCAGGTAGACTTCTTGTAACAAAAGGCTCTTGGAAAGCCTTTTGTGAAATACAACAATGCCACTTGGGTGGCTTCTGTGTGTGTGCGTGCGTGCATGTATACTGATACGGCAGACTGCAAGTCAAAAGGTCTAAATGATTTATTGAGCAAATATCTGACTCATCATGTTCACTTAAAAAAGCATTAATGTTTATTAGGCTTTTAGGGTATTTGCTCCAAACAGTACCTGTACCTGTTCTGTGGCCAATAGAGGCCAAATTTGAGTTGATAAATTCATGTCATTAAAGGGACTTTATGGAGTTTTGAATTTTTATGTTCACGATTGCCCCCTCAGGCCAAAAGCGTAACGGCAGCTTCAATAGCAGGCTCGTGCATAAGGCACACATGCTGTACCTGCACACTCCTTAACGAAAATAACAGCTGAGACAGTCGCTTGTGTGTGTGTGTGTGTGTGTGTGTGTGTGTGTGTGTGTGTGTGTGTGTGTGTGTGTGTGTGTGTGTGTGTGTGTGTGTGTGTGTGTGTGTGTGTGTGTGTGTGTGTGTGTGTAGGACAGAGGACAGGAGAATAATTTGGTTCTGTACCTTTCTCTTCAGCACAGCCGACAAAGGTTTAAGATGGGTCAGTCCTCCTGCATGCTCAGATCATTCCATTCCCTTGCTTGAAAATTTGTTCCAAAATGAAATTTGAACCCACATCTTTTTTATCTGTGAATTCAATGCCTTTCGGCGAGTCTCAAATAAAAATTTGGGCATCTTACTGTAAAAAAGTATACCATTAATGTAAAAAACTAACTCTAAAACAACTGTGTTCACATCCAGAATCAAACCCGGGTCCTCTGCACGAAAGCCAAACGTCTTGCTAGGCGAGCTAAAGCACCAGTGACATCCTATGTATCTGTAACATTTATATCCTTGATGACAGCTGAAACAACGTTCAAAGAACGGTTCGGAGGGCTATGCCTGAGCGAGAACGCGCATGAAGCAGCCTGCTCGACCCGAGCAGCTCTCATTTTCTGTGATTTTACAGAAAAATAGGCAATCACAGTAAAAATGCCAGGGCTCATTCTACAGGACCAGGGCATTGCAGGAGAATGTATTAAGAAGAAATTTATTATTTCTATACATGTTTTGGCTGTCAAACTTCCATAATGCCCCTTTAACTAATCTCACAATAAATTGAAGAGACATACCAAGACAAATTAAAATCAAGATTGCTGCTGCTTTTTTCAGAGGTAATCCTTGTAATCACTTGATTATTAAGAAACACAACAGTGATTTTCGTGTATTAAAAAAATTCCTTTTTAAATGAAATAGTAGTTATGTAAACTTTAAATTAAACTTGTTTTGACACTAAAAAGTTCAGGTACAGAGAGAACTGGTGGGGGAAGAGTGACATGTATCACTTGGCAGCCAAGAGTTTCATAAAATCTATAAAAACGTTAAACTAAACTTTTGCACTATTAGATTGTAGCTTGAGGAAGCAACCAGTAACTGACAATTAAACTGCTTAATGAGAAGACTGAAGGACATGACCCAAATTGGCTCAGTTAGAACTCTTAGGGGGTGGAGTTATTTCAATGGCAGCGTTACCAGGCCTTTTGCTTCCCATAAAGAAGCACTGGCATGGCTGGTCAAGCTAGAGTCACGTCAACTTAAATAAAACAATTAGACCACCTCAGAGCTTTATGACATCCTGCATTTGTGACATTCACCTATTACCTGGCAGTAATGGACTCTCCTCAGCTCATTTTGGGGAGGAGGTGTGACATGAACTAGTGTGTGGATCAAGACAACTGCTCAACTACACACAAAGATATAAAGTCTCAAAGATTTGTCCATTTCATTGTGTGTGCGCGCGCGCGTGTGTGTGTGTGTGTGTGTGTGTGTGTGTGTGTGTGTGTGTGTGTGTGTGTGTGTGTGTTATTGTACATACTATATACTGAGGACCATTTTGAACATTTTCCCTACAATGCGAGGACATTTTTCAAAATGAGGACATTTTTTGGGTCCTCGCTTTTTTTAGAAGCTTACTATACCAGTTAGAGGTATGGTGTGAATTAAGTTTTAGTTAAGGTTAGGGTTAGGAATAGATCAGCATTGGTTATGGTTAGGGTTGGGGTATGGGTTAGGCATGGTGAAAACACAAAAATGAATGGAAGTTAATGGAGGGTCCCCATGGTGTCCCATCAGGATCTGTGCTAGGGCCTCTGCTCTTCCTCCTCTATCTGCTTCCTCTTCAGCACATCATGAGCTCCTTGAAAGGAATATCCTACCATCTTTACGCAGATGACATCCAACTGTACATCTCCTTTAAGCCCTATGAGATATCTAAGCTGCAGCTGTTACATGCCTGCTTAGACTCTACTAAAACCTGGATGGCTGGGAGCTTTCTACAGCTGAATGAAAATAAGACTGAGATCCTCATCTGTGCCCCAGACAAGCTGGTTCCCAAGAGGGAGCGAGGGACCAGTGGAGAGGAGGCAGGGACCAGTAGAGTCCGGGGGCCTGCGTCTGGGGCAGAGGAGGAGGCAACGACGGGCTCTTGGGGGCCTGCGTCTGCGGCAGAGGAGGAGGCGACGATGGGCTCTTGGGGGCCTGCGTCTGTGGCAGAGGAGGAGGCGACGACGGGCTCTTGGGGGCCTGCGTCTGTGGCAGAGGAGGAGGCGACGACGGGCTCTTGGAGGCCTGCGTCTGTGGCAGAGGAGGAGGAGGCGATGGGCTCTTGGGGGCCTGCGTCTGTGGCAGAGGAGGAGGCGACGACGGGCTCTTGGAGGTGACGTCGTCGACCACTGGGCTGGAGACGGTGTCGTCGACCACTGTGCTGGAGACGGCGTCGACCCCGGGACTGGAGACGGCGTCGACCACTGGACTGGAGACGGCGTCGACCACGGGACTGGAGACGGCGTCGACCACTGGACTGGAGACGGCGTCGACCACTGGACTGGAGACGGCGTCGACCACTGGACTGGAGACGGCGTCGACCACGGGACTGGAGACGGCGTCAACCAATGGACTGGAGACGGCGTCGACCAATGGACTGGAGACGGCGTCGGCCAATGGACTGGAGACGGTGTCGACCACGGGACTTGAGACGGCCACGGGACTGGAGACGGCATTGACCACTGGACTGGAGACGGCGTCGACCACGGGACTGGAGACGGCGTCGACCAATGGACTGGAGACGGCCACGGGACTGGAGACGGCATTGGCCACGGGACTGGAGACGGCGTCGACCACTGGACTGGAGACGGGGGAGATGTTGGACTGGAGGGGATGTCAACCTCTGGACTGGAGGGGACGTTGACCTCTGGACTGGAGGAGACGTCGACCTATGGACTGGAGGGGACGTCGACCTCTGGACAGGAGGGGGCGACGACCTCTGGACATGAAGGAGCATCGACCTCTGGAATGGATGAGGCGTCGACCTCAAGACTGGAAAGAGCGTCGACCTCAAGACTGGAAAGAGCGTCAACCTCAGGACTGGAAAGAGCGTCGACCTCAAGACTGGAAAGAGCGTTGACCTCAGGACTGGAAAGAGCGTCAACCTCAGGACTGGAAAGAGCGTTGACCTCAGGACTGGAAAGAGCGTCGACCTCAGGACTGGAAAGAGCGTCGACCTCAGGACTGGAAAGAGCGTCGACCTCTGGACTGGAAAGGGCATCGACTTCTGGTCTGGGAGCGTCGACTTCTGGTCCGGGGGCGTCGACTTCTGGACCGTCGCCCTCTGGACCATCGACTTCTGGACCGTCGGCTTTTGGACCTGGACCATCGACTTCTGGACCGGGACCGTCGACTTCTGGACCGGAACCGTCGACTTCTGGACCGGAGGCGTCAACTTCTGGAGTGGAGGCGGAGCTGCTGCAGGAGGGGCCGCCGACTTGGCTGGTGCCGCCGGACTGGATGCTGACCACTGGACAGGCTGGCCTGGGGGCGGAGCCTCTTGGACAGGCTGGCCCGGGGGCGAAGCGTCCTGGACCACCGCTGGAACTGACACTGACTGGACTAGTTGCGCAGGACCTGGCACTGACTGGACTGGTGGCGCAGGACCTGGCGCTGACTGGACTGGTGGAGCGGGACCTGGTGGAGCCGGTAACTGGAAAAGCAGGGAGGATAGATTATCCAGCTGGAACTCCTGGAGATTGAGGATCTGATGGAGTCGGACCAGCTCAGCTCGGAGACCGGCAAGCTCTGTTGGATGGGCTGCGAGCTCGGTCCTTTGGCCTGGAGACGAGAGAGCTGCTGACTGGACCGGAGGCGGGGCCGCTGGCTGGACAGAAACCTCCTCCTGGAGATACGGGGAGGATAGGGTGTCCAGCTGGAACTCCCAGAGGCTGACGAGCTGACGGATCCGGCCAAGCTCCGCCTGAAGACCGGCGAGCTCTGTCAGCTGGGCTGTAGGCGTGGTTCCTCCGCCTGCAGATGACGGAGGCGCTGGTCTGACTGGGGGCGGGTCCAAGCTGGCGCGCCGAGCCGGGGCAGCGGCGAGCTCGCGGCTCCGTCATGGGACAAGGGGTGACGGTGGAGCCCGGCATCCTTCCCAACGCCGTGGGCCAACTCCGGGGGAGCACACAGCCAGTCTGGTGCCCACATAGCAGAAGCGGTCCATCTGTGCCTCCCCGTCCCAAGTCTCCATCCGACTCCGGGAGGGTGGAGAGGATCGCTGAGGCCCGGGATCGGCGGTGGCATCCGCGGCGAGGCGATGCCGGAGGAAGAGGAGCCGGCCGGTGGTCCGCGGCGAGAAACTGGAGCAGGTTCTCCCAAGGGATAATCTCCCCGCTGGATCCTTTTGTGGGTTGGCTCATTCTGTCACGATGTGCCGGTGAGTGGAACGGAGGTGAGGATAGGGCTGGGCGATATGGCAAAAATAGAATATCACGATTTTTCCAATATTTTATCACGATTTCGATTTTATCACGATTTTTTATCCATGAATAGCATAACTTCAATTGCGTATTAAAGAAGAGAAACATTGAATAAATAAACATTTATTCATATTAGGGATAATCAGCACAGTGCTAACACACTTATATTTTAAACTCACACCAGAGATGATAAAAGCCCTGAGAGAAACAATTACAAAAATCAGTTTTTCTCGTTTTTCAAGTAACTTAACATAAATTAAAATCGTAAACATATTTAAATTGCAAACATGTCAATTGCAAACGTATTGTGCAAACTTGTTCAAAATACTATGTAGCTCCCAGTTGCTCATGTAGTGGATAGTTAAGCTCAAATACGGCTCTGATGTGCGGCTGGACCAGAGATCGCTTGTGGTAGCAAAAAACTGCGCATTCTGAATATTTTCTGAAACAAGTCTCTAAATAAAGTAAAAATTTCCAGTGCAGATTGGAGACATCCCATAGAAGCACTGATTTGATCTCATTTCAGAGAAAAATAGAACAGGTTAGATGCACCTAATAAATAAAATTACTAACAAACTCAGGAATCTTTCTTTGCTTCACTGTTCTGGTACTGAAAATATCACTAATGCGGATCAAATGAGATACACAGATGAATGCACCTCTTATTATTTGGAAACTACATTTACTGCAGCTGGCAGAGATTGTTTCTATTGATACACAGAATTTACAGAATCATTTTAAATTGTAATAGGGGAAGACTGCAGGAGGGAGCGGTAAAATACAGGGGGTCCCCAGCAAAAACAAGAAACTACGAGTCTGATGAAACCCGCTGGTTTTCCATCAGGCAGTCACGGGGCAGCTCCAACGACCCAGTGACCGAGCTCAGTCGGTACCGACACCGGCTCGGCAGAGGGTGAACGAGCCGAGGCGACGACGTGCTCTGCTTAAGAAGCGGTGTTATTTTCCTGCTTCAGAATAAGTGTCCAACGTGTTTTTACGCTTTCTCCGAGACATGTCACGTCACTAAGTTGTTAGCGCCGCGCGCTAAGGAAACCCTGCGTTCCTCTTCGGAACGAAAACCTCGTTGTTGCTCAGCCGCGGCCGAAGCCATGTTTGTTCACACACAAATGAAAACAAGCGGGGCACTAATATATTACTATGACTCACTCTGATTGGTTAAGGGTCAAACAAAGGCGTGTCATTCGCCTGGGGTAAGTTCCATTCTCATTCAGAGGCAGAAATTCAACAGCAGAGCTGTGAATCGTGATAAAACGGTCTCTCAAAAATGACAGACCGTCAGATGTGTGGATCGTAAAACGGTCTAAAATCGTCATATCGCCCAGCCCTAGGTGAGGATCCACACGCTGGGGAGGAATCAGGCACGTAGACAAACTGGGTAACGTAAAAGGTTTTAATAACAAACGCACGCAGGACATGGGAACAATGAGCCAACAAGAGACTCAGAGCTGAAGGAGTTTAAATACAAGAGGGCTGGGAGCTTGGGTGATTGGAAAACGAGTGGCAGGTGGGAGCAATTAACAGAGACACAAGGCTGAACAGAATGGGGGGACAGGACAGGGTGTGACAACAGATCATTTGCCGCTGTCCAGACTCTGGAACTCTCTCCCCCTGAGCCTGAGATCAGTGGACTCAGTGGTCTCCTTTAAAAAGCAGCTGAAAACTCACTTGTTCAAGCTGACTTTTGTATGACCTTCTTCACCCCTCTCTCTTTATTCTGCTCTCCCCACCTATTCCACCTTCCTCAGGATCCACTGATTTCCCTCTTATCTATTCACTCTCTCTCTTTCTTTACATTTTTTTAATCACAATTTTCTATTTTTGCTCATTTTAAATATATTTTTAACCATTTTCTAAATTCTCTTTTATATTTTTACTTTTTTGTTGTTATGAATCGCCTCGTGATTTTTATCTTGAGAGGCGCTGTAGAAATGATATTTTCTTCTTCTTCTTCTTCTCACTATGATAGAAAGACAGACGTACTTGTGTGTGTGTGTGTGTGTGTGTGTGTGTGTGTGTGCGTGCGCGTGCGTGCGCGTGCGTGCGTGCGTGCGTGTGTGTGTGTGTGCGCGCGCGCGTGCATTTGGGAGTTTTAGTCTACCTCTGAGGCCACGGTGTTGGAATTTTGAGGCTAAGATAAATCATTGGAGTATCAGTGTATCACCTGCACAAGTGCATTCAAAAGAAACAAGTGTCATTATATTTTATTAAGTTATTTTATTGTTAAATTTATACAATGATGTTTTAAAGGTGTGGAACACAGAAAAATCTTTTTTTTTTTCATCAGATTTTTGATTATATTCGGTCACTGAGTTTTTCATGCAGGCTGAATATAAAAATAGTCTCCTACACCTATCTCCTGCATTAGCTTTTGATAGTAAATAGACTATGAAACTCTGGGATTTGAAAAGCCTGACAATATACGTCACACTGTCACTTAACATTCATGGGCTCACCCATCTTGACTCACAACGGGAAAGGCTGTTGTTAATTTAGCTTCCAGGAAACCGCAGAGGCTGTCTCAGCTGGTAGAATCTTTTTTTAGCATTAACAACTCACCACACAGCAGAACTCCTCCAGGCTTGTGCTATATATGGAAATGAAGCATCAACGCTGCAGAGCAAAGAGAGTCGGTGTTAGTTATGTTGCTGTTATCCAGTCAGAGGCGAGATGTCCAATATCAGGAAATAAGACTCCAAATCCTGTCGTATGAAGCTCAGCTCTGATGTGGCTCACTTCTAGCGCCTAAAACTGGTGCACCTGAGCTTTGTTTCCCCAGAGTACAACTTGCACAGCATTCATTCCTACTAGAGACCACTACAAATGTATTGATGAAACAAATGTTCCACACCTCTTAGGTCTCTGGTTTACAGACAAAAGCAGAGATTTGTTGCACATGAACTAAACCTTGATGATCCCACTGCTCCACTACATCCTCTTTTAGATAAGAAGTCTTTCTGACACAGTAGGAAACTCAATAAAATGAAGATATAAGGACTTCTGGATGTTTTGATCACATTCCTGAAGATGTGGATAGCTGTGTTACTGCCTGGGATCAGACTCAGAGTTGCATTGCAATTTTTTGGGTTAAATCTCTGACTTCCTCAATTTTTTACTTTTCTTACATGTTGAAACTCTCCTCACTCAACTGAACTATCCGCAGAGCTCCACTCGGCTTCTGTTTGGGTGTTGTGTCCTGTGGATGAACCAGGTTTCATCTGGTGGAGCTGTTGCGTTTTGAAGCTCATCAGGTTGTTGTGTTTTAGACACTCATGGGCGACTTTGAAATGACGTGTTTTTGTGTCTGCTATGGTTTTCTTCCCCTTTTTGATATTGTACAGTTTTTTCCAGTTTCTGTTGTAGATTTAACAAAGGTTGGGTTTTGATGTCAGCGGCTTTGAAGAGCTTTATTTCTGTGCCATAGTGTGGGATTCTGATAAAGCTGAGATGATAAAACTTTAAGTATATATCTACAACAAATACTAAATAAAAATCCAGTTGGTTTTGTTTTAACCTACCAGGTTAAAACCATTTAGGTGCTTGCCACTGCAGTAAGGTTTTGGTTGTGGGTCACAGAACTGTTGACGTATGACCAGAGACTGAATTGTTTTGTTTTTGAATTGATGTGAAATCCTGAGAGAGAACAAGAGTGTTTTCCTCTGTCTAATATAAATAGTCTCACACACAGACTTTGAAGACACAAACATACAGAACTTGGAATTTTTATACATTTTTAACCTGGCAATAGAAGCAAAAATAATGGGAAGTCTGGGTGCCACCATGCTATTGTAGTTTTACACTGGAAAGGTGTGGGATACTTCTCCTGTTGCATAGTTGACTTTATTATATTTATGGCATGGTAGATACGTCCACTTAGGCACCAGGGTGGAGAGGTATCTTTATTAAGAACAGCTTTCTTTCATGAGATAGTAATAGAATTATAGTGGATTGTTGCATAGTCTATAGACTGAATGTGGTGGATTTATGTTAAAAAATGTTTAGTCGATGTGAGATTAAAAATGTCTAGATGTTTTCATAATGGTTATTTGTTTCAGTGTTATAAGTTCCCAAACCATCCAGATTTCCCTCATTTCTGATTCCACAGCTCAACTAAACAGCAACCAGCCTGTGAAATACAACATCCTGTTTAATCCAGGAAGTCACAGTCCTATAATACATCACGCCGGGAGAGAAAGGCAGTCCTTTGTGACAGGTCTACAGCCGTTCACCTCGTATCACATAAGAGTTCAGGCCTGTCAAAATGGTGAGTATTTTATTTTTCACTTAAAACTCCTACTTTTTATATTTAAAATATTCAACCGTAGAGAAAAACTAAGGATGGAAAGTCAGATGACAAAAATTACTCTTTTATTTCATACTAGAATGAGATTTGGTCATTTTAATTGCACTGAATGACTTTTGTTATTTTAGAGGGGTGCGGAGTAGGAAATGGTGTCTACGTTCGCACCTTAGAGGCTGCACCAGAAGGTCTGCAGCCTCCTGAAGTAAAAGCAGTTGGGCCTAATATTGTGGAGGTCCACTGGTCGCCCCCAAAAAACCCAAATGGACTCATCACCTCCTATCAAGTGTACAGGTAACATGCAGAAAGCCCACACACATTTACACAAACGCAAATACTCAGGGAAGTACAACGTTTGCTTCATTTATAAATACAAATAATTTAACTGTATTTTATTGTTAAATGGTGAAGGAAGATTGAAATGTGATAAATGTAGAACTTATTGATCATGTCAATACCCAGGCCAGAAGGAAGTAACACACATCATTGACAACGGTATGCAGCTTCTGTGCTCTCACAATTAAGTTTGGTGATGCGATCTCAAGAAGAAACCAGTTTATCAGTCTGTGTGTGTGTGTGTGTGTGTGTGTGTGTGTGTGTGTGTGCGTGCGCGCGCGTGTGTGTTTATTAAAAGTATGTTGAAGGTCGTGGTCTGCTTGTTGACCAAAGACTGTGTGATCTGTATGCAGGGTCAGACCAGACTAAGCCCTTTAAGTCTTCAGGAAACACACATTAGCATAGCTCTACACACACAAGTGCACGCACAGACACACACACAGACACTCACCAACACATCTGGAATCATCAGACTCAGGCAGACAGGGACTTGGATAAAATAGAGAAATGTCTGTCTTTCTCTCTGATACACACACCTGAAGCCCTGCGTAACCACGAGCGGCGGGCTTGCCAGGAAATCAGGATGCTTGCATCAGCCAGGAGCTTAAACACAATGTTTACGACATGATGCTACATTTTTTATCGTGGTTCCACAGGAACTGAAGGTGTTTGTTTCCAAAGTACAAGATACTAAATGAGAAACTTGGGTACATTTTTAATGCGCTACAAGCTAATCCATCACTCTTTAGGCCTTGATCTCACTAAGCTTTGACCTTTAGCAACAAAATGTCAAACAGCATTTGCAAGACAGTTTCCACAATGTTCTAAACTATTTGCAAGGGTCATAAGATACGGGGCATTGATCTCATTCTGCAGGACTTTGGAACATGTTCTGAAACTTTGCAAAACAAATTTTATCTCAACTTATTCACATAGTTATTGCTGACTTGAGAATCAACTGTGGAAGGAGTTGTGAACTTATGAAACTGAAGTTGTGGCTGATTAGAGACAGAGTCAGACATTCTGAGCGTGAACAGAATGATTTTACAAACAAATGAAGACACGTTGTAGCTAAATCCCAACAAGAACATTTACACTTCACTTGTATGTGCATTTTTTCTTACAATTTAAGTAACCAGTTGCCATTGGACACAGCCCGGTGAGAGCCTGGCTTTACTTCTGAAGTGCTCTTCAGCATCAATGTTTCTCCTCCATTTTAGAGGTTACTATAGTAACACCTTCAGCAAAATGTAACACAAATAGTTTAATAATACTTTGGGGGATGGTGGCAGAGAAGTTATGTGCCAGTGCTGTAACCAAAGGGTTGAAGGTTTGAACCGCATACCTCACCCTTCTTGCCTGCTTGTGGTGGTTGGAGGGATCGGTGGAGCCAGTGCCAGACAGCTTGGCTTTGCCAGCATGCCCCAGGGCATCTGTGGTTACAATTTAGCTCATCACCAGCAGCATGTGAATGGGTGGATTCACTCATGTGTGTTGTGTTGTAAAGCACCTTGGGGGGTTGTAGGAAAAAGTGAAGCCAGTGGCTCTTCATCCATTTTGTGTTCAGACAGAGATGATGGGCATAAACTCTGATGGATCTCCCTGCAGGCGTCCATTGGGGACAGAGGAGGAGCTCCTGGTTTTCATCTGGTCCAATGGCCTGCTTGAATTTGTTGATGCAAGCCCTAAACTACAACCCTTTAGCTACTTTCAGTACAAGATCCATGCCTTCAACTCTAAAGGCTCCATTCGGAGTCAGTGGACTTCAATTCAGACGCTGCAGGGTAAACCACAAGACATGGCCCCTCCTGATGTTATATCCTCAGGTAAGATTGCCAGATCCTTAAACAAAATGGTTGCTAAAATGTTTTTTATGTTGCACCTGTAACACAAGCTGTTCACTCTGACAGGTGCATACTCAGTCCACCTTAAATGGGGTGAACCAGCGCAGCCCAATGGTTTTATTACTCTGTATAAACTAGTTTATGTCAAGCACCAACAGGACCCAACTTTCAACTCAGCCACTGTCACTGCTCTCACCGTGAAGGTAAAAATGCACACAAGCAGCAAAATTGTGTTATATTCAATATTACTGGATAGATTTTATGGATTAAAGAGTATCCACACACATACAAAGATTTTAGTGCATGAAATGTTTGTTTTAACAGAATTTATAGTAAAAATTGTGCAGTGATGTAATTATTAATTACACGTTATGTGTGAGTGTGTGTGTCATTGTCATTTGCACTGTATGTGAAGAAATTTAGACTCTACCTGTAGTGCTGTTGCCATCTGTTTGTCAGTGAGGGGTCCACAGACACACACACACACACACACACACGTCTTGGCCTGCTATTCTCCAGGGCTTATATGCTGTGCCATGCCCAGTACTCTAACACTGTACAAGCCAGATCCTTTCAAACCAAAAGTACATAAATCCACACACACAGGCACACATGATGTCCCGCACACTCATACACACATCCGCAACACACCTGCACGTATATTACTCTGTTAACACCTGACATCTAGTCTCAGTATGAGCTGGCAGCTAGGTTCACCCAACGCTCCAATGAGCTATGCCAACCGTTGCTGGCAGGTTCTTAGCTTGGTGTGTGTTTGTATTAAGCCTAGAACTCTGTTGTGTTATTCTGCTGATATTCAGTCATCCATTGAGCAATGAGGCATGGCATAAAGATGAAAAAATGGATCATTTATTTAATTTGTTCATTTTGATTTAGGCAACAATAAAGGTTATCTCAAAGAGCTGCACATAAGCAACTAAAAAATTATATTCAGTTGATTAATTGCTGATTAATAAAATTTACCCTATGTCTTCTTAGGATGCAAGCTGTTCGTTTTTTTGTTTCTGTAGAGGTTTTCATTAGTTTTTTGGTGTAAAATAAAAAATTTCCCTAGGAATGTCAGATTAGTAAGACCTCAGATATTTTTATAAAAAATACTTTTTTTCTGTCAGTTAACTCTTCAAATTTTAAAATTTCAAAGGTGACAATTCTCTTAAAATTTCTTACAAAGAAAAGTTTAAACCTTTTTAATTTTTTTTTTCTTTGCCGTGTCTTGTCTGGCTGTGAAGCAAGCAGAATTGATGTCTGAATGCTGGTGACAAGCCTAACAGATTTACTCTCAGGTGGAGCATCAAAGCGTCTGCTTTAATGTCACGCCTGATACTTAAAACTTTATTGTTATTGTTTTTGAATGCTTTGTAATTCCGACCAGACACGGAGAAAGAGGTGAAAGAGAAAGGAGGAGATGGGGGGGAGGGGGGGGGGGGGTCCACAAAATTAAACAATCAATAATGAACAAGAGTCTGCTTCTAGACCTGCAGAAAGAGAAAAACAAACAAATAAATAAAAGGGACACACTGTAATACAACAGGAGCAAGCTATCACTGCGTCAACCTAATGAGGAAATATGGAGTCAACATTGTTTTACTGAACAATCACACGATAATAAATCACAGTGCATGTAGTGCCAACCACAGCCTTAAGACATGTGTTGAATGTGCCCAAGTCCATACTTTTGAGAGCACCATGTGAGCACCTGTGTGTGTACACGCACTTGTATATGTAAGGTTTCTCTATAGAAGCATAAAATAGAGAGTGTGAGGGGCCACAGATCTGCCCACCAAAGACGTGTAGGAAATGGAGGGTTAGGGTTAGGGTTCAAGTCCCAGAGATCCAGGAGCTGCTCCAGAGCACAGGGACCCCAGGGAGACTGTAACCAGGGAAGCCCCAGCCCCCCCTTGAGAGGCGCAGAAGACTGCCCCGGGGGGCTACAACCAGCAGCCGCCAGAGTCCCGGGAGATATCAGCGGCAAGCCCCAGGCCTGCAGCCTCCCACCCCTCAGCCGGCTGATTTATTTAAACATATTTTAAATCAAGATCAAGTCCCCTTAAAGGTGGAGTATGGAACACAAACACCAAAGTGACGTCTAGTGTGTAGAGGTTGTAGTTGCAATAATAGAACAAGGTTTCCAGCTGTTGGGATACCAGGCTCACTGTCAATATGTGAAAATTTTTATTTGGGTCCTTCTGCCGTAGGCTTCACCTAAACTCACTCTGTTTTAGATCCTTTATGGTCGCTCCTCTTCCGAGAAGGATGACATCTTCTGGGCTCAGAAGCAACTGCTGGACATGTTGAATCCACCATTTTCCACAGGGCCAGCCTCGCTGTGCCAAGCGACTGTTTAACAACCCGCAATAGTGCCCTCTTTTGGCTGGTAGATGTAAACATAAACCCAGTGTCATGCCCGTCAAAACAAATAGTTGAGCTTTTTTTTTATATGGCTTTTTAAGGAAATACTGTACCTTCATTCTACACATCTCTACACAACATAAATACCAAGTAGTGTTTCTATGGCTACATTGTGATTTCTTAGTAAATATTCTATTTAGTAAGAGATCAATTTTATTGTCTTTATCTTAGTGAATCTCTAATAAAAGAGCAAGTCACTCCCAAATCAACTTTTTTTGCTGATAAACTATATAAATATGTGTCTAATCGTGCTGCAGACACTGTTTTGCTCTGTGTCTGCGTCTCACCTCATGTGTCTCCTTTTGTCCTCATTCGTCTCTAGGTGCTCCTTTTGTGTCTTCTAGCGCCCTCATGTGTCGTGTCTGCATCTTCCTCATGTGTCTCCTGGTGTTCCCCATTTGCCCTCTAGGTTTCCCTCCTCAGACTTCCCTCTCCCAGGTCCTGTGCTCTCTTGGTCCCCTCTTAGCCACGCCCCTGTAGTTTCTTTCTGTAGTGTTTTCCTTTATTGTCAGCTTCCCCTTGGAATATTAGTTATGTTCATACCTTCTGGTCTTTTGTTTTTCTCTTGGGTCATTTTCCTTTGTTACAGTCTTTCATCATTTAGTGTGTTTTTTTCCACCAGTGTTATCTTCCTCCTCCCTGAGTTAGTAATTGTGTTCACCTGGTCCCTCTCCCCACACACCTGCAATTCATCTCCCTCTCATCTTCCCAGTCTATATAAGCCCTGTCTTGTCTCTGTGTGGTTGTTGGTCCATTGTATTTTCTGTCAGCATTTGTTCGTGCTCTGTCTGAGCTTTTCGTCTCTAGGTCTTCGTGCTCTTAGTGAGCTTCTTGTCTCTAGGTTTTTTGGTGCTCTAAGAGAGCTTTGGGTGTCCTGTGCTCTAGGACTTTTGGACTTTGGCTCGCTGCCTTGGATTTATTTTTGTTCTTTTATCCTGCAAAGAAAAGGATTTTTACTTTGTACTAACTTCTGCCTCTTGTCGTCTGGGTAATCTGCATATTTGGGTCCTAAATATCCCCACAACGTGACAGACACATGTAGTCAATAATTTGGCACTTCAGTGCATTTTAGTTAAAATTTAAATATTCTGCCTAAAACTGTCAGTGTTGTGCCAGGTAAAAACTCTGCATTGCATTTGAATTTTAATCTGCCACCGGTATTGGCTAAGAGGTATGCCATGATGTTAACTGGTACATTATGATGTCACAATGCTGTCGTGAGCGTGTGTGTGTGTGTGTGTGTGTGTGTGTGTGTGTGTGTGTGTGTGTGTGTGTGTGTGTGTGTGTGTGTGTGTTAGCGCCTCCACCCTCTCGGTCTGCTAGGCAAAAGCATTTGTTGCATTTTTCAAACAGGAAGTGGGAGTGGAGTAAGAATCTGGTAGGGGGTGACTTGCACTTTAACAGATGTTCTAGTAGTAGCACATTCAATGTCAAAGAAAGTAAAATGTTATCAGGAGAGGGAGAATGTTTAAGTGGTTAGCAGCAGAGTGCTAGCCGATGGCCCCCTCCGTGATGCTTCCACAGCTCAGCAGAACACCATTGTAGCTTCTTCTGGGGAGAAAAACACTTAGAGAGAAAATAAAGTTAACAGCTGAAATTGGAGGAAGTAATGCAATTAGAGAGAAGTGGTAGAAGAAAGAGTGCGGAACGTGATCAATATTTCCTCCAGCAGTCTAAGCCTATAGCAGCATAACTACAGATACAACTGTGGATAACGTAGCCTTTTAGATGGAGGCATGTTGGAGGCAGGACAAGGGAGAGCTGTCTTTACCTACTGTATTCTCTACTGTACACTCCGCCTCTCTCTACTCCCTCACTCGTCCAGATCTGGGCTAACATCAGATTTTAACTGTAGGCCCTATAAAATAAGCCTAGTCTTAAAAGTAGACAAGGTGTCTGCCTCGTGGACTAAAGCTGGAAGCAGTTTCCACAAGAGAGGAGCCTGACAGTTAAATGATCTGTCTCCAGTCCTATTTTAGATCTTCTGGGAACCACCAGTAGACCTGCAGTGAGAGAGCAAAGTGCTCTGTTAGGAATGTATGGAACAATCAGATCACTGATGTATGATGGAGCTTGATTATTAAGAGCTTTATATGTGAGAAGGAGGATCTTAAAATCTATTCTGAATTTAACAGGTAGCCAATGTAGGGAAGCTAAGACAGGAAAAATATTAACTCTCTTTTTAATTCTCATCAGAACTCTAGCTGCAGCATTTTGGACAAGCTGAAGACTTTTAACTACATTCTGTGGACTTCCTGATAGTAATGAATTACAGTAATCCAGTCTTGAGGTAATAAATACATGAACTAGTTTTTCAGCATCACTCCTGGAAAGGATGCTCCTAATCTTAGCAATATTCCGGAGGTGTATGAAGGAAATCCTACAAACCTGTTTATCCTGGTCATAGATAACACCAAGGTTGTTTACTTTATTCTCAGAGGCTAATCTATTGCTGTTCAGGTCAGATGATGGACTAAGCAATTTCCTTTTCTGAAGAAAACTTCAGTCCCTTCTTGATTGAAAAGCAGAAAATTTAGAGTCATCCAATTTTTTATGTCTTCAAGACAAGCCTGTAATCTACCTAACTGATTATGTTCATCAGGTTTATGTATAAATGTAACTGAGTATCTTGCATTCCTTGGTTCTTTTTAAAAACAGAAAAGAAAAGTTGTTCTTTACTTTGTTTGCTAACATTTGGGCTTCTTAGCCATCCTCAGAGCTGTGACGATGTTCATGGCGTCACTTCCTTCTCCGTTTATCTGTGGGCAGCAGAGGATATTGCTGCCCTCTGCTGCCCGCCCCCTCCTCATCAGTGACAGTCCCATACATGATCTAACGTGTAGACTCCATCATATCATACTATACCATACCAACTTTATTTCTATAGCACAATTTAAGACACGGCATGAGAGCTGACCAAAGTGCTGAACAGGCAGGATCAATTAAAACAAAAAAGAAAAAACAAGGAGAAGATAAAACACAACAATAAAAACTATAGACTTATAATACGATGACATGAATCACTATCTAAAAGCCAAGTCATAAAAGTAGGTTTTTAAACGAGATTTAAAAACAGGAAGAGAGGATGCCACTAACTGTAATGTTCCAGAGCATGGGGGCAGCATGGACAAACACACGTTCACCTCGTGATTTGTAGGACATCCGGGGAGTGCAAAGCAGTAGACGGTCAGCTGACCTCAACATACGAGTAGGTACGTAGGGAGTCAGCACAGCAAAGTCATCTCTGTTCATGGTTCTGTGTCCACGTCTCCTTATTCCTATGGCTTCCTTAGTCCATCTTTTCTATTTTTGTTGTTCGGTGTTTATGATCCTTGTGTTGTCCCAGTCCATTATGTGGTTTTCCCTTGTGCAGTGGTCTGTTACAGCTGATTTCTTTATTCTACTTTCTGTTTCTTGTTTTGCTGCTCTTGTGTCTTCGGTTTGTTACCTTCTCACACTCCTTTTCTATATTCTAATGTTTGTGTGTTGAGTTGGCGTCCGGTTTCTCCTATATATGTTTTATTGCAGAGTTTGCATGGGATTGTCAATAAGACTGGAGCAGCAAGGAAGAGTGGTTGGTATGTCCTTCAGCAGTGTATATCGACAGCATAACTAAAGGGGTGAGCCTGAATAACCCAAGATTATTATAAAGTTGATCGAAAAAAAATTTTCTTTTAAGGGTAGCTGATTGGAATGAAAAGTAAGTTGGAGCTCGTACATCGAGGAGTAGTTAATTGATGCAGTCAGAAAACAAAACGAGGTAGCGGAGCGTTGAAGCCGGGAGTGATTGAAGAAGAGGAAGGATGAGACAGGGGTGATAGATAAGAGAGGAGGAATGATAGAGGGACAAGAGGTAGAGGTATGGATCTATATTCTGTCCATACATGGGGCCTCTTTTCCATCGGTGACCTTTGGCTTGTCACTCATTATTAATACAAGATGTAAATAGGGACCTTTCACCCTCTCATTGATATGGGGCTGTGTGTGTGTGTGTGTGTGTGTGTGTGTGTGTGTGTGTGTGTGTGTGTGTGTGTGTGTGTGTGTGTGTGTGTGTGTGTGTGTGTGTGTGTGTGTGTGTGTGTGTGTGTGTGTGTGTGTGTGTGTGTGTGTAGGGGGAGCTCATTTGTCAACATGTGTACTACATGTTCACATAATATACAGAGAAGAATTTTCAAAAGATCCCCACTCAGCATTGAAAGATTATGCTGCTGTGTTGTAAGATGCTCTAGTGTGCATTAATTTAATCAGTTTTAATTTGGTAAAAGTTGTATTTTGAATAAAGTCTGGGTTTGAACGACAAAGGATTCTTAGAAATTAACAAAACACACACTTGACTTTCATTTTCTGTCCTTCGTTACTACTCTCATTCAAGATATTGTGGGCAGCAGTAGCTCAGGAGGTAGAGCGGGTTGTAGGGTTTGGTTAATTGGGTGCTTTAAGAGCTCAATATATATTTTACCTCTACTTATGACCCATGAGCTGTGATACTCTATCTAAATATAGAATATCACCCTTATCTATGAGAGCAGAATTCTGGATGTAAAAGAATTTGGTCTGCGTTAAGCTATGAGTTGATTATTATTAAAAACCACATCAGACGCAATCTCACTGTGTTCTACGTACTCAAATGGAGACGCACTTTTTTGGATCCGAGATGTCAGGGGAGGTCGGAGACCCCAGGTACCGAAGTCCGTAGATTAACTGCAGTACGACCAGGTCAGTCCAGAGTCATCTCCAGGTAACGACAGTTGGAACTAGTTTGCGTCTCAGGAATAACTCTTAAGGAGTTGAACAAATCAGCTTGTTCTGCAGGAACTATTTTATTGTATCAGCTTTGCAGGTGCAAAAAAGGTTTTGACGACGTGTCAAAAGCTTTGGTGGTTAAAGAGTTGTTGCTCCAGGTGGCCGGTGTGGAGCTTTCTCTAGAACTGAAGAATCACCAGAGTGATCTGGTTTTAATGATCTCATGTTATGATTATGTAGCCAACCAGAGGTTGACAAGTTTGAGGATATTACCAAGAATCTAAGAAACACGCCTTCTTTGATCCGGAGGCTCTGATCTGGGGTAAAGGCTATTTATGTGTCATGGATTTAACTTTACCTACTTTGTTCTTGTGTGAGTGCAAATGTTATGACCTTGTCAAGTAAACATGCTGAAACATATATCATTAAGCACAGATGAATGAACATTTCAATATTTTATAATTATTATAAGTAGCAATAAACAAATGTTTATTTAATGATTATCTAGCTTGTAAATTTTAGAAGTTCATATTTAATTTTAAAAATCTTTCTTCTGTTCTTCTGTGAGCAAAGAGTCTTAGATAAAAGGGTGCTGTGTGAGGGACCTTGGAAAGAACAGGATGTCAATGTTACGATTTCGTTATCTCTGTCAGAGCTGCAGGCTCTGAGCTCCAGCTGGTGTGAGGAAGGCGGGCTGATTTAAAGGGAACACGTGCAGTCTCGTGTCTCCTTTTTGACCAGATGTTGAATAGTCAAACAGTACTTAAACTGACCATTGCTGGACGTTACAGGGCTGTCCAGTAATCAGAAGGTTTCAGGTTCAATCCCGGCTTCAGACAGAGAATTCTGCTGTTGTGTCCTTGGGCAAGACACTTAACCCACGTTGCCTGCTGGTGGTGGTCGGAGGGACTGGTGGCACCAGTGCTCGGCAGCCTCACCTCTGTCAGTGTGCCCCAGAGCAGCTGTGGCTACAATGTAGCTCATCATCATCAGCGCTTGAATGTGTGTGTGAATGGAAAAATGATTTACTGTAGTGTAAAGCGCTTTGGAGTCCTCTGACTCTGAAAGGCGCTATACAAGTGTGGTTCAGTTATCGTTATCGTATCTTTACTTGGTGGACATATAGTTGGTGCATATTTGCATCTTTGGTTTGTGTATATTTGTGTGTGCGTTGATCTCAGACTGGGCTAGAAGCTCTGCTCTGTGCCAGCTTGGCTGATTAATGGGGTCGTCATGGCAATCAGACGGAATGAGGGTATGAAACACAGGCGGCCTGCCTCACTAGACCCCTACACGCTGCCTGGCACACACACACACACTTATGGTCCCATACACACTTGCAGATTCGCTCTGCCTAGCATATCTCTGGCAGACATGTTTGTCTGATTGCTGTAGTTCTTTCTTCTTGTCTCTATCATGTATACTTATTGTTTTATAGATTGCCACTAAGCCATTTAATATTTTGACATTTTCACTTCTCCATAAGGATAACTTTAATTCCAGCTGTCTCTATCTTCCTTAAACTCCTTTTGGTCAGTGTTTCAGCTATTTTTTTGTTCACGTTTCTTCATCCATCAACTCTGATGTAATTCTATCTTTCGTCTAATGTTTCCCCTAACATTTCAAACCTTTTAGATTCAATCATCAAATCCTCTTGTCCATCTATGTTCTTTTTCTATTTTAGCCTCTTTTTTACTCTTTCCACCTTCCAACTTTACTCAGCTAGCCTCAATACAATTTCCAATCTCCTTGCTCTCTTTATACCTCCTTTACTTCTCTCATTCACTCTTTTTCCTCCTCTGCATCATTTTCTTATGTCTTTTTGCCACCTAACACTTCCTACTTCCATCCTTTCCTCTGTGCTGTCCTTCTATCCTCCCTTGGCTCTTCCAGATGTTATACTGTGACCCTTGGGATCACTAGTGAGAGAGTGTATGCATGTGTGTGCTTGTGTGCATACATATGTCTGAATATGGTTGTGTAGCATTATTGTTTGTGCATAAATGCAACAGTGTGTGTGTGCGTGCGTGCGTGCGTGTGTGTGTGTGTGTGTGTGTGTGTTGTATTAATACATCCCATTGATCAGAGCAGGACCCCTGACAGTCATCATCCCAGAGAACCATCTGGCCGACACCTGACGCTCCCTCACCCAAACAGAAGCTGACACCCTATTAATCTGCTACTGCCATGCATACATACCTGTGTGTGTGTGTGTGTGTGTGTGTGTGTGTGTGTGTGTGTGTGCATCAGTGACAGTATGTGGAAAACACTGTGTAAAAGGTTTTGCGTCACACGCAACATTTCTTGCCATGCCCATGTTGTTACGTACAAGTATGTGTGCGCGTTTCAGTACGCTCTTGAAATCCAAATGGTGTACACACACATGCACCACTCTGCCATCCGCCAACAACAGCCGGAGCTGAAGGGTGCTTGGAAATTAAGGTTATTACACAAATTGAGCCATATGGTCTAAATATTTCAGAGCTGCAATTTACTAGGCAATAAAAATGGCCCCTACCTCGGTAATGGTGTAAATTACAGCTTAACCACCAGCGCTAATGATGTCCTTCTGTACGCCCCGTAACCAACCGTACATGAAGGACACATTGTTTAAAAAATACCCCAGGAAAAGCAAAAGGGAGAGGGGTGGGCCGAGGGAGGAAAATGGAAGCAGAGATGGGGTAGAGGGGGAATGCTGAGATGAATGGAGGAGAGGAAGAAAGTGAAGGAAGAGTCTGGAAGTGAGTAGAAATAAAAAGAGGGGGTGATTGATAAGGATTGGGGAGAAATAGTGAGTCAAGAGAGCGAACAGCATGTTTACAATCTGTTAGTTTATCATTAAGAACCCGTCAGAGAGTGGGAAACAGAGTGGGACAGCCGGAGAACCGAGTCTCAAAACCAATATGAGGTTTTATAATGTGTGTGTGATTAGTGTGAGTCACCTATACAGTCAAATATGTGTGTGTGATTAAGCATGCACAGTCGGAGGAATCAAAACGATTAGTTTGTTAAAGGCCAAGTTTACTGAGGAACCGTATTTGTTATTCTTGAAATGTGATCGGTCACTCTGACTTTTTGAATTAGCCGCTGATAGAAAATAGACAAGGAAACAGTCAGAAAAGCCTGATGACTGCACATCATATAGTCAAATTAGCATTCATGGACTCGCCCTTCTTGGATCTCTACGGGGATCGCTGTTGTTGAGTTAGCGTGCAGGACACTAGTAGAAGCTAGCTGTTAGCATTATCAACTCCCCGGCATGGCAGAACTCTTTCAGTTTGTGTTAATTGTGGAGATAAAACATCTACAATGCTAAGCAGATGGAGTCTGTGGTAGAGTCGTGTTGCTGTTAGCCAATCAGAGGTGAGATGCATGAAAATCATGAAATAAGACTCCAAACCCTTCTGCACATCTCTGCTCTGACTCTCTTCTTGTTCCCGATTCAGTTGCACCAGAGCTTTTTTACCCACAGAGATCGACTCACAGGGCATTCATTTATACTAGAGGCCACTCTAAATGTCTTGAAGAAAACGAGTGAACTTGATCTTTAATTCTAAAAATAACCATTAAAAACATGTCTGTCATGTCAGCACATTTCAGATCAGGATATAGATTTGTTGTTTAATGTTGGAAAATGCCTTAGTCCTCCATCTGTGGCTGGGAGAAATCTAAACTCTAGAAGGTTGGTGCCTTGTTTGTGATGGATGGTAAGATGGAGCGAGAGATGGTTTGGTCTGCATTGCTCCAGTTTGTTGAGGTGAAGGAAGAGTTGTGCTGAAAGGAAATTTACAGTTTTATCTATGTTCCAACCCTTGCCTGTATCATAAGATTTGGATTAGGATTACAAGAACAAGACCTTGAAAGAGATGCACACCATCATCTAGTTGGAGATCAGAGTAGAGCTACTGCTGCTCCTCATCAAAGGAGTCAGCTGAGCTGGTCTGCCTTCTGGTCACCTTCCTGTGGAGGTTTTTTGGGCACATCCGCATAGAGATGACCCCAGAGCACACCTGCTGACTGGAGGGTGTCACTGGGTAGCAGAGTTGACTGGATCATGGTTGGATAGAGAGATGGATGTTCATTTAAAATAAAGAATAGAAGCCGCCTCAGAGTGACACGCAGAAGACCTTAAGGACACAAAAATAAAAAATAAATGTTGGGGTTATTAGGAGCGAACAATTAGTAAGCTTCAACTTACTTTTGGATTCTTCAATAAATTCTGTAAATATGGGAATATTTACTGATTTATTAATTAATTAAGATATTCTTAGATATACGGGGCACCATTCCCCTTTTACCGGGGAAAAATTGAATCCAAAACTCTTATCAGTCTTTCTTGAAGTTCGTAGAATCCTTGGAGCAGAGACTTCTCTTCGACACAACAAAGCTACTGGAGACGAAAATCTGAATTTTATAACGTTTAATTAACAATTTGTCAAATGAATAAACAGTGGCATAAATGAATAATAACCATGTGATATAATAAAAGGATGTATATTCAAAATAATGTTCAAGGTGTTTGTGTGGTGTGTGTGAGTGAGTGTGTGTGTGTGTGTGTGTGTGTGAGAGATGAATGGGTCTTTGTTTCCCCAGAGTAGGTGGGGGAAAGTGAGCTGTGAGTGTGTGTGGGGCTCTGCCCCTCCCCTCGCATTCAACAGGAGACCTGGATGTGTAAAGTTTCCTACTTTCCCGAACACTTAGTGGCTTAGAATCACAGTAAAACTTAACTCAAACACTTCAAAAGTTAACAAACAACAAAAGGGTCACTTGTAAATTATTTAATCTAAAAGGAGTCGGCAGCCTGGCCAGAGCTGACGACTAAAGATATTAGCGATGATCAATAAGCAGTTTATTCTTTCAAAATGACCCGAAGGACGAATTGGGAGCGAAAGAGGAAAACACGAAGCTACTTTTTAAGCAATAGCGCGGTTTTATTGCTTATTCTGGACTATAGAGGAAACGGGAGAAGAAAAGGAGAGAGAAAAAAATGAGTTTTCTGATCACCAAAGCAGCAAGGCGTCCCCCGCTGTTATGATTTGACGGTTCTCCGTTTTCTCCGCAGTTTTCAGCGTCATCCGTCGGTTTAATGCTTTCTCCGTTGTTTGGCTCCACGAGTGTTTCTCCACGGAGCGTCTCTGAGAGCTGAATGGAGCTCCGCTCGTTCCCAGTCAGGTCCCGATGGAGTTGAGTGTAGTTTCCAGCGGTTGCGTGGCTCAACTTGGCACTTAGAGCTTCCGCGTGCTCAAGTTGTCGGAGCGTTGACAAGCGTGTCCTTACCGCCAGGTATCCTGGGCAAAAGAACGAGGTTTCTTTGTCTCTGCTGAAGATTTATGGTCTTAGTTCGCGGGAAAAGCTCCACGGCTTCCCGCACATGCGCAGAACGTGTTTCTGGTACTAGGCGGTGACATCACCCAATGCTTCCGTGTGCAAAGCATCATGGGAAATGAAGTTTCTTGGCGCTGATGTGATTATTTGCTTTTCAGAGCAATTTAAGCACAGTCATTTTGGAGAAAATCACTGCATAGTAATTTCCTCATGAGGTCAGACCCTCAACATAAATGATCATAAAGTAAACATTTCAAATGTTGGTATTAATGTTAATGTCTGCCTCTTTCAGCAGGCAAGTCATCAGCAGCAGATCTGACCAGCGTACCACGTCTGGTCAGTCGCATAGCAACTCGACTGATAGCTGTCATACCTTCTCCTAAAGTCTTTAAACCATTTTTACTTCCTATGCAAACGTCCTCTCGCCACTACGCAGCTGCTGAGGAGTTGATGAAGAATAAAAGGGTGGCGGAAAAAAACGTGTCAGTTTTTGCCCTTGATCTCTGAGATACCTTTTAACAAATGAGGGCACTAAAGGGTTTTGAGGGGAGACAGGAATGCAGCGTTAAGTGAACAGAGCATGAAGAAAGGAAGGAAGGAGTGGCAGAGAGGATGAGGAGACTCTGATGTGGAGTTTGTTAGACCCTCAGCCTATCAGACCCCTTATTTAGAGGTCTCCATCTCTGATTGGAGGGCTCTTAGCATTCTGCATAAACATCCAAATAATCAGGCTGCAACACTCTCTTCTCCTCACTGCCCCCCCCCCTCTCTCTCTCAGTCTCAACATTTTTGATGTTTGTCTGCTTCTGTGTCAAATTACAGTTCTCATTCTACTCGTCCACCACAGCCATCCATACTTTCCATCTTCTGTCTGTTCTCATTCATTGAAGTGAGTTTTTATTCTCCTACTTCCTGTTCCTCTCTCTCTCTCCTTCTGTTGTCTGTCAAATGCAAACACCCTCACACACATGCGCACACACTCTTTCTCACAGTAATAACAGGTTGTGTGTTATTGTGTCTCTGTCTGTGAAGAGGCCACACCATCCAGTGTAGAGCTCTCCACTTGTTCTAATGGCTGTTTAATGCTGCGTCTGATCTGATGGGCATCACTTCAGAGAAACACTGAGACTGAATGAGTGGGAGTAGAAAAGAGAGAGATGACAAGTGTTTCTGATCTCTGGACTCATTCAACTCCAGAGGGAAGTGTGTTTGGGGTGCTTGTGTATGACAGTGTTCTGTTTGTTTTGCTAGAGGGCAGTCGTTTTTTAGAAGCTTCCTTTGTGATGAGATTTCCACAGTGTGGATGGGATTTCAGTGTCTGTGGTTTAATTATCAGTCAGAATGACGTCTGTTGTTTGTGTCTGGGTTTTAAGGTGATGGGTTAAGAGCTTCTGCCAGGCGCTCTGATAGGGATGCTCGATATCGGCTCTTCACCGATATCTGATATGCTGTTATAGCCTAACCCTTAGTTTCCGATACGGTAAAAAAGAGTAAAACCCAATATGATCATTTCCAACATGGCATTTTAATACCTGATCGGCTTTCTGCTTCGTTAGCTTTAATCGTTTTTGCTCTTTTAGGGAAATTATTTGTGTAAATAATGTGTGACATTTATTTAAAAACTAGTCATCAGTTCTGTGTGTTTTTTTATACATGCTCAATTACATGAAGGTATCAGTAGACAATCAATAAGAACCTTTTCTCTAAGATTATTTTAGAGGATTTCTGTATCTTTAAGAATACCATCCCATTGCTTTGGCTATGTTACACACACACGCAGCATGATATATGCACACCAAATAAGCTGCTCCTGGGGTCTAGAGCCACCAAAGCCAATCATAGATGCCGGTGTGAAGTGGACATGCTTGCTCCAAACCCCTACAGTCTCTCTGTACATCTGTGCTGGCCACAAACAAAGCGCATGCCTAATGGCACTCTGTGTGTCAGTGGGTGTGTCTTCATGTGTGTGTGTGTGTGTGTGTGTGTGTGTGTGTGTGTGTGTGTGTGTGTGTGTGTGTGTGTGTGTGTTACACAAATGTCTGTATGTGTCAGGGTTTGTCCAACGCACCCTGACTAACAGGGACACCCATGCAGGGCATTTGTAAACAGACACAGGGCAATTGTTCCAGCAGCAAGGAAATAGGTATGCACATATAAATATGCACACACACACACATACACACATACACACACCAATTTGGCTTTAGAGCTTGGCATGAGGAGTGTGAGATCAGCGAGTGGCACTGGTTCACCTCGGAAACCTCTGAAAACAATTACTGCTCTCACAGGGCTGGTCAGGACGCAGCCTGGGCTAATAGACTAGACTAGAGAACAGAAGTGAGCTGAATCGAGATGAACAGAGTCGAATCTGATTAGAGCAAGTTTCATCGTTCACTGTAAACCTAAACCTCAGAAGAAAAGATGAAGGACTTTGCTACTTTAAACATTCCTAAAGCGGACCACTCAAAGCTTGCTCACCTGACCGTAACCCTGGTTCTTTTCCTTTTGTGTTTCTGTTACTTTCATCCTGCAGTGTGTGTGTGCGTGCGTGTGTGTGTGTGTGTGAGAGAGAGAGAGAGAGGGGGGGAGAGGGGGAGAGAGAGAGAGAGGGGGAGAGGGGGAGAGGGGGAGAGGGAGAGAGAGAGAGAGAGAGAGAGAGAGAGAGAGAGAGAGAGAGAGAGAGAGAGAGAGAGAGAGAGAGAGAGAGAGAGAGAGAGAGAGAGAGAGAGAGAGAGAGAGAGAGAGAGAGAGAGAGAGAGTGTGCATTTTTTTGCTGTGCATGTGTGTGCATGTGTGTAGCCATATGCTAATACTGGTGTGTCTCTGTCTCTCTGCGGGGCCCAGTTCTGGGGCCTTTGTGAGATAATCAGCATAATTCTTTTGACAAATACACATGGTTATTCTTAATTAGTATCACACACTGTCCCCCTGGCTGCACTGTGCCTCTCTACCTGAATATCACATGCACACATGTGCGCGCGCACACACTGATGTGCAGCTGCACTCACACATTCCTAGAGACAGGAGAGCAGAAAGCAAGGTGCTGGCCGATGTTGGTTTGTTACACACGCAAATGCACGAATATAAACCTTGAGTTTACAACAGAAAGTGTGCGTTTGTGTGTGCGGGATTAGAGGAACACACCCTTTTATGAAGGCTACACGTTCAGAAACACACACTGCTCGGTGGAACACTGCTGCAGCTCATCTCACTCAGATTGAGAAAGAAATGATTGTATAGATTGCTTCCCTGAGCTCAATGCTAAGTCTTGTTGAACAACGTCGGCTCGGTGAGGCCTTTAATGTTTAAATTAGTGAGACCTTTTCCTGTCTGTTCTCTTCTGTCTCCTTTTTTCTCCCTCTCTCCTGTTTACACTCCCCATCATCTTCTCCTCTCACTTGACTTCTTGCTCCCTTCTGCTGCATTTTGTATGATTAACTGGTGTCTTTGATCATCTGCACACACATGCATATGCTAGAGTGCGCTGAATTTAAGTTGACAAGAACCCTTTCCTTTCATATCTTACTCTCTAGCTCATAATGTGGTCTTTATGGGTTAGCCGTTTTTCTTTTATTCTGTGGAAAACCAAAAGTTACAGAAAAATCACTATTTATCAAAGAGCCTTTTTCCACTACAGGAGCTTTTGTGTTGTGAGGGAAACCTTAATGGTTTATTGCATTCACAAAATTGGTGAAACGCAGAAATTTGACATAATAAATTAAGTAAAGTTGTTTTTTTGTGTAAAAAAATAAAGAATGCAGATTCAAACATTGTCTGTACTTAAAGAGCAAGTCACCCCCAAATAAAAATTTTTTTGCTGATAAACTAAATAAATGAGTGTCTAAACGTGCTGCAGACACGTGTCGTCAATAATTTGGCACTTCAGTGCATCTTAGTTAAAATTTAAATATTCTGCCTAAAACTGGCAGTGTTGTGCCGTTGTCAGGTAAAAAGTCTGCACTGTATTTTAATTTAATTCTGCCACCGCTATTGGCTAAGAAGTATGCTATGATGTAAACTGGTACATTATGATGTCACAATGCTGTCGTGAGCCTGAGTGTGTGTGTGTATTTGTTAGCGGCTCCGCCCTCTCGGTCTGCCAGGCAACAGCATGTGTTGCATTTTTCAAACATGAAGTGGGAGTGGAGTTAGACTCTGGTAGGGGTTGACTTGCTCTTTAAAAATGGCTTATCTTTCTCAGTTTTTTCTGCTTCTATAAATATATTTGTTTTGGTTACATGAGAAAATGCAAGATGAGTAGTTAATGTGGGAGCTGTTAATGTAATAGTCGTGTGTTTCAGCATAGGATCGTTTGATTACAGCTTGTCTTTGTGCCTGCTTGTGTGAATTTCATAGTCCTTGATTGTTTTGTGTGTGTGTGTGTGCGTGCATGCGTGCGTGTGTGTGTGTGTGTGTGTGTGTGTCGTGGGGGCAGCAGGCTGTTATTGCGGTGTGTTTCAGTGAGGAAGTGTTTGAATGTATTGCCATCTAGAGGCATGTAGCTGAGTCTCCACGCTCCTATAAAATCTGCCAGCACCAGATGCTGCTATTGACAATGTGCATATGTTAACAGCTTTATAGGCCACATGCCTCACATATTTCACTGGCTTTTAAGGTAGAGAGATCTCTCATTCTGGCTCACTTAATCTGTCTCTCCCTTTTGCCACATCTATCTTTTTCTCTCCACAGCTTCTTCCACTCTTTCTTTACTTAATCTCTTTCACTCTCCCCTCCTTGTTCTCTTTTACTTTCTTCATCAGTTATTAACTAACTCACATCTTACTTTTTCTTATCCATCTTCTCCTCTGTTCCCTTTTTTGTGCTTCCTTCACCCCTCTTTCTCTATCGTTCCCCTCCCTCTCTCGTTGCGCCCCTCCCTCTGTCTAGTGAAAAGTGGAGGACTTAGCTTGTGTCTAGGTGTCGAGGGGCTTATTAATCCTGTTTTACTGTGGATGGGAAATATGCTGGCTTCCAGACATGAATACAGTAAGAACATGCTTTCTGATTGTTGTTCAGGCAGTTCATCCGTGGTGCCACGCTACAGTGATTTGTCAAGGTTTTTTTTTTGTTTGAGTTGAAGCCTTTTTGATCCTTCTGTCGTCGCGCAGAAGTGGGTTACCAGTTAATCTCTTTACATATGCTTGATTATGTGAGAGCATACCATCCTGAACAGACTACATTTGATCTGCACACTTGACACTTGAAAGAAATTTACAATTGACTTCTTCAACAAAAACAGGCAGGCAGGTAAAGACGCTACATCCAGGAACCCAGTGCTCCCAGTCCTGCTTGTCATCTCACACCAGGGCCTTTTTTAACAACAGTCTGACTCTTATCAATTAGTAAATGGTGTTTTCACTGTTACACCCCCCCCCCCACCCCACCCCACCCCACCCCCCCACCCCCCCACACACACACACACACACACACACACTCTGTCCCTGTGTCTGCCGGGGTCTTGGGTTGGGTCCCATTGCCTAAAGCCACTGGCACGTGCCCGGTTACTGTGTGTGTGTGTGTGTGTGTGTGTGCGTGTGTGTGTGTGTGTGTGTGCGCCCGCGTGTGCGTGCGTGTGTGTATGTGTGTGTTTGAGATAATAAGGCTGCATGTGCGACAAACACTGAATCTGGAAGCTTTGAAATCCCCCAGAAGGGACAGCCCTTTGCCCGGTGTCTGCGTACTTCACCATGGCAGAGCCTGTGTGTTGAAACGCTGATATCACAAATCCCTTGTCATGTCATCTTAGTAACCATTGTTCCTTTTTATTTCCCCTTTTTTAATAAATGATGCCCTGGTTTAATTCACACTGGATTTATTTGTGTAACTAATTCACGTTTGCTCTCTTCGGCTTTGGCATTTAACCCAAATTATTATCAGCCTTTCTTTGCTGCATTTTACTACAGTTCAATCATCTCCTTCTCCCCGACTCCCTCTTTTCATCCATATGTTGCTGATTCTGTCTCTCAGGGTTCAGTTCTGGAGGCAACACTCTACGGCCTGGAACCTTTCAACCTGTACAGCCTTCGTGTGGAAGCTGTAAACGAGGCAGGTGGGTCGAAAAACGGTAAAAAACAAAGAAAAGAGTTAAGTGCCTGCCTCATAACTGGAAGGTGGCAGGATTGAGCCCTGTTCAGTCAGTTGGTTTTGGAAGGGTCGGTGACGCCAGTGTTCAGGAGCTTTGCCTCTGTCAGGACAGCTGTGGCTACTGTGTAGCTCATCACCACCAGAATATGTGTGTGTGTGGGGGGGGGGGGGGGCAGGCCAATTACTATTTTTAACTATAGAAATTTCATTGACTCAGTCTAAATATTTTTTCATATTTCAGGCAGTGTTTCCAGTCCGTGGGTGGACATCAGAACTCTGGAGGCTTCTCCAGCTGGCCTGGCTAACTTCACGGTGGAGCACAGAGAGCAGGGCAGAGCGTTGCTGCTCAGCTGGGATGAGCCACGTTCTCCAAACGGAGTCATCACGGTACAAACCAGGCTCATGCAATCATTAACAGATGTATAATCATTCACCTTTCTAGTTCGCTAAAGAAATTAATTTGGACATGTACTTCAAATACATTCTGATCAACACTCCACACACAGCTGCAGACCAATAAGCAAACACACATCCTTTTATATATGTATGTTAGATAGTCCTTATTTGTCTTTATTAATCTCTCCTTTGCCCTTTCAACCTTACAGATGTATAACTTGTACAGTGAAGGAAACCTGGAGTTCAGTGGACTATCACGCAGTTTCCTCTTCCGTCGTTTGGAGCCATGGACCGTTTACTCTCTGACTCTTGAGGCGTGTACCTCGGCAGGCTGCACACACAGCCGTCCTCACCACATCACCACAGCAGCAGCACTGCCTGCTTCTCAACTTCCCCCCAGGCCTCTCTCCATCGGCCCGGACCATGTCTCACTTACATGGGACCCCCCATCTCAACCAAATGGACCAATTGGAGAGTATTCCTTGCTTGGGAGGAGTCTGGAGGAGAAGGGGAGGCTACGGAGTAGTGATGAGGACATTGAAATGGGGAAGGTAAGTTGACTTTTATAACTTTTTTAAAGTTTTATTTCCTAAGAAAGAAAAACTAAAAGCCCTAATTGATTTGTATATTTTACACATCAGTTTTTACATTTTAATTTTTAAATAAAAATAATTATTGCATTATTTCTACATTATTTACAAGCAAATATGGTGCAAAAGTCCACGTATTTCAGTAATTCAGCTTAGACTGAGAGACCATTTAAAGGCTCCGGAACACTTTGCGGGTGTTTTGCATTCATTAGCTGATTAGTGTGACACTTTGAGTCTAACTTTTCATGATATTCTAATTGAGATTAAAAATTAGGGGTTTTCATGAACTGTAAACTATAGCCACCACAGCTATAACAAATAACACCTTGAAAAATCTGACTTTCCTTGTAATGAGTCTGAATCATATACAGTGTTAGGCATCTTACGTTAAATGAGTAATTAGTTATAGTTACAAATTACTTTTTGCCAAAAGTATGTGAGTTAGTAACTAAGTTACCACATTGTGAAAGTAATTAGTTGCCATAGAAAAGTAATTGTAATGTTACTTTTATGTTCTATAATGCAGTTACGTCCTATAATCTCTAAAGTGGAAGATATTCCAACTGAATGATACTTACCAATTCTTACTAATTAGTTCATTCAGCAAGATTGTTCTTAACTTCAATGTTAATTTCTACTAAGAACAATAAAACTATAGATACCTGGAATATATATCCAGTCTGCCTAATAAATGTTTTTTAAAAAGCCACCTTTGGAGTTTAGGGATTCTGAATTATCTCTAAATTAATTCCTTCTCGTGCAGTTATTATTATGGAAATCCTTAGTTTCTACAACATAGCTGTTGATGTCCTCATTTGCAGTTTTGATTATTAAAAACACGATTAGTACTAGAATAAAGTTATTTTTTATATAAAATAGGAATTACTGTGAGGTCTGATTGTTGTTTAGATGACAAAACAGCTTGCCATAGTGTTTTCACTCGTATTCTCACTTTCTGATGCACTGTTTAGTTTTTCTTTCCTCCTCTTTTACAGATTTGTCCCCATCAATACTTACAGGTCCATCGCGTTAATGTAATAATTGTCCCAGGCATTTAGAGCATGCCACCTCCTTCCCTGCTTTCACAAGTTTTTTTTTCTCCCCAGAAGAAGCTACAATGATGTTCTGATGAGCTGTGGTGCCCTCATGGAGGGGGCCGTCGGCTTGAACACTGTTGCTAACCACTTAAACATTCTCCCTCTCCTGATAACATTTTACCTTCTTTGACATTGAATGTGCTACTACTAGTTTACCCATTTAATTATAGATTCACTAGGATAAATACAATAAAGTTTATCTCCCACCAAATAGAATATTTACTAAGATGTAACCGTAGAAACATTACTTGATATATATGTTGTGTGTGTGTGTGTGTGTGTGTGTGTGTGTGTGTGTGTGTGTGTGTGTGTGTGTGTGTGTGTGTTTGTGTGTGTGTGTGTGTGTGTGTGTGTGTGTGCGTGTGTGCGTGTGTGCGTGCGCGTGCGTGTGTCTTCTCGATCCCCAGTGAGCCGTGGGGGATGGCTGCTTATACTGAGCCAGGATCCTCTGGAGGTTTCTTGTTAAAAGGGAGTTTTCCTCTCCACTGTCGCTGAATGCTTGCTTAGTATAAGGATTGCTGTAAAGTCACTGACACCAGTCAGTGACTTGATGCAATTTGCTGGGTTTCTTATATTGCAAACTTGGTAACACTTTACAATAAGGGTGCCTTTATTAACATTACTTAGTGCATTATTAAGCATTACTAAACCATCAAATAAAGTGTTAACAACTGCTATTATGCATTACATAGCATTACTAAACATGTTATTTAATGCATTATCAAGCAGTTACCTAAAGTCTATTACTGAATCTTAGTTAATGCAGTACTAAGCTTTAAATAACACTTGCATTATTTAATTACGTTGCATCATGTGTGTTAATTACCGTGTCAGTTAATGTGTTAATTAACCCTTAATAATTATTAAAGTTATCATTTATTATGATTGTGTATTTGCAGTGAATAAGCAATAAGTAACAGCCAACTAATGCATCCACTTATTCTACTCTGCACTTTGGATGTTACTTGGATGGCCATTACTAAACAATTAATTAATGTCTTACTACTGCTGAACTGTGTTTGTCATCAGGAAGCCCTTACCTGACCTTAGGTAAGGTAAAAACATTGATCCCATTTGGAAACACTTTTTAAATGCTTAATAGATGCCTAAGCATTACTTAAGCATTACGTAACCATAATTAATGATTACTGAATGAATTTTGGACCTTTATTGTAAAGCTTAAACATGTATCTCTTAGGAAACACTTTCTAAATGCCTAATAGACTCATAAGCATTACTTAAGCACTACCTAACCGTAGTTAAACATTACCAAATGAATTTTTGACCCTTATTGTAAAGTGTCAACATTTATCCATTTATAAACACTTTCTAAATGCTTAATAGATGCCTTACTTTACCGTAATTAATCATTATTGAATGAATTTTGGACCCTTAGGTTCGGTAATAGACTTTAGGTAACTGCTTAATAATGCATTAAATAATATGTATAGTAATGCTATGTAATGCATAAAAGCAGTTATTAACACTTTATTTAATGGTTTATTAATGCTTAATAATGCACTAGGTAATGTTAATAAAGGGACCCCTATTGGAAAGTGTTACCGGAAACTTTTTTCTGATTGGATTAATGAACTGACCTGTAATGGAATGTTTATTATGTGAAGTGCCTTGAGACGACTCTTGTCATGATTTGGCGCTGTATAAATAAATTTGAATTGAATTGAATTTCACAGCGATCGGAGGAATACTGTGTTTGTGTGTGTGTGTGTGCACATTATAGTAACGCGCCACTTTACATGCCCAGTAACGGCATTGCAAAAATGGGAAAAGTAATTAATTAGATTACTCTGTTACCTAAAAAGGAATGTCGTTAGTAACGCCGTTATACTTAAATGTTGTTATTCCCAACACTGCTCATATATTAGATTCACCTTTTATGTTGAATCACTTAAATAAATTAACTTTGGCACAATTTGCTAATTGTTCGAGTTTCACCTGTATTCACATAACAGGTTCTCTTCAGAGAAACGTCCCCACAGCAAGCTGGACCCTTGTCCCATACTGTGGTTGGGTTGCGTCCCTGGACCCAGTACGACTTCAGCGTCTGTACTCACAACACAGCTGGAAAAACCTGCAGCTCCTGGGTAACCATAACAACCAAGCAAGCCCCTCCTCGTGGCCTAGCCTCTCCTACAGTGAGTCATATCCAAGGCCGACCCAGTGAGGTGGTAGTGTCCTGGGCCCCTCCCTTAGAACCCAACGGGGTTCTACGGTCCTACAGAATCCAGAGAAACAAAGTCATTTTTTCATTCAGTTTTGACCCAACTGTCCTCAACTACACAGATGAAGACCTGCAGCCTTTTTCAACATACAGGTGTTTCCTTTTTATTTGAGTTGTTTTATTTTTCTAGCATTTAAAACTGAACAGTAAAAAGACTGATTTTTGTTCTACTTGCTTTCTCCTTACAGTTACTCAATAATCTCCTGCACTTCTGAGGGATGCATCACCAGTCCTCAGACACACATCACAACACTCGAGGCCCCACCTGCGACAGTGGCGGCCCCCACGGTGGGCGCCGTAACATCCAGCAGCCTAAACATTTCCTGGAGCAAACCTCTGACACAGAATGGAGAGGTGACAGATTATGCCCTGAAACTCAATAACCAGGAGGTTTATCGTGGGAAAGACCTCAGCACGGTGCTGTCTGGCCTGCAGCCTCATACGTCATATCAGCTGGTTCTGCTGGCCTGTACTCGGGGAGGCTGCACCTCCAGTGTCTCAACAACTGCAGATACGGAGGAGGCTCCTCCGACCAATCTGGACCCCCCAGCTATTAAGGTGTTATCATCATCTCAGACGTGGATTTCAAAATATTAAGTAAAAATCAGTTGTGAATGAAATTTTATTCAACTTGAGCGTTTTTCATCATTCCCTGTTTCTTTTAAATTACAGTATAAATTTTTACTTTTATTTTGAATTCTTTGTCCAAAACTTTCTTTTCACATACAGATTTTAAAATAGTCATAAAATGTTAATTCACCTGATTTCATCATTTAAAGGTTACTGGCCCAGAGTCAGTGGAGATTACCTGGAGACCACCAGAGTTCCCTAATGGCATCATCACTGGGTATGAGCTCCGTAGAGATGGTGAAGTCATTTATGTTGGTTCAGAGACCCATTACCACGACTTCACCCTCGTGCCAAGCATGGAATACAGCTACGTTGTCATTGCCAACAACAGCAGAGGCGCTGTGAGCAGCGAGGTAGCTACAGCAAAGACTCACCCATCAGCCCCATCTGGTGTGGGTCTCCCAATAGTCACGCCCCTGAAGGCAAACCAGGTTCATCGTTTGTTTATGAAGTCTTTTAGAACAGCTGGATTTTAGAAAACTTTGTCTTAATGCTATTATTGTCTTTATCTGACAAGGTGAGAGTAGAGTGGCAGATACCAGCCCGTCCTAATGGAGACCTTGTTGGGTACAACGTGCATCTAAGAGATCCAGTCCAACTTCACGTCCTCAGCACTGCAATAAGTCCAAATGACCGTATCTTCTCTGAGAGACAAACCATTCTGCATGGGCTGGCTCCCTACCACCGGTTAGTCACACCATCCATCTGTTCATGTTCTATACCTTCAGTCCCTCCGCCTCATTCATGGCCATATACTGGAGTCACATAATGTAGTCTACTCCCAACTTTCAGAAGGATCACCTTGTGTTGCCTTTAGATCTTTGATGTGAAGCAGCTAAAACATTGACTTTAAGGTAGCCATTAAATTGTTTTGAAGAGGTTTGCAATGGAAAGGAAATAACCAATACACACACAGAGAGAGCTATCTGTAGCCTGCATGGCCCCACCCACCTTGCGCACGAGCTGTTGACCCCTTTCCACTCTAGTTGAAGGTGGCACTGCTGGCGTAGCCAGTTTTGGTCCTGGAGGTGTGCTATCTAACACATTTTAGTTGTTTCTCCCCTCAAACACACCTGTTTCAGTCAGCAGGTCGTTAATAGGCCTCTGTAGAGCTTGATGGAAATTCAACCATTGAATCAAGTGTGTTGGAGCGGGGAAACAACTAAAACATGCTGTACAGTGGCCCTCCAGAACCAGGATTGAGCACCCATTTGGACTGCATCCAGAAAGAACAAAAATATCCACACGGAGAAACAATTTTCACCTGGATGCAGTCAAGCTGCTGAACTTCACCACCAAAAAGCTGCTGCAGGTGTCATGACGCTGCCACATACTGCACTCATTTTGTAGTAATTAGTTGCCATATTATTCTAATTTTTAAATTCTTGTTTCTTTTTATTGTTTTTTGTTTTTATCCATCTGAGACCTGTTGAATTGTTTTGATTCCTCCAAAATTTTCACTTACTCGGAGTCAGAAGAAACAGAATTAAATAGAAATAAATATTTGGACAAATTGCTATGAAATGAGATTAGATTTACTTTAAGACGACAGAAATACTTTGTAACTGGTGCTTCTCATAGCTATTATATTAGCTCCTCTGTCTTATGGAACCATGAGCCTAACCAGTATCTACTAAAACTGACCTTAGTGCAATGACATCACACTGTAACAGCAAGAAAACAGCATTTATATGTTTACAATTTAAACAGGACAGGTTTTCTTTCTCTCGCCTGAAGAAGAGGCAATTTTATGGATCCGAATGTCTCATAAATAGTCTGGTTTACTTTTATTTTTACATGTGACACAATTTACAGCAGCTGTTTAACCTCATCTTATGGGAAGGAGGGGTTATTAGTCTGCAAAAATGTTCAGGTAGGGGGCAGGTGTGTCAACATGTCTATGCGAATGCTTTAGTTGCAGCATATTGTTGCATTACAAGATGAGCAGTGTCACAGTTCCAGTGGTTTTAATGTTGTGGCTGACTCATCTGTGGTTTAATTTCCTTTAGAGGATCATTTCTTGTTAAGACATCAAGTAAAACAGACTCAAATCTTTGTTTTTTCTTAAGGAATGAACACAAATCAACAATATTTTAACGACTCTGCTTTAAATTACTGAGACATATAATGTAAAATATGAGGCGGAATAAAGAAGAAACAAAGAAGTGGGAGAGTGCTGCCTTTTGGTAACAGAAAATGTTTTATAAACAAAAACTCACAACACAATGATGTTTTCACTGAAGTTGGGTTACCGTGGTTACGGGTTTTTATTTTATACATCAGAAGTGTTAATTGTTTAGTCAGTTTTTAGCCACATTTACTCATTTATATCTACAATGTGTCTGTAGGTATGAAGTGAGAGTGGAGGCTTGTACATCACTGGGCTGCTCCTCCAGTGACTGGACCTCGGTGCTCACGCTGGAGGCTCCCCCTGCTGGACAGCTGGCACCACTTCTAGAACTCCAACCTGACCCGCACACCAGCCTCCAGACAAGCTTTGTCCTCACCTGGTTCCCTCCTCTTCAGCCAAATGGCAGAGTCCTGCATTACGAGGTGCACCGGAGGCCACACGCCTCAGCTGATGCCAACAATACTGATGATGCAGCAACAGTTGTCTTCAGAAATGTCTCCATGTCTTATAAGGACAGAGGACTGCAGCCCTACACTTTGTACCAATACCAGGTATAGAATTATTTAGTATTACTTACATTTTTTAAGTAAATAAAAACCAAATATTTACAATACGGACACTAAAAAGTGAAGGGTTCTTGAGAGTTTATTCTTATAAACTTTATATGTTTTACAAGACCTATTGATGTGAGTGAGAAAATCATACAAACTGTTTCACATCAGAAATACCCCAAAAATGCTGTTTATTCAGATTTAAACGTTTAGGGTCAAAATGTGTCACTCTGAGTTCCTTTTGCGGACAAAATGAATGTTTTTGAATGAATTTATAGATGTAAAAGCCAATTTTAACACACACAGACCACAATCAAGCATCAACTAATGCAGCGTGCAAATACACCGACCACCGCAGACTCTGAAACACACACACACAAGTAATCAGACATGTGTTAAATGGAGCAGTCCATATTTATGCTGTTGTGTTTGTGCACTGGTACACTAATTGACAGGTTAGCCCTTTGGAAGCAACAATAACATTAGCATTCCTGTCTGTCAGATGTACGAGCCGAGGCCGGAGAACGGAGATAATTGATTGAGTTTGCCTGATTGTGGTGCTGTCTTTATTTACGAGTTCTAATTTATGACATGAGGAGGGAGGGAAGGAGGAGCTTTGGGAGATGACGAGCGGGCAACAGGGCTATTAATCACTGGGCCCTCTGAGCACCCCACTTCCTGATTACCAGCCAGCCAATCGAATTAACTGTTAGCCTGCTTGGTAACAGAGCTTGTATTGGAAAGACCTTTTAATGGTGACCGCTACACGTCCCTGGAGGACTTACCAGTGTGGGATTGGAGTATGTGGACAAGTTGTTGTTTTATGTGTGCATGTGTTTGTGTGTGTCTGGACGCAGGTACACGGCAGTACTTGGTTTGTTTGGGAGTGCTTGTAAACATGAGTGGTTTCATTGTGCAGGAAGTGGTTGTGATGAATGAATTTTTCACCTGAAAGTTGTTTTGAAACCCCTTCATAGCAGTTTTCAGTCCCAGAGTGTGGTTTGAGCAGTCTGTATACACACAGACTCATCAAACTGTTCACTTACCTTCTAACGTACCTTTTCTTCTTGTTTAACTGTCAAACGTCACACTTTTCTCGCTACGTGTTTCAAGCGCACACAAGGACGAGTCCGTATCAGTTTAGTGCACCACAGCTCATAGAGAGAAATCATATTAGGCTAATTACACTGGGTCATAAGCTCCTATTGACAGCTTTATGCGTGCTTTTAATTACTGCCCACTTTCACACAACTTAGCCCCTTCACCCCCAGTAGATGCTCCCGCCAAGTTATCGTGTCAGCCTATCAGAGCTCTAAAATCCAGTCCGCAGCCCCGCCATCCAATAAAAAGGCTGGAATACTGTCTGGACGTACGCTGAAGTTGTTTGTTGCCATGGCGGCTCTTCTGCTGCCACGGCGACTAACGGGATATATTTTTATTTTGTGTCTAACAAGCCAAATCACGGCCCAATAAGAAGCAGGAAGATGAGAGTGGAGAGGAGGCCACATAAAGTTTGTAGATGATATACGGCAAAGGCACGAGTTCTACCTTTTAGCTCTGGATCAAGGGCAAGGTGATCCGTGCCGACGCTAAATTTGAACGTTTATTTTCTTTTCTGACTATGTGGCAAAAACTTTTTAATCTCACTCAGTCTTACGTCATGTTGGGGTGGTAACCTTATTGCTATGGTGGGGAAGAACATGGTTGTTGCTGGGTAGAGATGCTTAACCGTTAAATTTTCTGATTGGAGAGGAATAAACAAAAAAAAGTTTTAAGCAACAGAACAGAAACTGAAGACAGTAAAATCAGCATCTTCCTGGAAACAGTAACTCAAACTTGGAAAACTCAGAGTAGAATTAACTCTGTATTGTTTTCTTTCTTATGCCTTGGCCTTGTTGTCATTTTAAAATTCTAAATTAATTTGAAGCCTCAGCCCAAGTTTCCTTTAATTTCCTTAATTTCCCAAAGCACAAGCACACCGACTGTATTTTTGACAGTAATATATTTTCTTTATTTTTTTATTTTTATTCCTTGAACTTCACATCTGTAAATACATGAATGTGATTTTAACTTTTGTTATTTCATCTAAACATCAACACAATAGCCTGGAGATAAACAGCCACAAAATAAATGGAGTATTGCTGTTTGACTTTAATTTAAGGATTTGTTTGTTTTGTTTTGGGAGAAACTACATATTAACATAATCAATCTCATGTCCAGGTTTGAAGTTTTTCTTTGATGTAACAAAAAAGCTTTTATTACATGATCTTGAAAAAAGGTTTGAGAGCTCACGGTAGAAATCTAAGGAGGAGAGGATGTTTGTTCAAATCAAAAGCTATTTTAAAACGTTTCCAGGTCTGGTAACGTTTATTTTTTTATTGGAGTCAGATGAAGGCTAGAAATCAGACCATGCATGTGAGCAAGTGTGAAAACTAACAAACATTGTTCTTGAACAGTGAAATAAACATAAAGTCTCTTGAGGATCAAACACTTTACATCTAATTCTACGGTGAGGGTTTTTACCTCAGCATAAACGAATGTTTTTCCACAAAGAAATAATGACTAAAGCCTGATAAAGTATGGAGATGAAGTCATTCTTGTTTTGGTGTTTGAGCTTAAAAATGTTTGCATTAATAAAAATAAAAAACGTGTTGTCCAAATTCATTTGGAGTAAAAATGTAAGAAAGATAAGAACATCTGTAACAGTACATTTTTTATTAATATGTTTGTTAATATTCTGTTAGAATTGATTATAGTTTTTTGTGAAAAAGTTAAAATTATTTCTTTGTACTTTTAAAACCAGTTAGACCTTCTCAAGTAAGTTAGCATGATAGACTGTCAAATTGCTAAATTAGAACCATCAAATAATATAAGCATGGCCTAAATCTGCCAGTCTACCTCTAGAAGGTCTGCTGGAGCGCTGCTTCCATACCGATTTGTCTTTTTACACAGATTTTAGGCAGAAACACCACTGAAATCCGCTTAAATGTGGCCCATGAGTTGATGTCAGAATAAAGAATCATCCCAGGTGAATAAGGGATAATATTTGGTCACATAAAACCAGTGATTTGGTCCTCCTCTGCTTCAGTTTGGTTTAGTGTCTGCAAACACAGCTGACTAAAAGTTACCTTTACGTTTGAAACAGAAGCTTTTTTTTTTGTTTGTTTTCAGTAAAATGATGAGTACCTAAAGACCAGGTGGAACCTTTCCACAAAACACCAAAATAAAACTCCTTCTGGTCCCTCTGCTGCTGTCTCCTTGCATCTCACCGACCCCCTCGTCCCTCTTTCCTTCCCCCAATCCATCGCCTCTCCGTCTTCTCTTCTTCTTTCCCCTCTCCCATCTCAGTCCATCTGTGCTGTCACTTAGATCAATCAGTCTGATTGATTACGGCCTAATTGACTATTATTGAGGTTAATTCAACTCTTAACACACACGCACACTCACTCGTGCACACCTAAAACTCGCAGTGGCCGACGCAAACAACAAGCTGTGCACGCAGATACACACTTCGAACGCTAAAGCTCAAACCCATCCATCTGACTTCTGCACTGCTTCTGACAGGCTACAGATGACTTACACATGCAAATCTTCACCCCGACTGACCCTGTGCTGTGTACACCTTCTAATTATACCCAACCCAAGCACACAAATAAGATTACCGTGTGTGTGTGTGTGTGTGTGTGTGTGTGTGTGTGTGTGTGTGTGTGTGTGTGTGTGTGTGTGTGTGTGTGTGTGTGTGTGTGTGTGTGTGTGTGTGTGTGTGTGTGAGAGAGAGAGAGAGAGAGAGAGAGAGAGAGAGAGAGAGAGAGAGAGAGAGAGAGAGAGAGAGAGAGAGAGAGAGAGAGAGAGAGAGAGAGAGAGAGAGAGAGAGAGAGAGAGAGAGAGAGAGAGAGAGAAAATAACTCCTTGATGAAGGTGAAAAGTAATTGTCATGCAGATATGTTGGTATTGGGCTGCATGGTGAAAAGGTTGCTGATGGTAGTTTTGATGGATGGTCCAATGAATTGACTCTCGCTCATCCGTTGGTCTTGTGGATATCGGTTAATTAAGAGAAGCCCTCATCAGTAAGAGTTCATCAAATGCATTTACAATGAAAGAAAAAAATAAGTTTGTATCACAGCTTGGGTCACATGTTTATTATCTGCTTCGTACTGAAGTGAAATGTGATGACATTATTAGCTGACGGTGTGTGATTTGTGACCCAACAGGTGTGGGCGGTGAATTCTGCTGGTTATGCTGCCAGTCCATGGGTCAGTGGAAGAACCGGACCTGCCCCGCCTGAAGGAGTTGACCCGCCTATTTTTCTGCATGTTTCTGCAACCTCAGCTGTAGTGGAGATCCGTCCTCCAGCCCAGCCCAATGGGATTGTTGGTCTTTACAGGGTTTTCTCTCTGGACCACAACACCACCACCCTGACTCTGGTAATGCAAACACACTGAAACTCAATAAAAACTTAACAACCAATATTTAATCTCCATATGTGATAATTATTGTTGTGTTGCCACTGACACGCAGCAGAAGTTCTAAACATCTCTATTTGTCTCAGAATGACTTTACATTGTTCACAAAGATGTCTAAAAGGTTGGAAAAGAGTAGATGCACCATGGAAGGAGAGTTGTTGTTGTAGAACTCCGGAGACCTCTATGTGGCAACATGAAAGCATAGTTTTTTTTACAGTTTATTTATTTATTTAATTTTTGTATATATTTACAATTAATTATCAATAAATCTGTTCCACTTGGATTCAAAAGTCTGTTATGTGGATGCTATTGATCTAGGAAATATATGAATATTTAGGCTAAAAATTTAATTGGAATACATTTCCGGTGCCTCAGGGGGGAACACATTGCGCTACCAACACTATCTATAGTGGGGACGGTGTGCTGCTGACCTCTACTCAGGACTTTGTGGATCGGTGGACAGAATACTTCGAAGACCTCCTCAATCCCACCGACACGTCTTCCAGTGAGGAAGCAGAGTCTGGGGACTTTGGGTTGGCCTCTCAAATCTCTGGTGCTGAGGTCACTGAGGTGGTTAAAAAGCTCCTCTGTGGCAAGGCTCCAGGGGTGGATGAGATCCGCCCGGAGTTCCTTAAGGCTCTAGATGTTGTGGGGCTGTGTTGGCTGACGCGGCTCTGCAATATCGCGTGGACATCGGGGGCAGTCCCACTGGACTGGCAGACCGGGGTGGTGGTCCCCTTATTTAAAAAGGGGGACTGCAGGGTGTGTTCCAACTACAGGCGGATCACACTCCTGAGCCTTCCTGGTAAGGTCTATTCAGGGGTTCAGGAGAGGAGGGTCCGTCGGATTGTTGAACCTCAGATTCAGGAGGAGCAATGTGGTTTTCATCCTGGCCGTGGAACACCGGACCAGCTCCATACCCTTAGGGGGACCTTGGAGGGTGCGTGGGAAATTTTGCGCTCGTGCACGTGTTGTGCACAGGCGACCCAGCGACGCGATCCCAGAAAGTTGAAACATTTTCAACTTTTCATCGCTGTCGCTCGGACGAGAACCAATCAGCGGAGGTTTCATTCACTGACCAATGAGCGGACAGGATGCTCCGTACATCTCCAAGTAAACATGGAGTAGAAGTTGATTATTATTATGTTTTATAGTAAAATCAGAAGTAAGATTTCACATAACTCTAGCAGCACCTTGTGAAGCATCATATCTACCGCTTTATTAACTCTGAACCACTTAAATAACCTTATTTCCCTCCAACCTGACACAGCCAAACAAAACAACGGAAGTTTCGATTTTGCCATGGAACAGAACGCGTAGACGGCTTTGCTGCTGGCCGCTGCCACGGGTCGCCTCCCGTGTGACAGGTAATAAAAGTGACAGCGACAAATTTAGCTGATCGCGGTTGTTTGTTGCCGCCCGTGTGCAGAGCCCCTAAGGTATCCTGGCGCCAAGAGCATATATGGACACCTTTATGTCTGAACATGGTGTTCATGATGGACAGTCCATGACTGGCACAGAAGTCCAATAACAAAACACCACTCGAATTCAGATCAGGGGGGCCGTTCCTCCCAACCACACCTCTTCAGTTCTCACTGTCGTTGCCCACGTGAGCGTTAACGTCCCCCAGCAGAACGAGGGAGTCACCAGAAGGAGCGCTTTCCAGCATCCCCTCCAAGGTCTCCAAAAAGGGTGGGTAGTCTGAACTGTAGTTTGGTGCATAAGCACAGACCACAGTCAGAACCCGTCCCCCCACATGTAGGCGGAGGGAGGCTACCCTGTCATTCACTGGGGTAAACCCCAACATACAGGCACCAAGATGGGGGGCAACTAGTATGTCCACCCCTGCTTGGCGCCTCTCAGTGGGAGCAACTCCAGAGTGATAGTGTCCACCCCCTCTCAAGGAAACTGGTTCCAGTCAAGTGTGGGCATATCATTTTTAAGCAGATTTCACAAAAAAGGCCATGGGCCTAATTGTTGTTCAGTAAATCTGCTGTGGTCTATTATGAGTTAGAGCTTTGAGAGTCACACTCTTGCACCCCTGATTTATATATTTTCATTATGGTATGTAAATGTCTGGCCTCTGATTGGCTAACAGCAATGCAGCGCTTCTGCTTCCTTCATTAAAAAACCTCAGAATACTTTAAAACGGAGCTCTCTAACGCTGGTTCTCGAGATTCCCATTAGCATGTTTTAGTTGTTTCTTCTCTCTAGCACACCAGAACTGAATCAGTGGGTTATTATCAGGCTACTGCAGAGCTTTATGACCTGCTGAGCAGGTGATTCAATCATTGAATTAGGTCCGTTGGAGCAGGGAAACAACTAAAACATGCAGGATAGGTGATCTTGAGGACCAGGGTTGCAGAACCCTGCTGTAGCGTATATTTTCTTGGGTAAAGAAATGCAACGTTTATGTGTTTTTGCCACAAATAACACAAATCTAAACATGTTGTGTTGTGTAGTTGCCAACAGTTTGCTTGTGCTAGCAATTAAATGCATTTCCTAGTTTGTTGGTGAAATCTGATTACAGGCTACAGCTGGAATTTGGTGAAATAATTCCTGTTAGAAATGTTGACCACTGTTTGACTCAAACACTGCAGGTACCAGTCAGTTTAAAGTAAAATCGCTCATTCAGTTTGTGTGTAAAATAAAACCGCATACTTGTAAAAACACGTTTGTTCAAGTCAAGATTTCCCTTTCTAGCTCCGTTGTTTTTCAGAAACAAGGTTTTTGTCAAGCTATTATTTTATGTCCCGTAGTTTTTTCTCGGGGTTATTAAAGTCCAAATTCGGAGAAAAAAAGTCAGAATTTCTCTTTCTTTACTTTTTTCGTTTCAGTGGCCCTAATCCTCTTCTGCACTTTAGTCACTCGTGCTACTTGATCGTGTTTATACCATTACATTTCTGCTTGGCCAGATGTTGCAGATGGGAGGGGGGAGTTTGCCAGCATTGTGTGGATGGGAGGTGAAGTGATGCTGTGATGCAATGATAAGGATGTGGATGAAAATAAAATTAGATGGCAATAGCTAAAAATATGATCCATTCGAGTTTGTTAGTCAAGATTTCCATATTGCACAAGAAACAGCACTCAAATTATCCATTGTATTTGTTATGTCATCACCGCTGATTACCTGCAGTACGTGCTTTGTCTATCTCCACATGATCATTACTTATTTGTCAGTCCAGAAACATAAAGAAAGAAAGAAAGAAAGAAAACAATGTTTCATATAGTGCCTTTCGAGATAAAAATCACGAGGCGCTTCAATCACTAACCTCGAATCACCTCTCTCTTCCCCTGCTTGTTTTGTGACTAGCTCTCAGAGGGAACCTCCCTTCAGCAGACGCTTCATGATTTACGTCCTTTCACTCAGTACTGGGTGGGCATTGAGGCTTGCACTTGTTACCAGGTAAGAAATTAAACCTGTCTTTAAAAGATTTGATTTCAATTTGCAAATTGACATTGAGGCTAAAGAGCCTTTAACATCTCTGTTTGGAACATTCACCAGTGCTGTAGCCGGGGTCCACTGAGAGAGCTCAACACCCTGGCTGCCGCCCCAGCCAACCAACCCCCTCCTCGTCTTGTCACGCTAACATCCCGTTCCGTTCAGATGGAATGGGATGAGCCTTTAGCTCCTAATGGAGTCATTGAAAGGTGAGGAAGTCTTCCGAAGGAACACACTACACCAAACACACACACACATATAATCTCCTTTTGTCTCTTTCTCCAGCTGTGAGCTTCATCTCCGGTCTCCGTGCCCCCAGCTCCCCCAGCCCACACCGCTCCCCTGCACAGAAGGGCCGATGGAAATCTGTTTTTTTGGAAAACAGTGGAGCCACAATGTTACAGGTTCAGCGCACATCTGTTAAAGTGCACGCTGTGTCCAATACTTAAAGTTAATTTACTCAGAATTTTAAAACGCTTCAGAAATATTGTTAAAAATGTGTCAATATGCAGAATTCTGCAAGCCTTTGTTGGGATAGAAAAATAGGTTTACGTCAAAATGCTCCTGAACTCTGCAGGTCTCCTACCGTACACCGTCTATGAGCTGAGAACTGCTTGCTTCAATAACATGGGCAGCACTGCCTCCAACTGGACTGTTGTTAGCACACTCAGTGAAGGTAATGGGCTTAACAAGTCCCTCTAGTCCCTCATGTAACCAGATACAGGAAAAATTAACTCAAAGCTTTAATGTCTCTCCCCTCAGCTCCACAGTATGTGACTCCTTTCTCAGTGGACAGTAACCTGACAGTCATTTGGCTGGATTGGACCAGAACCTTTTCCCTCAACGGGTACCTGAAAGAGTACACGGTGACAGAGAGCCAGCTGAGGGTGTATACAGGCTTCTACAGCTATCTTCACATTCCCCGCACCTCACAGAAAAGTGAGAGCACCTGCAACTCTGAATCAGTGTGTGACCTCATGCAGATCAGCACAACTTCTTTCTCTCTGATGTTCAGGAATCAGGTGCAATTAAACATAAACATAACTTCGGTTCAGGCCTTAAACCTGACCTTGAGAGCATGTTGGGATGTTTATTCCCAAAAACAGTAATGTGGGCAAGTGGAGGGCTAAAGAAGTGACATAAAAATATCCTGCAACAAATGAGCTGTTTCTGAAAGTAATTTCTTTAGGAAATAAAACAAAATTTAGAAAAGTCAAGGAAACTGATTTGATCATCCTTCAAATGAAGTTTCAGCTAACATTTCTACTAAAGTTTAACTGGGCCATCTTTATTTTTCTATCACTTTTGCTAAGTAATTTTGAACAAATTGTCTTTATGACAGGAAAAAAGCACAGATGTACTATCAAAAAATATAATTTTAAGTTACTAGAGGAGGCAATTGAGGTGGCTCGGGCATCTGATTAGGATGCCTCCTGGATGCCTCCCTGGTGAGGTTTTCCGAGCATGTCCAACCGGGTGGAAGCCTAAAGGTAGACCCAGGGCACATGGGAGGGACTATGTCTCTCACCTGGCCAGGGAACACCTTGGGGTTCCCCCAGAAGAGCTGGCCCAAGTGGCTGGGGAGAGAGAAGCCTGGGACTCTCGACTTAGGCTACTGCCCCCACGACCTGACTCCAGATAAGTGGAAGAAAAAGGATTGATGGTTATTATTGTAACTTGTCTGTTCTTACGCATTTTTCTCTCTTTTCACTTATTTCTCTGACTCGTCTATGTTTATAGACTTTTGAATGTGAATTTCCCTGATGAGGCACAAATGGAGGTTTTGGTAATTAATTATTTTCTTAATTCAGATCTAATTAGCTTTTTTGTTTGTGTTGCTACCACAGTGGCTCATTCCTTATGTTTAGGAGCGTTTCGTAAGTCATAGTTAAGTGAATTAGACACTCCCTTCTAAAATGGTCAGGGGCTGGAGTGAAAAGAGGAAAAAGCCAAACAAAGTCCTAAAAAATCTTTTGAAAGACCTTCAGAAAGCCCAGAGAACTAAAAACAAGATTATTTAAATAGACTACATGAAAATCTGGGTTCCTGGAAGAGAAATGTGAAGAAACGAGGGATGACGTGTTTACTCAAGTGCGTCCTGTAATTTAGTTTAGTTTAAAATAAGGTTTTCACATTATTCCATCCATTAGCTGAACCTGCTTGTCCATGCAGGGTCGCGGAGGGGCTGGCTTTTATCTCCAGCAGTCAATGGGCAAACAGGCGGGGTACACCCTGGACAGGTTGCCAGTCCATCACAGGGCAACACAGAGACACACAGGACAAACAATCATGCGCGCGCACACACACACACACACACACACACACACACACACACACACACACACACACACACACACACACAAACACACACCTAAGGACAATTTAGACAGACCAGTTAACCTGACAGTCATGTTTTGGGACTGTGGGAGGAAGCCGGAGCACCCAGAGAGAACCCACGCATGCACTCCTTGCAGAAAGACTGCAGGTCAGGATGTGAACCCAAGACTTTCCTGCTGCATGTAGTGCTAATGACTACACCACTGTGCAGCCTTGATGTTATTCAAACCTACATTTTTTTTTCTCACTTGTTTTTCTTTATTTTTTGTGGTTTTTGCAGCTCTGTCCTTTCAGGTGACTTGTACCACGGACAGCGGTAGTGCCAGCACTCCCACTATCAGATACAGTCCAGGCACAGGCCTAGGTCTCTCTCACACACACACACACACACACACACACACCAAATGCTGCATATTAAATCACTCATAGCTGAACTTGTTCCTCTTTCTTGATGCAGGCCCCCTTGAGCCGATCGATAGTGATAAACAGGGTGTCAGCATGTCCGCCACCCCGGTTTACTCTGAGCTGTGGTTCATTCTGCTGTTCGCCTTGCTGGGTTTGTTCCTACTTGCTCTACTGGTGGGCTTGGTGCTACGAAGGTATTTAGATCTGAGCTGTCATGTGCTCCGGCTCACCTGCTGAAATTAAAGGCACCACCTTGATATTTACAAAGAAAGGGGTGCACTTTTTTCTCCTTTTCAGAACCTTGAGGAAAAATCCATCAGCTAGAGAGCGCCCTCCTCTGGTCATGCTTCAGAAGAGCAGAAAGTCTGGAGGAGAGACCTACACGGTGAGGGGCAGAGAAAAACAGAAGGAGGGAAGGGAAAAAAACGCGGTACTTTTATGTTTTAAATCCCATTATTTAATCATTAAATTGTAAATAGCTGAAATCTGCAGCATTAATTGTGCTTTTTATTTGAAAATTTTCCATCATCTGCTGCTCGTTTATTTGTGTTCACCTATCTTTCTGATTCGACCTCTTCCTCCACTGCTCTGTCTGTCCACTCCATCCCTCTGTCCCTCTCTCAGAGACCCTGTCCTGAGCTGTGCTCTAAACACCTCTCCAGCTCTATGCTCCTCCTTGATTGCCCCACAGTAAGATTATTCTCTGCCTTTTTTGCTGTAAAACCCTTAAATGTTTATCTTATTGTCCTCCTTGCAGTTTGACACTGTCGCAGACTGTGTTGAGATCAGCAACGTTATACTTAAAAGCTACACTATGTACTCAGAGGTATGGGATTGTGGATTTGTGTGGGTTGTCCACCTTCTGCATGTCCTCTTGTGTCTGCATGCTTGGTTCGTGCATGTTTATACCTTATACCTTTTTAAACAGTAGTTGGGTTGTTGTGGGCAGTGACGAAAACATATGTTAAACTGTCTGTTAACAGCTTGAATTCAGACTTCACACTTAATAAAAATTGTTGGTAAGTTTACTCATAACTTGGGTTGTTTCTCGCAGAGCAGGGACCTCTGCTGGTTTTTTTATGAACCTTGTTCCCCCTTTGATATATTTTTTATTTATTAAGACTGACGGGTTTAGTTTAGGTAGTAGGTTGGAACACTTATCAGGGATTGAAATAGTTTTATGAAAAATATTTTAAACATCTCTCCCTGGGCTGCAACCTTACCGTGGTGGAGGGGTTTGAGTGTCTCAGTGATCCTAGGAGCCAAGTTGTCTGAGGCTTTCTGCCTCTGGTAGGGTCACCCATGGCAAAGAGGTCCTAGGTGAGGGATCAGACAAAGAGCAGCCTGAAGACCTCTTATGATGAATTATATAAATGGAAACCGTGTTCCCTCACCCGGACGTGGGTCACCGGCGCCCCCCTCTGGAGCCAGGACTGGAGGTGGGGCACGTTGGCGAGCACCTGGTGGCCGGGCTTTCACCCATGGAGTCCGGCCGGCCGGCCGGGCACAACCTGAAGAGGAAACGTGGGTCCCCCTTCCCATGGGCTCACCACTCGTGGGAGGGGCCAAAGGGGTGGGTGGTGGTCGAGGGCGGGTGCCTTGGCGGTCTGATCCTCGGCTACAGAAGCTGGCTCTTGGGACATGGAATGTCACCTCACTGGTGGGGAAGGAGCCTGAGTTGGTGTGTGAGGTTGAGAGGTTCCGACTAGATATAGTCAAACTCACCTCAACGCTTAGCTCTGGCTCTGGAACCAGTTTCCTTGAGAGGGGGTGGACTTTCTACCACTCTGGAGTTGCTCCCACTGAGAGGCGCCAAGCAGGGGTGGGCATACTAGTTGCCCCCCATCTTGGTGCCTGTATGTTGGGGCTTACCCCAGTGAATGAGAGGGTAGCCTACCTCCGCCTACGCGTGGGGGGACGGGTTCTGACTGTGGTCTGTGCTTATGCACCAAACTACAGTTCAGACTACCCACCCTTTTTGGAGACCTTGGAGGGGGTGCTGGAAAGAGCTCCTTCTGGTGACTCCCTTGTTCTGCTGGGGTCGTTAACGCTCACGTGGGCAACGACAGTGAGAACTGAAGAGGTGTGGTTGGGAGGAACGGCCCCCCTGATCTGAATTCGAGTGGTGTTTTGTTATTGGACTTCTGTGCCAGTCATGGATTGTCCATAATGAACACCATGTTCAGACATAAAGGTGTCCATATGTGCTCTTGGCGCCAGGGCACCTTAGGCCGCAGCTCGATGATTGCCTTTGTTGTTGTTTCATCTGACCTGCGGCCGCATGTCTTGGACACTTGGGTGAAGAGAGGGGCGGCGCTGTCAACTGACCACTACCTGGTGGTGAGTTGGCTCAGATGGTGGGGGAGGATGCCGTCAGACCAGGCAGGCCCAAACGTATTGCGATGGTCTGCTGGGAATGCCTAGCAGAGTCTCCTGTCAGAAGGAGCTTCAATTCCCACCTCCGACTGAACTCCCAAAATGCTCCGGGGGAGGCGGGGGACATTGAGTCTGAATGGGCCCTGTTCCGTGCCTCCATTGTTGAGGCGGCTGACCGGAGCTGTGGTTGCAGAATCATCGGTGCTTGTCCTGGTGGCAACCCCCAAACCTGCTGGTGGACACCGGCAGTTAGGGATGCTGTCAAGCTGAAGAAAGAGCCCTATCAGGTCTTTTTGGCCTGTGGGACTCCAGAGGGAGCTGATGGGTACTGGCAGTCCAAGCGAAACGTAGCTCGGTTGGTCGCCAAGGCTAAAACCCGGGCATGGGAGTAGTTCAGTGAGGCCATGGAGCAAGACTTCCGTACGGCTTCGAGGAGATTCTGGTCCACCATCCGGCACCTCAGGGGGGGAAAGCAGTGCACTACCAACACTATCGATAGTGGGGATGGTGTGCTGCTGACCTCTACTCAGGACTTTGTGGATCGGTGGGCAGAATACTTCGAAGACCTCCTCAATCCCACCGACACGTCTTCCAGTGAGGAAGCAGAGTCTGGGGACTTTGGATTGGCCTCACAAATCTCTGGTGCTGAGGGCACTGAGGTGGTTAAAAAGCTCCTCTGTGGCAAGGCTCCGGGGGTGAGATCCGCCCGGAGTTCCTTAAGGCTCTGGATGTTGTGGGGCTGTGTTGGCTGACACGGCTCTGCAATATCGCGTGGACATCGGGGGCAGTCCCACTGGACTGGCAGACCGGGGTGATGGTCCCCTTACTTAAAAAGGGGGACCGCATGGTGTGTTCCAACTACAGGGGGATCACATACCTGAGCCTTCCTGGTAAGGTCTATTCAGGGGTTCTGGAGAGGAGGGTCCGTCGGATTGTTGAACCTCAGATTCAGGAGGAGCAATGTGGTTTTTGTCCTGGCTGTGGAACACTGGACCAGCTCTATACCCTTCGGGGGATCTTGGAGGGTGCGTGGGAATTTGCCCAACCTGTCTACATGTGTTTTGTGGATTTGGAGAAAGCGTTTGACCGCGTCCCTCGGGGGGCCCTGCAGGGGGTACTCCGGGAGTATGGAGTACCAGGTCCTCTGATACGAGCTGTTAGGTCCCTGTAAGACCGGTGTCAGAGCTTGGTCCGCATTGCCGGCAATAAGTCGAGCTCATTCCCAGTGAGAGTTGGACTCTGCCAAGGCTGCCCTTTGTCACCGATTCTGTTCATAACCTTTATGGACAGGATTTCTAGGCGCAGCCAAGGTGTGGAGGGCATCCATTTTGGTGGCCTGAGGATCAGGTCTCTGCTTTTTGCAGATGATGTGGTCCTGTTGGCTTCATCAGAATGTGATCTTCAGCTTTCGCTGGAGCGGTTTGCAGCTGAGTGTGAAGCAGCTGGGATGAGAATCAGCTCCTCTAAATCTTAGACCATGGTCTTGATTCGGAAAAGGGTAGAATGCCTTCTCCGGGTCAGGAATGAGGTCCTGCCCCAAGTGGAGGAGTTTATCTCGGGGTCTTGTTCACGAGTGAGGGAAAACTGGAGCGTGAGATCGATAGGCGGATTGGTGCTGCATCTGCAGTGATGCAGGCGTTGTACTGGTCTGTCGTGGTGAAGAGAGAGCTGAGTCAGAAGGCGAAGCTCTCGATTTACCGGTCGATCTACGTTCCTACCCTCACCTATGGTCATGAGCTTTGGGTAGTGACCGAAAGAACGAGATCGCAGATACAAGCGGCCGAAATGAGTTTTCTCCGAAGAGTGGCTGGGCTCTCCCTTAGAGATAGGGTGAGAAGCTTGGTCATTAGGGAGGGGCTCGGAGTAGACCCGCTGCTCCTCCACATCAAGAGGAGCCAGTTGAGGTGGCTCGGGCATCTGGTCAGGAGGCTTCCTGGACGCCTCCCTGGTGAGATTTTCCGGGCTCGTCCAACTTGGAGGAGACCTAAAGGTAGACCCAGGACACGGTGGAGGAACTATCACTCTCACCTGGCCAGGGAACGCCTTGGGATTCCCCCGGAGGAACTGGCCCAAGTGGCTGGGGAGAGGGAAGTCTGGGCCTCTCGCCTTAGGCTACTGTCCCCGCGACCTGACTCCGGATAAGCGAGTGAAAATGGATGGATGGAATATTTTAAACATGTGATCAGTTTGGGACTGAAACTGTGCCTTTTAGGGTCTGACAGACACAAAGATTGTTAGCAGCAGCTCCCACTTTGGTCCCATGTCTGTCCTGCGAGCTCCCAGTCCAACAGACCTCAACCAGGCCTACTCCCAGCATTCTCTGCATGGCAGCGTCAGCCAGCTGATTGACAGGAAGACACTGATGATGGAAGAAGGATGCTGGAACAACCCAATGGGACATGACTCTGGACTGGTGAGAACAAAATAAATACTCTTTAATTTTTTTTTATTATTATTTGAGGCAGTCGTTTCATTATTTTGATTTTATTTTCTAGATGTTTTTAATAATGCGAATACTGTGTTTAAACATGAAACGATCCCCCACATTGGCCAACTTTATAAAGTATTTGAAACAAAAGACATTGGTCAATGCACAGGAGATAAATGAAGTGGCATTTAGGCCCAGTAAGGTTAAAAAAATAAATAAATAAAAAACTATTAAAAATGTAAAGGCAATCCAAATTAAAATAAATGTAATACAGGTTGGAGGTCAAAGGAAAACAGAAGGACTTAATAGTTTCGAGACAGTCTTTCTAATGCGTTCCAACAAAGAGTTCCTTAATTTCATAGAAGTTCCTGTGGTGTTGTCGGCTCATCCAGGACCAGCTGGTCAGAAGATGAAGACTTATCAACAAATAAAACTATTTTAAACTGAACTCAAAAATAAGAATCAAGACGGATGCTGGTGTAGGCTCTCAGTCAACCAGGTTATGGTAATCCAAAAGGGTTCAAATGAAGGAAACTGGACGTCTTTGGTTTCTTGAAGATGTTTTGTTCCTCATCCAAGGAGCTTTGTTAATTCTAACTGGAATATGGGAGAGTCAAGCTTATAAGCTGTAGCTGACTATTGTTATTTAACGAGTCGAAACTACTCTGGGTACCCCTTCTCTCTACCTCCTGATAAATCGTTAGCCTCTGACTTTCCCATATTCCAGTCAGAATTGATAAAGCTCCTCGAATGAGAAGCGAAATGTCTTCAAGAAACCGAAGAAGTCAATTTGCCTTCATTTGAACCCTTTGCCTTCCAAAGGTTTTGGAGTGTTTTTATAGGAATTATTGGCCATTTTTAGCTACGTGTATCCTTGAGGTCAGATACTAGTTTTGAACAAGATGGCCTGGCTCTGATTCATCCTAAATGTGTTTAACGAGTTGAGGCCACATCCAACACGCTCATTCATCTGTATTAAAACACCTCAAAGCAACAATTCAGAAGAGTGTTCCAATACTTATGGTAGTACAGTGTTTATGGTCTCCAGCCAAGGCAAACATCAAAAAATGTGTTTTCCTTCATCATTACAAGTTTTTGCCGACTTGTGCATTTGTTTGGGACTCATTCAGATCCCAGATATTCCTAATATACTGTAGGACAAGGTGCAACAAGTCAAGTGTTAAAAAGTCTGTCTATATGTACTTTTCCCCCCAAGATCTTAGTTTTTCACTGTTTTATTTATTTTTTATTTTTTCCCAGTATTTGGAGGACGATGAACTTGTGGACACCATCAAGACCTTAAGCTCTGTCAAAAAAGAGCTCGCCATGTTCACCGACACTCATCTGTAGGACGAGGTCCTTCCGCTGGTCAGGTATCAGGACAGTAACGCAGACGAGCGCTTTAGCATTGTGTTGTGTTTGACTCACGTTAGAGCTTCTGATCATCTTAAGTTGCAGGGATTTGTGATTGTTTGATAAGATATTAACACCCTAGCTGGAATTCATCCGTATGTGGTGATGACACAAGTAGTTCATCCATAATGAATGTTTCTGTGAATGTTTGGGTTGGATCAGCATCTGCTGGCTCTTCCTGCCAACTGCTTTTCACGTAGTTATTCTGGTAAATTCACCATTTAGTGACGATCTATTAACTTCTAATAATTTCAAACAAATCCAGTAATATTTTCACACCCATCGCTTCATCAACTGTATCTGTGCCTGTAGAAAATGTTAATAGCAGCAACAACACATGGCCTTCATAGTATTTTACCTACAATCATTATGCCAATTGTTTATACTTTATATGTGGCTGGGATTTATTACTGTGTTGTTTCTGTATGTGATGTAACCTGAATGCTGTCTTAACCACATTATTGTGGATTCACTGTTTACTGAAACGGTTGATAATGTCACGTTTGTTCGCTGTGGTGACGTTTTTACTGAGAGGTTTACACTTTTACCTGCTTGTCGTTACAACCATGAGGTCCAGTTAAGAATAAAGGATTGAGATAGATTATGTTTAGTTTTTTTTAGCAGAAAATAAACTCTGATTGTATTTAGATTTTACAGATCGGGCCTAGAAACAGTATTTAATTGACTTTAAATGTAATATTGATGGGTTGCATTTTTTCCTACGTTATTGAATTCTACTGTTTTGACAAACCCTTTCTTTTTATACTCTTAAGTATTATTTATGATCGCATGAAATTTGTTCTTATTTACAGGTGATTGTTAAACTGATTATGTACTTTCTGGATGATATATTAAAGTGTTAAAATCATTATTTTGTGGGATTTTACAAATAACAAATAAGTTAAATGCTGATTTAATTTAGGAGTAAAATGGTTAAAAACAAGAGCACACAGGACACATTGCAACAGTTTAATGTTTCATTACTCCACTGTCAACTGAAATGTCAGTTTTCAAGAGCAACATGTCAAAAAAAGCACAAATTTACATTTTTGTACTTTTAAAAAGTCACAATAACAAAAGGCCAGAAGAAACTTGACATACATGAATATTTGCTCCATGATGAGTTAATATTTAGCCTCAGGATCATTCAAATATGTTTAAATAGACTAAACTAAATCATTGCATACGTGTAGAAGAGAGAGGAACATCCTGCATATGATGAGATCACTTAATGTGTGAAGTTTTGTCATCTTATGCAGGATGTTCCAAAATGTTCCATCTGAGATTTTTAAAACACACAAAAAGAAGCTGCTCAGTTCTGAAAGTTTTCCTCTGTTTATTTTTTAGAGGAAATCTGCAAGCTTTGTTTAGGGCAGACGTGCAGCATCTTACACACACACACACACAAGGTGCCGGTGTCTGCATCGAAACTGTGTAGCCGTAATTTCATTTTGCTCGTGCGTCCCTTAAGGGGACATCCAGGCGAGTTTGAAATTAACAAACTGGCAGTAACAAGTGTGCCCTCGTTCAAGGACGCCAATCTGACAAGGGCACTCCTAAAGCATTCACAGTCACATCCACAGCTATCGTCAGCCACGAGAGGGAGGGAGAGGCTGTGAAAAGTGAGTGTGTGGAGTGATTGTAAGGGACAGTATGGCCCAGAGCTACACACACACAGATACAGGCTTTTATTAAACTCATAAATCACAATGACGACAGACGCCGTCTCAGAGAGGAGAGCGTCTGAGCAGGAAGGTTAGTGAAATAAAAGCGTGTAGAAGACCACACACACACACACACACACTGTTATGGCGCTCAAAACAAAAATGTTGCACTTAAGCAAAAAAAAAAAAAAATCCTAAGACACCACATCCTAAAACTCAACTTAGTTTGGGTTTAAAGTAATGCTTTCTGTGAAGCAATTGAAGTTGTTGTCAACTGAAACAGTGTTTTGTGAGAAATTCACCAAAACTGTACAAAATGTAAACAGATGAACGTGAGGGTCTGGTGAGGAACGGAAACACATGCAATAGTGAACTCTGCTGTTAAAACTGCACAAACAACTTTAAAAGTGATTAAAGTACCTGTGAATATTATTACTGCAGCATTACTTCAACACACAAAGTTAAACAAGAACATGCCAGAAAGCTTAAATAAACAGATTTGTGGTGTTTTTTTATATATACTTCATGAATATCTGGCTGTAATTATTAAAGATCACATTCATATTTAGACGACAGATAAAACAGGCAGCACACAAACCAACAATGTGCTAAAATACACTTTTTTATCTAAAATAAACACAGCAAATTACTGTAATATTAGTGCAAAAACTGATGCATTTAGGTCCAATATGTGATTACATTAACATCCAATAAACATGGCTGAATAAACACAACATAACACACATCAGTGCATCCTGATCAGGATTTTGTCTTCTCCATATATGTTCACTATTAGTGTATAAAACTGTACAAACGTCTTTAGTTATGTTTGTTTACAGAAGCAGAAAATGATGCCACCCAGCTTTCGGACAAGACCATTTCTGACTTCTGTTTCAGGATTAGTTTTTTCTAGGTGTAGTTCAGTTTAAGTTGAATCCTTCTGTACCGTTACGGTGAAGTGTTTGGTAGTATTTGAAGCAGCTCCAGCTCAAGTCCATCATGTGTCTACACAGTGATCCCCATCTTCACAATCTTACGGTCACGATGCTTTTCGGTCAAATCAAAGCTAAATAAGGCACATCAACAGCCGTCCGACGGGAGACCATACACACCAAATCCAGTTTCAGAAGGACTAAAGTGAAGTAGTGTTTGGCTACATTCTTCTATTAAGTAAAAGTGACAAAAATTAAACTAACTTTTAGTGTGATCTTTCACAGGCATCACTACAGGAGGGGTATGCAGGGACATGATGGGAGTAAACATGCCAAAGAAAACATTTTTAAATATGTGCAAAAAAATGTACAGATCTGAAGCCATTGTTTGTTTAAATGTTATTTTTTTAAAGATGCAATCCAGACGTTTTTCCCTTTTCAGGAATTAATCAGGTTTTTTTTTTTAGAAATCCATGAGGTGATGGTCCTAACCTGTACTAAGCTTGTCCTCCATCCTGTAGAGCCCCATGCAATTTGAATTGAACGCTGCTGAGCATTAGCCAATAGCGTTAGACAAATATGCTTACATACCAATGTCAGTCACATAGCGTGTGCCCATGTCTGAGGAGGCACCAAGACTGATGGTGACATACTGTATGTTCTGGACAAGCCTTTCCACTGGATGTGTGTTATCCACAGGAAGCATTTCAGACAAGTGCATCAAAAGCATCAAAAGCCTTCACAGCTGGGCCCGCGAGGTGACAAAAATCATGGGAAAATTGCAACACCATGCGTGATTTCGGCAGTTAACACGATTACAAACGAGGAGAAACATTGCAGCATGTATGCAAAAAGGTCTGTGGTATATTATCTGTTCCGTTTACCTTGGCAACATAGGTTTCACAGCAAATGGCGTCATCTTTTTACTAGTTAAGCAACTGGAAATCTGCAGATGACTTTATTTGTGAACATTTCCAAATATTGAACACTGCTTTCGTGTTTGACTTCCTGCCTGGCCCCAGTTACACGGTGGACTTTGACGCTGTCATGTGCAGCACATAAATACATCATCTGGGATTCTTCAAAACATAACACCCTCACTGGTGGAAACGTACCCATCGACTACACCAGCAGCTAGCTGTTGCGTACTATGTTGCTGACATTTCATGAATGCTTACGTGTCCGATGGAAAAGTCCGACAAGTTTTGAATTTAAAAAATAAATAAATAAATTATAGTGCATCCTGATCAGGATTTTGTCTTCTCCATATATGTTCACTGTTAGTGTATAAAACTGTACAAACGTCTTTAGTTATGTTTGTTTACAGAAGCAGAAAATGATGCCACCCAGCTTGATATATATATATATATATATATATATATATATATATATATATATATGAAGAGCATGTGAGACTAATAATTGTAAAATAAAGTGTTTCAGTTCTTTTGTCCAACTAGAAATGTGTGTTTACGAATGAGATGCATTGCTTTTGGCTGTAAATATGTAAGTGGGAAGAATGGTTTAAGTACATTTTTCAGCCTCTAAATTGGTGGGGGATCCTGGGGAGGGGCATGAGACCGCACCCCACCCACTTTGCTCAGAGATCCCCCGACAGACGCCAGTTGGGATACCCTGACAACACACCCATCTCCCACCCTCGGTTGTTGACGTTGCTGCCTCTATAAACCGTCCAAAATTGCAAACAATCTGTCCATCTGTTTTCTGTCAATGTTTGGTTTAGGAATTATGTGTCTAAAATGAGCCATTTTAAAAAGTCCCCTTTTGTGACATCATAAGTGGGGAAATTAGAATGGAACCGCATCTCACCTGGAGAAGAGCAGCAGCTGCTACTGGAGGAGCAGTGGCTCTACTCTGAGCCCCTCCCCTATACCAGAGTTTCTCAGCTGTAGTAACCAATCAGAAGGTGGGTGGGCGTGGCCAGAAACTGCTTGTGTTAAAGTGGCAGAGCCCTTAAATGGCTCTTCTGTCAAGAATAAAACCACTGAAATTACTTTAGTGCAGAGAACACCTGTAGCTGTTGAAGAACTTCATAAAGACATTTGTTTATAGGCCTATTAGCACTTATGTCCCCTTTAAATGAGGAATTAACAGATAATCTGACAGTTTGAGTGTTTCTGCAGGACAACATCAATACAAACCTTAATGTGGACACCTGGGTTAGAACTCCAGCTGCATACCACCGAGCAATCATTGTGTGAACCACCTGACTGATGACTTTATTGCGTTCCCGACCTACATATAAAAATAAAACCTTGTCAGTTGGCCTTTTACTGTCATGTCCTCAACAATATTTTGGGATTCCAGTAGCTGCCAACCTACTGGCAAAGGGAATGTGTTTAAGGTAAATTAGTTAATTTTTTTTACAAAAAAAAAAAAAAAAAAAAAACGAGCTGTTTTGGTCTGACCCTGCAGAAAAATCAGGTTGTCATCTGGATCTTTAAACTGACGCATCAATTTCAGGATCTTGCTATTTTAAATTTAAATTATCCTTACTCTAGATTTGTTTTCTTTAACTTTAGATTATAAGCGCTTTAATTTTGCAAATTTGTGCAACTGTTGCCTCAATCTAAACATCCCACTCCAACTCAATGTTTCTGATGTTTTTCTTTTCCTATGTCTGGATTTTTCATGTGTTCATGCTAATCTGTGACCTAACAAAACACACACTGTACACCAACAAACTGGCCTGTTTCCATGGTAACGGTTTCGGAGGTTGTTGCATAAGTGGTGAGAAAACATGAGTAGAAATTAGCCTGAAACTTAAAAAGTGCTAACAGACTGAGATATGTGAAGCTCCAGTTAAATCCCTGTTGACTTTAAAAATAAAGCCTGTAAAGATTAAAAAGAAGTGTTTTTGCTCAGATTGAGATGTCCTACTGTTAGTGTTGAGATCTTATACCTTCTTCATCTACTGACCGGCATGCACTCAAACCAAGTCTCAACCAGACAAATTAAACTGTCTGTGATCAAAACAAGAGCCGCTCTCACAGGCTGCTGTCCTGATTCAAAGACTCGGACGCCTGCTTCCTGTTTCTGGGCGAGGTAGAAGCAGCAACTTTGGTTGGTGAGGGTGAGGCATTTGAAGAGGAGTCGCTGCCCCCACCTTCTGATCCGGAGGGGACGGAGGTGAGATTTGGAACTGGAGGAGCTCTCTTCCTTCCTAGAAAGCCTCCTTCTAGCACTCCCCTCTTCCTCACACCTCCCTCAGCCTTGGCTCCGTCTCCCCCAACGCTGTCCCCTTCCTCTGAGTGAGGATGCACTTTTCGCCTGACGTCTCCTGCTGGAACTGGGCTCCCAGGAGGCTGCGATGGTGATTCTTGACCCGGTTCTGCTTTTGCCAGTGAGCTGCTGCCAGCAGTGGCATTAGAGCGGTAAGCCCAGAGCTCCATGACAGAGCTCCTCCTCTCGCCATCCTCAGGTCCAAAGTCACACAGTGAGTGGCGAGCATCAGAAGCCTGATGGCTGGATGTCTGACCTGTGTTGTCCAGGGCTCCCCGGCTCAGGCTCAAGTTCTGGAAGTCTCTGTGGAAACACAACTGGGATCAGAACCAGCTTTTTTTAACCGACAGATAAACTGCTGAGGTTACTCCACCTGTAGCTGTTGAAGGACTCTGTTCGACGAGCGCGGGCCAGCAGGGGGCTCTCTCTGTAGGGCCGCACCGCTCCGTAGGTGGGCTGGTTTTCGGGAATGGGCTCCTGGGCCTGTAGCTGCAGACTGAGAGAGGAGGCGTCAGACAGGTGGGACATGACGTCAGAACCAACCAGTCGATAGCAAGTGCGTGATTCTAACCTGGAGCAGGACTCTCTGAGGCGTGTGTGGTGCAGCACAGACGGGGCGGGGCTAATGTTTGGTGTTGCACAGCGTGAAGTGCTCAGGTCACACTGGTCCAGCAGCTGTAGCAGCTCCTCCTCTGTTGGTCCACCTACATCTGTCAACACACAACACAAGTTCAATCGTCCAAATAAACAAGGTTTCATGCGTTAAAACCAGGGATGTCTTGATCAGGTTTTTTTTTTTTTTTGCCCTCGAGTTTGAGACATTTGATTTTGAGCAGCTACCGATACCAAGTCCCAATCTGATACTTCTATAATACATAAAAAAAGGCAAAAAAACTGGATGTTCCTTACTTTTTATTAACTGTCTTCTAACATTTAACAACTCTGTTAACAGAGCACTTCTGTGATGTAGCTTGAATGATCAAGTAATCCTAAATTCTTCACTTTTTGACTTTAGTGCAACAGCAAATATGAAAAAGCAGAATATAAAAATAAATAGCGCCTCAACTCAAAATACCTGGCAGGGTGTCTACTCCGCCTTGGCCCCCCCAAACGCCTTGAACCGGCCCTGGGTGTGAGACTTAAGTTTTGAAGAATTTTATCAAATATATAAATATTATATGTTTATAAATTATAGTTTTATAATGGTAAAAATGTGTAGTGGAATAAATCTGAGTACATTTTCATTTTGAACCACTTTGTTTTGTTTTCTTGTTTATTTGACTCGTCTCCTGTCCTGCATCTCCTCTCTGTCCTCCACAAAAACTGCTGTCAGGCTTCCTCCTTTTCCACCTCATGAGCTGTTTTTGAACTAAGCACATCGAAGGGATCTACTGACAGCAAAAATAGCAGAGTGCACGCCGCGCGGCCGTGCCAGTGAGGTGAAGTCACCGGAGCACGGGTGATGAGCTCCGCAGCAGTGAAGTGCATCAGACACGAATAAAAGACCAAGTACCAGAGAATATAAGTGGACATGAATGATCGTGTGTTAATTATAGTTTTTGAGTGGTGCCACTTTGAGATTATTAGTGTGGCAGGACGCAGCTGCCTGAGTCTGAACCCTGTATTCAATCTTGATCAGGAAATAACACCTGATTCCGATCGAGACTGATTTCCGATCACGTGATCGGATCCGGTCCTTCCTAGTTATAACGGCTTGCACACGCAGGAAGTTCTCTCCCAGTTTCTCCTCCCACTCATCTTTCCTTACCTTCTTTCTTCCTCTCCTCTCCTTTGTTTGCTGTGTCCATCGCAGTTGTGAGGTCCCACATTTGTATGCTGCCATTGCCGTGACCGGTGAACAAATACCGCCGTGGTCGGGACCCCATTCGGCTGGAACCCTCACACTCGCGAACCATGAAGCAGGAGATGGTGGTTCCGTCCACCGACTGCACCTCACAGATCCTGAGACACAGAAAAAGTGACAGTGTAGCATGTAAATAGAAGAGCATCAATCAAGAAAAGGTTTAAGGAGGATGCTGCACCTTTTTCCAGTTGAAGAGAGTCTCACAAACAGTTTGTTGGTGATGGGGATGACCTTCTGGATGAATACCTGTTGATCGTCTCTTTCTCCAAACGGACCTGAGGCCAAGAATCATTTTTAGACACTTAAGGAAACAGATATTCTCTCAGCCCTATTCACACTTCTTAAGTTATTAATGCCTTCTAAGGTCCTACGACCCCCCCCCCCCCCCCCCCCCCCCCAAGGCGCTTTACAACAAATAGTCATTCACATGCTGGTGATGATGAGCTACATTGTAGCCACAACTGCCCTACTGCACACTGATGGAAGCTAGGCTGCCATACACAGGTGCCACCGGTCCCTCCGACCACCCCCAGCATGAGTCAGCATGAGTCAGCATCGTTACTCAGACTGGTCCGTTCTCCTCTTTCCACTCCTACCGATATCATTCCCAGAGCAGTAGCTCCCGTGGCTTTCTGTTTCCTCCAGGGAAAGAATCTTGAAGGAAGCCAGAGGTGTGGAGCCGGGCTGCGTGGAGATCATCCCTCGGAACCGCGTCACCGTCCACGTTCGGACGTGGTTGTTGTCCGCACACACTAACACAAAAACGAAAACACAAACTTGAATTTCAAATGCATCAAGTGAAAGCAAACTGATGTTAACAGCCCCGCTGCGGCCTCCTCACCTGAAACCAGGTGTTTCTCAGACAGCATGATCTTTGTCACTGGGCTCCTGTGCACGGTGAACGTCTGAAAGAGCTGAGGACCCGACCCCACCGTCTCTGGGTGCTGTACGATCACCCTCACTGCACCGCTGCTGGTCCCGTAGGCGATCTCTATCCAGTTCCCACTCACACCTGACAGCAGACAAAGGGAAAAGGACAAATGCACTAGAATATTTATTAAAATGACTATTTGGGAAAAGTTTGTCTTATTCTGCACAAGAACCAGAAGAACAAAAGCACCAGGCCAGGACTGCCTACCCAAAAATGTCTTGTTTTGATTTTTACTGGAGTACTTACTGGTTTTAGGTGTGAGGTACACAGACAGAGCAGTAATGGCATCGTTGGAGGGATCGTGATAAAGCTCCGTCACTAAAAGGTCATTGTCCTTCATCCTCAGTGGGAACTTTTGCATGTCTGGGAAAAAAAACGAATGTTTCATGAGATCAAACCTGCAATTGGAGCTGGTAGCTAGACTTATGTTGACTTTATTAAAAATATTCAGATACTGGGTGAACAGTCTGTGGCAGCATCTTATGTTTTAAAAGAACTTCCATTTAACTTCACCAGCATTTAGAAAGTGAGTGGTTCCAGTGTGTGTGTGTGTGTGTGTGTGTGTGTGTGTGTGTGTACCTATGTAATAGATGGAACCATTGTTGCAGCCCAGCAGCAGGAAGGACCCTGCTGTGTCACAGCTCGTGATGGGAACCACATCTTGAACCTGACGACCGTTAAAAGTAACAATTTGATGTCATAAACATAAAAGTTCATGTCAGTAAATCCAAACTCTTGCGCGGTCTCCGACTGAAACCGATCAAGCTCCAAACAATGTGGGACAGCGGGTAGACTTCCTGCTTCTCTCCCAGTCGAGTCTCAGCACATCCTACCTGCCAGTGTTGTGTGACTGCGTTCCACACGCCGACCTTTCCCGTGTGACTTGTCGCTACCAGCTGGCTTCCAATAAAGAACAGGTCGTCGACAGGTACGCCGAGATTGAAAACACCTGATCAGAGAGGGCAGAAAGTGACGAGTTAGTGGCGAGTTTCTGCAGGAACCTGAGAAAGAGTCAAAGTCTGCAGGAGGTCAGAGGAGACCCGAGTTAGAAACGGTCGAGAAAGAAAAAAAAAAGATGAAATATCTGTCACATTTCTTCCCACCTATTTCATTACCACTGCCTCCATCTTGGATGCTCCAGAGGATGATTCTGTGTTCAGAGGCAGCAGCCACCATCTTGTCTTTGTCTCCGTGTGGTCCACCTACCACCTTTGCATTTAGCGCAATGCGTTCGATGGTCCAGTCGAGGTAGGGTGAGGAAAACACCTGCTGCCACCCAGATGATTCTTTTATCCTGGGGAGGGAGCACAAATATTCATCCAGCTTTTACATTTCTACATCCATAAAACAAGACCAGACATAATATTAAAGGATCCAGGCTGTAATTTGGGACGTGGCTTGACTTTACATGAGTGTGTAAGAGGAAATCAATAAAGCAGCTGTACACTATCCCTTATCTTTATTTCTATTGCAGAGCTAGTTACATTTACATAAACATACGACAGGATTTAATCAGAAATATGAGATGCAGAAGGCGCCCCATGATGAATAATTAACTCTCCTCCCCTGCATAACTCAAGTGGTGGTACCTGTAGCAGATGACAAAGTGTGCATAAGCTGCTACAATCCAGTTGTGATGTCCTGCTACTATCAGCACCTTCCTGGGGTCAACAATGGGACCTACACACAAAAACAAAACACATAATCTAAAATTAGAAAGTTTTCTTTCCTCAAACTACAAGAATTTCAGGTCAGATTAGGAGCAGCGCCGATGCATACTCATATTCTCTAAAGTGTGTGTTGCACAAGCATGAAAACGTTAGACTGACAGATCAGTGTACAGATGTGTCGAAATAAGAATGAGTTTAAATTTCTGCTTCAAATCTTGACTGTATTCCAGTTTTTCGTACCTAGTTTCGAGGTGGCACCTGTGCCAGCAGAGTCAGATAAAGAAGGATGAGGAAGGGGACCGACACGAGGAAAGCCCTCTGCTCCACTTGGACCGGGTCGCTGGTCAGAAGCTGCTAAAGCAGGGCTCGACTTCCGAGGAGGGATGGCTGATGAGCAAATAAATACTTAATTTTGCTCCCATATTGCTTTTCCTGGTTATATGTGCGTGTTTTGTTTTTCAGTTAAGCTTCATTCCCTCACCCGGGGGTGGAAGGTAACCATGGAAGAGGACGCTGCCACACGAAGAGCGATCCAGTTCCTCACACAGCAGCAGGCGTCGTACTGCACATGGTTTTAAACAAAAGCACACACTAAATATTTATTTAATTTCTTTATTTTTACTTATTCTTGCACTGAATTCTGTAAAATGTACGCATGATTACATTTTAATGACTTGGTCAGCTTTTTTATGAAGCTAATTCCTACACAAGTAGGCAGACAATGCAGGGAAGTTGGAAACAGGAAGTAAGACAACATCTACATGGAAGTGACATGAAAATATATACACCTGTTGATGCTGTAGATGTTGCATTTATGCTCATACCAAAACATAAACAGGTTTCTGTATTACTAATTATATTTTATGCTGCAAACAAACTCTGCTGGGCAGCTCACCTAAGGGAGTTATCCCATAGAACTCTGCTTCGTGTCTCAGGACGCTGATGTTCACACCTCTGCAAGGATTTTTAAAAAGCACAGAAAATGTATTTTAACAATTATCTGATCATTTATAGACACAACTTCCACATAAAAGAGCCAAGAATATTGATTCTTACCGCAAGTCCAGTTCTTTGGTTCGTAGGAAATTGAGGATTGGTGCAAACGCTGTAGGATCTCTGTCAATAAATATCTGAAAGTAAGAAGTTTAGAACTTTAATTATGGGAATTAACTAAAAATGGGAATTAGTTATCTGTAATGTACAGATCTAAAAATTTATTAGCAGATGACCTCCAAAGAGACTTGTTTAATAACCAATTTTGGTGTAAAATAATGAAGTAAAAGTTGTTTATTTATTACACAAATCGTCTCAAATTGATACATGAAAAAATATAATGTCACATTTATGTGAAGGTTCTCAGTCATCCAGGTCAAATATGGTTCAAATGAAGGCAACTGGGCTTCTTTGGTTTCTTCAAGGCGTTTCACTTCTCATCCGAGGAGCTTTGTCAGTTCTGACAGGAATAGAACGTTAAGCTGTAGATGTCTATTGCTCGTCTATAGACAGCTACAGTTTACATGCTTGACCCTCCCATATTCCAGTCAGAACTGACAAAGCTCCTCGGATGAGAAGCGAAACACCTTGAAGAAACCAAAGAAGTCTAATGTTATATTTGTAATTTATTTTTTTACATTAAAAAATCTTACATTTTGAAAAATAGACCAAATCTCTGAGCATGTACACTGGAATCTTGATTTTTGAGTTGATGGTTGTGTTCTGCACACTAAAAAGTATCGAAGGTTACTCACAGCTCCAGTTTCATCCCGAAGAGTGGATATCCTTCCGCTCAGTAAACTGCAAAAGAACACACACACAGTTCTCCAGTTAACCCAAACCGTTCTCTGTTTCCACATATCCGTGGCCTAAACACTACCTACATTTGTCTCAATGCTGATGTCGCCAAATTCTGGTCTGTTTGGTAGTGACCACCATGCTTGTTCAAGATCAAATTTAAAATGCTGACTAGAAACTGAGGACAGCTGGTAGTAAGGCCTGACACACAAGCAGGCAGCGAGCCAAGCATTCACACCACCCATCAGCTGTTGTCTGATCTCAGCCCAGTGTTTGAGTTAACACGATCAGCTGTCTTATGGGTTACCCTGTACTAAGGAGCTATAACATCACCGATTACTTTTAACTAACCTTGAGAAGAAGGAGTCAGGGATCCACATCAGAGTCTGTCTGGAGGTACTGAACCTATCATAAAAACCAACAACAGCATCATTATAAATAACATCGGTTATGATAAATGCCAGATCACAAATTGCCAATATTTATGACCAGAAAGGTCAGAGGGCAGTAGCTTATATAATAAATAATGCCTTTTATTTTGAAAAACTGGTACACTGTGTACAATCTAAATTACTGATGTGTATCAAAGCTGTAGTAATATATTTTTTTTATCTATACTAGATCATCTAAAAATTACCATGCACCTAATTAGGCAAAGCTAATTTACAATAAATAAATAAAGGACCATCTTAGATCCTCCAGAAGATGCTTACCTTGTACCACCGACATTTAGCTGGATGATCTCTCCCATCCCGGGTGAACTACTGTCACTACTGGAGGCCATGATCTGTTTTTATGACAAATATATTATTTTGCTACAGCCTCTCAGCCACAAAGGCTAGCCTGCTAGCGCTCCGCTCTCGGCTCCGCTGATGCCCCCGACTCCCCAGCTTCTACCTCGTCCCACCTTCCATAAAACACCCACTAATACCCATCGCTGTCGACTGCGCAAGCCGCAACAGAAAGACCCCGCATCGTAGGCGCAAATGCGGGGCTCTTTTTCATCGAAAAGGCAGACACATGAGCATTCTCTGATGTTCAATCGAGCTGGTTTGCATCGCTGCCCTGCGCGAACTCGTTTGATACCCGGTTGCGCAGAATTTTAGCAACGTGAAACAGCTGTCCGAGCTGTCTGCAGCGAAGCCAAGATAGTTCCCCTCCAAAAACTTGCAGCTTCGCTCTAACGTGCAGCATTGAACGCTAAACTTATCTTTTGGGGTTGCGTTTTTATTATTGTCATCTGTATTTTTACATTTGATGACAGTAATTGTTTGCGTTGTGATTTTAATACATCACTTATTTAGTTGTTTAAGCTTTTTCCAAACCCTTACATCCGAACTTACATAGAGATGATCTATCTTGAACCTTGCTGACCCGTTAGCTGTTTCTAGATATGATGACAAAACAGCACGGTCGTTAATTTGGTTGTGGTTTTAATGTTAAACATAAAACAACATTCAGTTGCATTTTGTTTAAACTGCATCACGTTAGCGTGTAAGCTAATACAGAAAGCTAACTTCTTAACTGGAGGAGAGCAGCTAGGTACGTGGTGTACCCTAGCAAAACTGCGTTTTCTGTGCGCAAGCAGCGCTGCTCTACGGCCTGTTGTGCCGTAAAATGTACCCATATCGTGGGAAGACCCGCTTCGGAAGCACCATCGACATTGAGAACGTAGAGGGAAGCACATTTTTGAGGCACTCATAAAAGTGCCAGAGTGATTTGTTTTTCATTGTCCATAATATTAGGACAAAACAATATAAAAGTATTTCATTGTGATAATAACTGAGTGAACCATTTTAACAAATTAAAATCGCCTGCATTATTATTTCTAAAATGGACCAAAACTTATTTAGATTTATAAATAAATAAATAATTTACCACATTCATCTTTCTTTAATAAATCATTAAAAATAAAATATTACTAAAATCGCGTTTATCCTGAACGGAGGGAGTTTTTACAGTCGGGGTACTTTTTCTGCACAACACCGTCCCACCCCGCCCACTTCTGAGAGAAAGGGACTTGAGATGCTACATTTTTCATGACGAACTAGCTATTTTTGTTCAGACTTATTATTTACTGCCTTCAACAACATGTAACGCGAAACGAGTCACTTCGCAAATCATGTTGTGTTCATCGGTAAGATCTTTTGTGTCACTTTTAAACTTTTAGCGGTAGTTAGCAGTTTGTTTATTTTCCTTTACAGTAGCTTGTTAGCTGAGAGAAAGTTAGCAAAGGAGTGTTTGAATTATAAGCTAATGTTGACGCTGGACTTTAGCCGTGACAAACCCTAACATCTGAACCAACTTATTCATCTTCGTCTGTTTTATTTGTTTTTTTACTGTTTTTGTCTTGTTCTCACGAGAGAGGGGTTGTTAATCAAGCATAAAGTACGACTTTGACTCTGGTTTACTTTGGTTAAAGGTCTGTAAGGGCTCTACTTGCTATGCTAATACACAACACTTCTTTTATATGTTATAGAGTTGCCACTTGGTTCGTTTCATTGCCGTGTGGAGGAAAATGGATGTGTGACCAGCTGAAACACCGACAACAGAGCTGGAGATAGAGGCGTCTCCATCCGGAACCTGGTGAATCAAAGTTGGAAGCTGTTGGATGTCATGTCGGACGCAGAGGTGCAAGCCGCTCCAGGTGCGGAGGGGAAGACCGAGTTCACAGCAGGGAGCGCGTCCAACTGCCCAACTCAGGTCGCTTCGTCTCTGGGTTCCCCTAAGCCTCTTCCCGCTTCAGCTACGGAGGATGAGGATGAGAGTGAAGATGAGTCAGAGATCCTGGAGGAGAGTCCCTGTGGCCGCTGGCAGAAGCGTAGAGAAGAGGTGATCATTTGATCCACATCCACCATCCACGTCTCACACACACATCCGTTAAAAAGCATTCAAATGTAGGTGTCATATAAAATTGTCTTAAAACGTTTAAGTTTTGAACGAGACAGATCGACCAATGTGTTTTTTTATTACCGACATCAATGCCGTAATGTAGAGATCATGGCTGGCTGATGACCGATATCTAGACGCTTTCTGTCTTATCTGCACGCTAAATCGTCACAACCTTTCTTAACCTGAATCCGTTTTCGAACACTAACCATTGAATCTTAATTTTGTGCACTGCTCAGTATTAAAATCAATCATTTAGAATAGAATAGACTTTATAGATCCCACAGTGGGGAAATTCACTTGTTACAGCAGCACCAACACTTAAGGGAATAATTTGAAGATAAATAATAACAACAGTACATATATAAACACATAGGCAGTAGTCTAGAACTGTAACCTTCGATCTCTGAAAGCCACAAATAAAAAAGATAAAACTTGGGTTCCAATACTATGCAGCATACTGCAAGAGACACAGACATGCAATGTAAATCCGGTATTGTATGAGTATTGAACACATACTAAATATTGCATTTAACCAAAGTTAGTCAAGCATATTGATAAACAGACCTCATATTAAATACAAAACCGGGAAATTACAGCTGACAGTGTTTTAGTGCATTTATGAAGCAAATGTTATGCAAGAATGTAAAGTATATATTTAAATACAATTTGTCAGCAGCACCTGGCTGCCTGCGGATCAGCCTGACTCTACTAAAGAGCTGTGTGATGGACAAAAAATGGTAAATATCAGCCTGATTTATTGGTCTGTCCCTAATTTTGACCCTAGTGTTAAAGCTATGCTGAAATATTTATGTAAATTGTTAAGTTTGCCCTTTCCCTGGTAAAACCTGTCCTACAAGTAACCGTATAAACATTCAGATGACACATGACTAATACCAGAGAGGAAAAAATAACAAGTGACTTTATTTTAAGGGCACTGTTTATTTTTAAATCGGTTCCATTAAGAAGGTCAAAGAAGGGAAAAGTCAATATTTGTATAAACACATAAACCCAAGGCTTCAAAATAAGAAACAGTAAGGTACGCAGGGTTTTGATTTTCATATGATTCTTGCTGAAAGTCATTCGTTTTCTTTAAATGCAGTGAATTGAAAAAATATTTGTTCAACAAGTGCAGTGCTTGTGTGACCTCACCAGACCTGTTTAAAGGAAGTGGGGATTTTAGCAGGCCTTTGCTTGTGAAGATTTTTGACATATGAAGCTTCTAAAAATTTTGAGTTCTGTTGAGTTTTCTCCACTGAAACACGTCCCTGTCCCCTTTAAATGTAGGTGAATCAGCGTAATGTTCCTGGGATTGATGCTGCCTATTTGGCCATGGACACAGAGGAAGGAGTGGAGGTAGTTTGGAATGAAGTCATGATTTCTGAGAGGAAGAACTTCAAACCGCTGGAGGTGAAGCCCTTTTATAATCAAAATAAATGCAACATTCATTCAGTACCAACATCTGAGTCCATATATAGTTGAGGTAGAGGATTTTAACGTTTATATCACTGATTCCAATTATGAAGATAATTTATAACATAATTGCACCAATTCTAGCTTTGAAGGTCAATGCCCATTTCTAATTCATGTGCAGTTCTGAAAAGCTGATGCAAAATTTGGCCAAATCTGTTTAATTGAGAAAAAAGAAACACTTGTTTTTGCCGTTTCAGATGGGCTGATCACTGATTAAGCCTATCCTACAAAATATTTGCTGTTTTGATTCACCAGACAGGTTTTACGTGCATTAAGTCGGCATTTATATCTAAATTGTGTTTTTATTTATTTTTGTTTGATTTTAGGAGAAAGTCAAGGCCGTCTTTGATAACCTCATTCATTTGGAACACGCTAATATTGTGAAGTTTCACAAATATTGGGTTGACACAAAGGAGAGCAGGGCGAGGGTGAGCCAAACCTCTAGCAGCTGGATAATTGTGATTTATTCTCAAAACTTGAATTTGAACCATGTTCCTTCTCTTTGCAGGTAATTTTTATTACTGAGTACATGTCATCCGGAAGCCTGAAGCAGTTTCTTAAAAAAACAAAGAAAAATCACAAAACTATGAATGAAAAGGTACATTAAAGTATTTCATATCTGTGTAATTTGTTTAAGAAAAGAAAGATTAAATAACAAGGTAAAACTGTTTTAAGTAGGTTTATTAAAGGTGTGGAACACTGAAAAAAAAGGCTTTTTAATGATTATATCTGATTATAATCGGTCACTCTGAGTTTAACATGCAGGCTGAACATGAAAATAGAGTGCCTCTCAATGTCAAGGCGACATCTTGCTAGGCCAGGCGTCTTGCTTACGAGGACACTGTCCTTCCTTGTTTATAGAAAACAGTAGAACGAACATTGGAACACCCCTTGGTGGTTCCTGATGACGTAACTCCTAGGCAACCGGGGCGGGGCCAAGACATCAAGGCAAGATCCCTTGGCATTGAGAAACGCCCATAGTCTCCTAAACCCGTCTCCTGCGTTAGCTTCTGATACAAAATAGACAACGAAACAGATCTATGTCACAGTGTCACTTAACGTTCATGAACTCAACCATCTTGGCTTGTGGCGGGGGAAGGCTGCTGTTGGTTTAAAGTGTAGGAAACCGCAGAGAACATCTCAGCTAGTAGAAGCCAACTCCACCACACGACAGAACTCCTCCATGCCTGTGTTATTTGTGGAAATAAAACATCAACATTTGAGAGCAAACGGAGTCGGTTATAGAGTCGTGCTGCTTTTAGCCAGAGACACGATGTCCAAATTAGAGCCCTGCACGGTCCTAAAATCTGAGCCCGTGTCCGGCCCGGCCCGAGGGGGTGGAGCCCCAGCCCGACCCGGTCCAAAAAGGTTTTCAGGATTCTCTGGCCCGACTTTTTTTTTAACCTTTCATAATGTTTTAGCGTGATGGAATGCTCCGCATTCTGATCATCTGTGGGAAGCGTTCTGCAGTAAAAAAAAAAAAAGAAAGAAAGAAAGAAAAACGGAATCAATGCAGCTTTTTTTTTCTAACAGAGCGTATTTTTCGACCGACATGAAATTTACGAACACTATATTAATTGGATGCGTTTGTAAATTTAATCTGCTCTGAAAATGCGCTCTTGTGCAATTAGAAAAAAAAGCATTATCTAACTGCAGAGTGCATTTTCAGAGCGGCAGATTAAATAAACGCCCCCAATTAATGAAGCGTTTGTAAATTTAATCTGCCGCTCTCAAAATGCGCTCTGCAGTTAGAAAAAAAAACAGAAATGAATGCTGTATTTTTTTTATCTGCAGAGCGAATTTATTCGCAGAAAAATAGAATGCTGCCGTTTTCATGAGAATAAATGAATGGTTTCTGACATCAAAGTGGACATAAAATGGTGTATTAGAATAGGGACACATGTTTCAATCAGCAGTTTGAGAATTCGTTTATACAGGCGCATTTATAAACCACACAGACCTTAACTGAGCTAACGGTGCGTGAGAAGCAGGCAGGTGCTGCTGCGTTCAAGTGTTTCAGTTTTTTTTAATGAATTTGATTAAAAATAAAGGCGCCCGGCCCGGCCCGTGTCCGAGGTAATTACACAGTCGTTGGCCCGAAGCCCGGCCCTTGGGCCGTCGGGCCGGGCCGACCCGCGGGCCTAGAGCTTCAGTGCAGGGCTCTAGTCCATATATCAAGAAATAAGACTCCAAATCCTGTCATCTGAAACTCTCCCCTGATCTGGCTCACTTCTAGTTCCTGAAACAGGTGCACCGGAGGCCCCCCCCCCCCCCCCCCCCCCCCCCCCCCCCGTACGACCTACAAGGCATTCATTCCTACTAGAAACCACTACAAATGTATTGATTAAACAAGTGATCCACACTTTTAAGAAGGTGTGAGCCATGTTTGGCTGATCTTGGAGGTATTCTGATCAAGACTGTGGTTCTACAGGCCTGGAAGAGGTGGTGCACACAGATCCTATCTGCTCTCAGGTCAGTTTTTGAAATGATTTATTTAAGCTAAACAAGATCTCACCTGTAATGATGCAGATTCTCAGAGAGAACTTTGTATGAATTTATAAAAGTTTGTTTTTGTTTACCTTCTTTTTGTAGTTATCTCCACTCGTGTGACCCTCCCATCATTCATGGGAATCTAACCTGCGACACTGTCTTCATTCAGCACAACGGACTCATTAAGATCGGCTCAGGTATAGAATTACACCAGTTTCACCCTGGAGAAGATAAATTAATCTGAATTATTAATGACAGCTCTGACGTTTCCTGTGTGCTTTGGACTTTACATTTCTATGAATAAATTTGAACTTTTGGCTTTTAAATATTTTTTTCTTATTTTCTTATTATTCATAATAAAAGCTCTTTATTTTCTCTTTTCTTTATGAGCTTCCTGTTATTTATATGGCTTTTCTCATCCACAGTTGCCCCAGACACCATTAACAACCATGTAAAAACATTCCAAGAAGAGCAGAAAAACTTACACTTCTTTGCCCCCGAATATGCAGGTAGGCGTCTCTGGAGTCTGGTGCAAATACAGAAGAAATGGGGAAATGTGAGGATAAGACGGTTTAATTTACAGTGGCTGCAGGACATTTGAATTTTGTTCCTGTAACATCTTAATATAAAAGCATCTTTTTAGATTTACTCGTAATATTGTAAATATACTTTGGACTCAATCAGACATTTCCTTTTAGGCTAAAGATGCATTCTGGTTTAAAAAAAAAAACAGTTTTTATGTTTAATTCCCATTACAGTTCTGATGTTGTAGATTAGGATTAGAATAAATAAAATAATATCTGCTCTTACATAAAATGAATCCGATACAGTTCTTATCTTCAGCTTTTAGATGTCAGGACTTGGTTATGAGTGGATTTCTGTAAGATCTAATTATTTCTCTTTTCATTGGAGCCGATAACGACGTTACCACAGCTGTCGACATCTACTCGTTTGGCATGTGTGCCTTAGAGGTGAGGTCTTCCAAGAACCTTTCTGTTTTATAATTGTTTTAAACACAGTCCTTCATCACTGGCTTATGCGTTTCAGATGGCGCTTCTGGAAATTCAGGGAAATGGAGACTCTTCTTACGTTTCTCCAGAAGCCGTTGATAATGCCATTCAGCTCCTGGAGGATCCGCTGCAGAGGGTGAGATCAGCAGAATATGCCTGAATCTACACCAGAATAAACTATAGGTCATTAATATATGTTTTGTTCAGACGTCTGTAACCAAGATGTTTTTGTGTTTTATTATAAGGAGTTGATTCAGAAGTGCCTTGAGTGTGATCCCAGTGTACGACCCACAGCCCGGGAGCTGCTGTTTAACCAGGCTCTCTTTGAAGTGCCGCTCCTAAAACTTTTGGCGGCTCACTGTATTGTCAGCCACCACCGTGAGTTCCAGTCACACACACAAACAAATAAAACTCAAATATTCAAAGCTGACTTACTAATTTGCTGTGATGACTCTGGGAAAATGCTCATTTTTCCATTTAAAGGTCTGATTTTTGAAATGCTATCAGTCACCTTGAGTTTCACACACATGCTGAGTGTGAATTTAGACCCGTTGATGGTTATAGTTTGTATCCGGGTAACTGCGCACATCAACAAGCTGGAGGACAAGAACCCCATCTCCAGCAATTATCCAGAGCTGCATCTCCACGATTTAAGCTAACACGATTAAACCTAGGGATTTAGATGTTACTACTTTAGTCATCTAACACATCTTTGTGGAGATGAACAAAATAAACATCTCAAAGCTAACGATGTTTCGTGTAAAGCTTCCAGAGCCGTTTGAAATAGCTAGCGAGCTTTGGGGAGGATAGTCCTCTTCAGAACCGGCCGTCTGGACTTCTCACATCTGAACCGAAGGAGTAACCGGATCTCTGGGTTGATGCTGAAGGAGATGAACAGATTCTTCATTTATTCTGACGAGCATAGTAAAAAGAAACAAAAACGAATGACATTAGCAGCTGCCCGCTCCAATTACACAACCCATTTGGTGTAAATATTGTAGCGCGACTGTTAGCACGGGTAGGACACAGAATTACACACTACACCTGCATTCTTATTTTCACACATCTTTAGTTGTCAGGACTGATCAGCAGCACAGCTCTTTCTTGCTGCTGCCCTCCGCTCGGCCAGTGCTTCTCCCCTGGCTACTCGGCCCCCGCGGCCGCGTGTCATTATATTTTAAAAAGCACATAAGTCATTAGATGGCTATTATTTGTTTGTTTCTGGACACATGGGCCAGATATTTAACGTTTTTATTGTGTAACAAGACTTTGTCTGCCATGATGTGGGTGGTTTATCCACTAGAGTTCTCTACACGGCTGTTGCCTTCTGCATATTTTATCAGCTGGAACTCTGTAAAATTTAACATTTACTGTTCTTTACTTGTGCAGCCTACAGCTTTACGTGTGTTAACTATTCTGATAGATTTTATTTCATCGCTATTTAGCTCTGTTTATTGACAACTAACAGATAAAGTCAACGAGGAGGTGCTGGCTTCTTGCCTTCCAGCCTGGAGCTGGAGCTGGGCGGCGGCGGTGTGGGCGCATGATGTCACGCTTCAAGTGGTCTATAGGCTTCCACCCCCATCGCCTGCATTAGCCGCAGAAAGAAAACAGACAGGAAAATGATCAGGTCAGAGCACACCAGCCGCTTCTACGTCACAAGGAAAAGCAGCATTTCTAGTCCAGCCCACCTTGGCTTACAACGGCAGAAGGCTGCGTTAATTTTGTGACCAGGAAAGGACAGAGCGTGTCTCGGCTGGTAGCATCTAACCCTGAGCACTTGTAACCCAACAACATGGCAGAACTCCTTCAGGCTCGTGTTATTTGTAGAGAAAACGTCAATGTTGCATTTTCTACCAAAGAAAGAAGAGCCAACAGTGGCAGCGGAAGAGTCATGCTGCGATTGGCCGATCAGAGGATAGATGTTTACATTTAATGAATATTAATGAGTAAGACTCAATCCTGTCGTTTTCATCCTCCCAATCCTCAGATTTACTTCTACTTCCTGAAACGGGAACACCAGAGCTTTTTTTCCCCACAGAAAATGACTCACAAGGCATTCATTTATAAAAGAGACCACAGCAGACTTGTTGAAAACAAATAGTGAATGGGGCCTTTAACAGAAACGTGCATTTTTATAGACTTGTAAATAAGAACATTACTGGACTTGTCCTAAGCTTAACTTTGCAAAGCTGTATTTGAGTGACTGTTGTGAGCTAATCACAGAGGTAAAGTAACAACGGGATAAAGTCTGCTTTGGAAATGACGTACGCCTTTTGCTAATGTTCAGACATGATTCCTGAAAACGCTCTGGAGGAGCTCACCAAGAAGCTTGATACCAATCTGGTCATCGCTGAAACTAAAGAGGATGTCCAGCTCAAGTAAGTGTCAGAAGCTGTGATCCACATTGTCAAGTGAGAGTCTCCATCTGTGACCTAATAAACTCATTCAGGTAGAGTTAGAGGAATTATGACAACAAAGTTCTTATTTAAGCTTATTTATTGTTTGTTTATTAAATGTGTAACTATCAGTCATTACCTGGCTCTATTGTGCTTCAGCAGCAGTTTCAGGTGATGTTTCTGTTTCTTTACAGGCTTTCACAGTTTCCTGCTTTAGAACTTGACAAATTCCTGGAGGATGTGCGGTATGAAGCATCTAATGTCAAGCCAACCTGTAAAAGTACATCATCTGACCACGTGGTGGCAGTAGAGAGCCACCATACACTTCTGAAGCCTCTTGATAATCTTAAATTATGACTTATTAATAGTTATTGGTTTAGACAGGCTGACACCATCTCTCCTTCTTTTTTTAGATTTTGTTGTAAAAAAAAACTTAAGTTTTTCGTTTAATTATGCTTTTTCCCATTCTTTGATCAGGAATGGTATTTATCCAATGACAGCTTTTGGGGTGCCCAGTCCCCAGCAGGCTCACCAACAGACGGTTAAATCTCCTGTTGTCATTCCTCTGGTCAAATCCCCCCCCACACCTGAACCTACAGAGCTGGAGACACGGCGGGTGTGTACCATTCATAACCATCTACATCTTTACACTCTTTCTTTTTTATTGTAGGAGTCACTTGTAGGTCCTGCAAATAATAGGAACACATTTTATTTATTTTTTGATGACCTTTATTTTTTGCAGGTCATTCAAATGCAGTGTAATGTAGAACCTGTTGAGGAAGGAGCGAAGTATCACGTAAGTCTGTTTTTAACAGTTATGGGTTGATCTTATGTAGTTAGCAGCTGCCAACACGCCTCTGCTCTCTCTTGTCCATTTTCCTCCCTCCAGTTGACGTTGCTGCTGAAGCTGGAAGATAAAATGAACAGACACCTCAGCTGTGACATGGCACCTCGTAAGATCGTTACTCACACCAACACCTGAGTGGACTCATGGAGCCACCTCCTTCTTTACTTAGTTCTCTTACATATTTAGACATTTGTTTAAACTGTAAAGTTTACATGCCAAGCTAATCAAATTAGCACCAGTGGGGGAAGCACACTGGATTTAAAATAGGCAAGACTATTTTAGGCAGTGAGACAGTCTGCCGCCGTGCCGTAAAAACATCAGTTATTATGTTTAAACTGGCAACAGGTCATGTAACCTTCACTAATGCAGTCAGCAGCTTCTTATTCCTCAGAATGACATTTCTGAACATATGCAACTTTCATAAATAGGGTGTTACTTTTGTATTATAAGAGTTAAATTATTCAGGTTAGGAATGGTTTAACAAATTATTCCAACTTTGAGGAAGAATGTAGTCTGAAAATTAAGGCAGTACACACACACACACACATTCGTAAATGAGTAAGGTCAGTATGAGTATGTGCACATGCACGCAGGTATGGGATGCATGTATAAAGTTGCAGACATGTCGGGAATGTCAGGACAGCTGTCACCTCCCCTATCCATCTCTTCTCAGGCTTTCATATCCTTGTTTCTCATTCACACACACACACACACACACACACACACACTGAAATGAATTCACCCTTTTCTTCTGTATCCACAGAAAAAGCTCTGCAATGCCTTCTATGATCTATCTGCTCATCCAGACACTTTCTCTCTAACAAGCACAAACACTAACAGATTCAGTCATTTACTTCATTTTTATATTTTTTAGGCTCTCCCCATCTCACACACACACACACACACACACACACACACACACACACACACACACACACACACACATTCTGTTGCAGATGTCAGAATCACTGAACATTACCTCCCCCTCTTCCACTTTCTCATTTCATCCGTATTCTCCTATTCTCCAACTCTTCCACTCCCTAATTCCGCTGACATGCTCCCTGTAATATCATATTACGCACACACACACACTTGCTGGTCTCAAACACATTGCGTTTTCTTTGTAAACAGACTCCTGCTGAATATTAGGGAGGATTCTTGAAAGCCTTCCTTGCCGACCAAAGTCCAAAGTCCCAGTGCATGCTCCCAGACTGACAGCCAATCATATTTAGCCTTCTTGATCATAGTCACGGTTCAAGAGTAATTATTTACCGCTTAATAAAAAATAATCTTAGCCGTATATTTTCTAATTTAGTTCTAGGAATGAAGAAACCTCCCTTTGAGCTTGAATGTCTGTATTTTTGTAGCAGCTGTAGCATTCTGGTGTTTCTTACCGACTGTTGTGTCCTTATGTTGCCTCAGTTACTTTTCTGTTAAAGTGGAATATTTACATTTGTTTTACTAAACCAATGAGCCATGACAGCTCTTCTGCTTACTCAGCACAGTAAAATGATCTCTCACGTTGGGAGTGAACAAAATAAAAATACTTTGACTAAGTAAACTCTACCAGGAGAGAGAATAATGTAATACAAGTGTAAAGATGGTATGGAGCTCTACTTACTCAAATTCTGTTTGGAGCTTATTTTTTTATATTTAATGGTGGCAGAGATGTTAGGTGGCTGTCTTGTAACCAGAGAGTTGTGGGATTGAATCCCACTCAGTTTGTCGCTGTGGTTGTGTCCTTGGGCAAGACACGTAACCCACCTTGCCTGCTGGTGGTGGTCGGATAGATCGCTGACGCCTGTGCTCGACAGCCTCACCTCTGTATGTGCACCCCAGAGCAGCTGTGGCTACATTGTAGCTCATCACCACCAGCGTGTGAATGGTTGGGTGACGGATTGTGTTGTGAAGCGCCTTGGGGGGTTGTAGAACCCTAGAAGGTGCTATACAAAACCAGTCATTTACTATTTTAAGCAGCCTTTATCTTAAGTCTGTTAAAATGTTCTTACTTGTGTTTAAATTTCTGTTTCAGATGAGCGAGTTCAAGATTTAGCTGAAGACTTGGTCCAACAAGGCTTGATCAGCGAGGTGTGTGTTTTTGTGTGTTTAATGCTTGTTCAGCTGTGACCTTTTTAGGGATGTGTGTTGCTGTTTTCTGTTTGATTGTGACCAAGTTCATCGAGTACACAGAAATTTTCACATTGAGCAGCTTTACACACATTTACAGCTTCATATATTGATCAGCCAAACAACAAGACCGCTGTCGTGAGAAGAGAAACGTTAAAGGGAACCTAGAAGGTTATTTTTTTCCTTTTTTGTGTTAAAACTGTTCTTTAAGCCTCTGTAGATCAAAAGAAACTTTGTTGGAGCACACTTATGTATTGTTAATGCTTTATGCCTTTACGTCATTACTAGTTTACATAGGCAAGGTTGTAGACAGCACAGACTTTTGGGTAGGGATGTCTCGATCCGATCACATGATGGGAAATCGGCCCGATCACGTGGTTTCAGACTGATCAGGACTCGGGCTTTACTTCCCAATCCAAGCCCCGATCCGGACTAGATACTGGGTTCAAATTACAGGAGAGCAACTTGGTTCTCCTTAAAGGTTCTCAGGCTCCCCTGTTGCCCTTAACTTACACACCCAGAAGGAGAACAAAAAAGATCCAGTTTCTACCTATATTATATTATTTATATGGACTCAGCGTAGTTCTTTTGAGCAGCGATGGAGAGAGCGGCAGGCAGACCGCTGATTATTCATGAACTCCAGCTGCGTTCTGCACACTGCCACAGCAAGATTTTCTAAGTTTCTAAGTGGCGTCACCAAAAAATATATAATTAACACACAGTCATTCGTGTCCGTTCATTTTCTCTCTGGTAAGTTCTGTCTGGATTTGAGCATGACGTGTGGACGCGCTCGCTCTGCCCCCGCTGCAGCGCTCGTCACTGGCGCAGCCGGGCAGCGCGGCGCACACTCCGCTTTTTTTGCGGTCATTAGATCAATTTGATCTGCTGGTTAAAAAGTTACTTGTGAGGTGAAAAAGAAGGAAGCAGGCAGGAGTTTTTCAGGAGGACTGGGAGATGCAGGAAGATCAGAGACAGATAGGACAGGAAGACAGGAAAATAAAAACCAAGAAAACAAAACAAAGTTCTTAAAAAAATCAAATGTAGGTAGATTTATCCCACTGCACGTTTGTACCTGTATAAAGCAATGACTTATCAGCATGTAGTATTTATATAGTTGATACAATTCAGATCATCTTCAAAACTCCGTCCCATGCCCAGGGGCGTATCTAAGCATTTTGGGGGTCAGGGAAAATTAGACCCCTGCCAGGTATTTTAAGTTGAAGTGCTATCTGTTTTTATATTAGACTTTTTATATTTGCAATAAAGTCCAAAAGTGAAGAATTTATATTATTTATTACTTGATTGTTCAAGCTACCTCACAGAAGTGATCTGTTGTTAAAAATTAAAATAAAAAGGTAATTAAATAAAAAATAAGGAAGATTCCGGAACTGTTTCTTCCTTTTCTTTCTTTTTTTTTTTATGTATCAAAAGTATCGGATCGGGACTCTGTATCGGCAGATTCTCAAAATCAAATGACTCGGACTCGAGGGCAAATAAAAAACCCGATCGGGACATCCCTACTTTTGGGTATGCAACATTTAACACCTAAGCTGCCTAAATTCAACAACAAGATAAATGTGCTTTTTAAACTCTAGAACCACATTAGTGATCTTGTTGCCATGGCACCTGGCGTTCCTTGGGTCTATTTTTGATGTCTTCGCGGATCTGCGTGGCTGATCATTTGTGATGGCACCTAGCTAGGTTATAGGATCCTTTCACCTCCAGCTCTTATGGGATGTTGCTGTTATGCAGTAGTCAGGACACATAAATAGTAATTCAGAGAAGAAAAACACTGGTGAGCTAACAGGGTTTCCAAGGTTCACTGATGCAAAGGCTGTCTGGTGTTCAGTCATAAGTGGTCAAATTGCTTGACAATCATGCAGGTATCAGAATGTTGTGGATGCAGTTGTACGGATGTGTTTACGATGCATTTGCTCTCCACAGGAGGATCAACTCAAAATATCTTCTTTGCTCAAAGAAACATTCAACCAAACTCATCGCTAGCAAGCCTCCCGAATTGGATCTTGATCTTGTTACTTCCATCTGTTTGGGTACACATTGTGACGAGTCTTTTTCCTCCAGAGCTGTGAGTGAATGCGTGACCAAAAGAGTGAAATGTCCCTAACTTTAGGGAATTCGAAATTTAAGTACACAAGCATGCAACAACAAAGACAAAGCCAGGTAACTCCAGAGGAACCACCTACTGTATTTTAACAAATATCAAAACAAGCATTAATTTCTGTGTGTGGAAATGAGCTGACCATTATGTGTTCAATGGATTTTATTATTGGTACATGAGGTACTGGATGGAATGCATTGAGACCAGTGTTGTCCTTAAATGTTCTTTGTTTACATTAGAAATAGTTTTAGCCATTCATGTCCTTTTTAATATGGACTTTTCTTTGACAGTGTAATCACAAAAGCACCATTGCCAGGGATGGAGGGATCATTTCCTTTCATTTCACATAGTCCTTCCTAATTCAACCAGAGTTCAGACATGAAACTTTCTCCATAGACTTAATTATCCTCACACTTTTGTCAGAAGAAACTGTACATTAAGATATTTCACACTTTGGGACGACATCACCTGCTCTCTTTGAGATACTGTGACCTCAGAGTCATCGATATATATATATATATATATATATCATCGTGAGTGCTTTTGAGTCCTCTTTTGTATTGTTTTAAAAAAAATTGCTGCTTTTTGTTGTTTTTCACATTTTCAGCCTTTTGAAGTCATGTGACTTGTGAACTGAACTCTGCCATGATGAATCCCATTCTCCTGATAGGTCAGTTAGTGCTCTTGGAAATGTCAGATATTGTAGTCCAAGTGCTTCTCTTTCACTTTATTTGCTGTGATTTCACCTGGAAACCACACATCTGGGCCGACACAAATGTTCACACTTCCCTTCTTATTTAAAGTACACATTATCCTTCTAAATGTAATAATTTGACCTGAATTGAGATCGGGGGTTTGTAGACGTCTCTTCCTGCATCAGAACTCCCTGCAGACCTTTGGTACTACTGCTACCGATAGCTCATTCAATTCTGTGTTTTCAGTTTATCTTTTTTAATGCGTGCATTGAAAATTCAAATACATACCAACAGGTCAGATCTAATTGCATGTAATAATTCCCCTTGTGGTATTTTATTTAAATTGAACCTAAGAGTGTCTTGGGATTATTTAAATTGTTCGAGCTTTTGGTTTATATTTAACTCTGAGAATCATTTTTGACATCTCACATTAGTCTAATAGTTAACAAATAATTGCTGTTGGGTATCTTGGAAGGGCTATTTTAAGTTATTCATGTTTTCTGGTTTGCTCCATGTTATTTTTATTTGTCATGTCCTGTAAGATTGTATTTTCCCAAAGCTGTTCTTGAGTCAACCTGGGGAATGTAAAAGCACCACCTCTGTTTCTGATCTCACCCTATTTTGGCTTTTTTTTTAATTGTTGGTGGTGATGAAACTGGTTATTAAATAATCAAACAGGGTTGGCAGCTCTAACTCTATGATGTGAACGTTTGGTCAAACTTGGACAGCCTTGTGCCTTTTTTTTTTTTTAAGATTTGAAATCTTGACAAAACCAAAATGAAAGTTTTAAAAATATATCTGTTTTTGCAAATAAATGCATCAACTTCTCTGCATTTCTTTTCAATATGAATAACCATTAAATTATAAAGTCACAATGTTGCGATTGTGATGCGTGCACATCGTTGTCCGGTAGTTATTTATTAGTTAGCTACCTGTGGCAAACTCCAGGTAAGTCTACTGACGTCATCAGGAAGTGGACGGGAGACGTTGCACCGTGAGAGCTTGGAGCTTCTTTTGTTGAACGATTAAACTTTAGGAACGTGCGGATATTTCATTCACAGGGAAAACTTCGGGCCGAGAGGGAAATGTGCAGCTTTGGTGAGTGTTCCTTCTCTGGGGTTTAGATGTTGGAGGAAAAATAACAGTCGAGTCCGTCACCATGTTTCCTCCTCCAGGGGTGTAGCTGACCACAGGCCTGCACGCGCAGGCAAATGATTTTATCTTTCAATACTCTGCTGGTTAATTAATGTCCTCTCGCTCAAAATTATTCAGTCAACTCCAAACTCGCAGTAACATGTAGAACAATTTCATCCAAAATATTCTTTGTTTAATCACAACAATCAGTCATGCGTAATCGTTTTGCCTTGGCTGCATCAAAACGTGACTTCACAACAATTAACGTTCAAAAAATAAACATTTGATCTATATTAGCAAAGTCAGAGATTGCCGTTTTAACTAGTAGTCTACACCAAATAAATCAGTAGATCTTTTACTTTTCACTTTGAAATTGTTTCTTTTTTTATTACGTCACTCTTGTTTTATTTTGTTTTTTTACAACACATTTAATAACAGAGCCTAGTTATTGTAGGCTACTTTGCAGTCAAATCCATAAATCAAGTCTACAATATGAAATCCTATAAAAATGCAAACAATAATAAAAACTACTACAATAAAAGTCCATAGTCTTATCATCTTGTGCTCTATTTAAACCAAAAACTTATGTTTTCTAAAAAGTGTAGATTTACAAATCAGTCATTAATAATCTCTAACTGCTTATGAGGAGGTGCTTCTGATTAGGAGGGTCGGTACTGATTTCCAATTCTTGTACAGCTGAAAGCTGAAAATAAAAGTTAATTTCACACGTGTGTGAAATTTGTTCTCTGCATTTGACCCATTCCCTGGGGAGCAGTGAGCTGCATGTGACAGTGTGAGTGTCCTGTCACAGTGTCCCGATTGATCATGCGCCCTGGCTACTTGGCCAAGGGGGATGTCCCTTTGGCTGACTGGTTAGAGCGTATGACTCTCACCCAGGAGTCTGGGGATCGAATCCCGCCCGGGCCCTCGTTTATCCACCTTGCCACATTTGGCGTTGTTGGCAGGATCCATGTAGTACTGTCAAGTAGGTCCATGGATGGGAAGTTTGTGGCACCCTGCGCGGGAGCACGAGGATGTGCTTGTGGAAAGAGGGGGGAAGATGTGACAGTGTGAGTGTGCTGTCACAATGTCCCGATTCATCGTGCGCCCCCCCCTGGCTACTTGGCCAAGGGGATGTCCCTTTGGCTGACTGGTTAGAGCGTATGACTCTCACCCGGGAGTCTGGGGATCAAATCCCGCCCGGGCCCTCGTTTATCCACCTTGCCACATGCAGATACGGGAACCATTTGGTGGTTTAACCCCCCAATGCGTGAGTGCAACCATGAGTGGTTAGCCTGGCAATGAGTGGTTACAGTAACAGTGCAACATAAGAAGCAGCAATAAGTTAAAAGCTGATGAAAATATTGTTTTCAATTTTGATTTAAAGGTTATTAGAATTTGTAGTTGAGTACATAAGGAAGCTGATTCCATCTGTGTGCAGCATAGTAACTAAAACCAGCTTCACCCAGTTCGGTTCTGACCGGGGATATACCAGCCGACTGCTTCCTAAGGATCATGTAATTTGACCCCATTCCATTGAGTGATTTATAAACTAGTAGAAGTACTTTGAAGGTGATTCTGTAGGTTACTGGTAACCAGTGTAGAGATTTAAGAACAGGAGTGATGTGTTTGGTTCTCTTTGATCTTGTTAAGTATTGGCGACTGTCAAGCCTTTGAGTCGCCGAGCAGCTGAATAGGGGAGTAATGTTGACGCGCCCGCTGTTCCACTCGTAAGTCAAAGTTCCAGGTTAAAAAACTCCTTTATTTGTTATCAAAGCCTTAAAATCAGTTGAAAACAGTGATAAATAAAAGAAATATTCTAAGCTTGAGCAGTCAGCAAAAAAGTCGAATTCCCCCATCACCCACTCACTCTCCCATTCCCTCGCCTGAACAGGTGATAGCAATCACTATTACTATTACCGACACCACGTGACCCAAGGCAACACCTATCCACAACATTAAGACTAGCAGCAGCATTCTGAATAAGCTGCAGCTGATTCACAGCTTTTTTGGGAAGACCAGACAAAAGACCATTGCAATGGTCCAGACTGCTGGAGATGAACGCAAAATAAATAAATGTGGGCATTCATGGTGTCAAAGTATTGACACGTGTTTGTTGATGAAGTTTATATTCTTGTTTTGTTTCTGTTTACACACTTGTAATGTCTTGGGTTATGACATTTTAAACATATCTTGTGCACTTCTGTTGTCCAGATAAGGACAAAGGGCCGGGAAGGCTGATGAAGAAGGGGCTAACGCTCATCCTGGTCGGACATATCAACTTCATCCTTGGAGCTATTGTTCATGGAAACGTTCTGCGCCACATTTCCAAACCCAACCAGCAAATTAGCACTGAGTACACTGTAGCCAACATCATTTCTGTAACTTCTGGCCTGCTGGTGAGTCAAGATTCCTTTTTTTTTTAAACAGCTGAGATGAAAAGCCTGACTTAGTCATTACAGAACTTGATGTTTTATAGCTTAATTAATGATTTGTTGTTCAGAAGACATTCTGCCTACCTAGGTTTGTTATGAGCACCTTTAACACCTTCTTGAGTGATCTTTGCATCAGTTGATGCTCTCTTAGCTCAGTAACTCTGTAGAAAATGTTCCTCTGCAGTCAAGACTGAACTTGTCTGTCATGGAGGAGCTGGTTCTTCCAACCAGTCACCAGTCCCTTCAGGGCAAGGCCTCATTACGTTCATTTATCAGGCAGAATGACACTTGTCGGCAGTAAAACTGCTACATTTTACTTTGTTTGCGATGACCTTCAAAGAGATGATGAGAGTTGTTCAAACAAATCAGACAAAACACATAGAAGTTGTAAAATGTTCATGACTGCATCTGCTTTTTGTTTATTCTTTTACAGAATCCTTTAAGCTTGCTTAGTCAAGCATCTATATTAAAAATGTGCTCCGTCAACCTGAGGCCAGGATTATTTCTTGTTGCTCATAACCTAATAAAGTCTACTTTGTTGAAGATCAAATTCTCCTCTTATCTTCCCAATCTTACAGAGCATTGCCTCTGGGATCATTGCTATCGTGGTGTCAAGAAACCTTCATGAGTTCAAACTGGTGAGAGTTTAATTTGACTTTAGAAGCTTATGCACCTCAGGTTGTGTGTGTTTGGGTCACACTGTTCATGATGTCTGTGTGTTCTCAGCAAGTGGGGCTGTTGATTGCATCTTTCCTGAATGCCTTGCTCTCAGCGGCATGCTGCACGGGCCTTCTCTTGGCTGTTGGTATAACTGTTGCCAACAATGGGAAAGGTTTGATGTTTGGATGCAATGAAACGGCGGTACCCATCAGCGCCCGCTCTCCTGTCAGTGCTCATTGTCCATTTGACACGACACGAATCTACGTAAGTCTAAAATTTTACCTTGAGCCCGCTTAAGTTTTAATTACTTTTTCCTTAATTTTTTCTTGAGGTTGCTGTATTTTAGTGGTGGAATGGGAGATATCTTTCTTGCATTTCAAGCTAGCTACTTTAGGAAAATACACAATCAAAAGGTCTGCTGTCACAGTTTATAACTTCTCAGTTTAAGCTGGACTGGCATTATCCTGTTACACAGTAACACAAATGCAATGTTAATTATATGTTCAATACTCGTTCAATACCAGATTTGTGCAGTACGTCTGTGTCTCTTGCAGTATGTTGCATAGTGTTGGGACCCAAGTTTTTTCTTTTTTTATTTGTGGTTTTTAGCGGTCGAAGGTTACAATACTAGACTACTGCCTATGTGTATATGCATGTACCTTTGTTATTATTTTTCTTCAAATTATTCCGATAAGTGTTGGTGCCGCTGTAACAAGTGAATTTCCTCACTGTGGGATCAATATTCTAACTTCTTTCTACAGGCTTCCCTAAGCCACGCCTCCAGAATACGGGAACGAGCAATGCTCCTTTCAGAGGGTTCATTTTCATGTTTGTGACTAGGGATGAGCGAGTACACCACTATCTGTATCTGTATCTGTTCAACCAACTAAATTATCTGTATCTGTACTCGGAATGGGCGTGGCATAACCCGGAAGTGGGCATGGTTTAACCGATAGTGGGTGTGGTTTACATCAATATATTATTTTAAGTCTGAAATTGATATGGAATGATCAGAAGTTGATATGTGTATTGTTTATTTGAAAACTATTTACAGAGCAGCCTCAGAATTGAGATTAAATATTTTTGATCACAATAGTAAAGAAACTATTACAGAACAAGTTTTTCAATAAAATCAGAACACTTAGGTGCATGGATTAATACATCTGAACTCATGCAGTAGGAACTAAGAAATATGAAATGCTAGAACCAGACACAACTTTATGTATTTTTTTATTTTAATTTCATTTAACTGATTTTTTTCTTAACGTTCTTGGCATTTTGCTCCACACAAAGTTAAACAAAACAATGTTGATTAAGGTGTGTGTGTCTGAGAGAGATAGAGAGGGTGAGAGGGAGAGAGATGGAGTTAAAAAAAATTAAAAAACCCGACTGGAGCGGAGGTACTGATGCAGCACGTCAGCTGTCTTGTCAAATGCACCATGTAAATTACGAAAAAAGTAACTTTAAATATTCAACCGAAAAAGAGGCGAGCTGAAGAAAGCCTAGGGAAAACTGAAGAAACGTGAGCAACAGTGAAGCAATCACAGCGAGATCCGTTACTGTCTGTGTGTGTGCGTGGATGAGCCGGACGGACTGCGCTCCCGGCCGGCTGCAGAGTTTTGTATGTAGGGAGGGGCGGGCGCTCTATGTGACTGGCCAATCACAGAGCGTGAAGACAGTCAGTTACCCAATCAGGATTTTCCTTCAGCACGATTACAGATATTTACGAGGTTTACTAGTTTTATGCTCGTATTCGTCAAAAATGTTTTATCCGTACCGAATACTCGTCTGAAACGAGTATCCGGCTCATCCCTATTTGTGACCCATTGTTACCACTTTTTTTTTTCCCAGAATTCCTAATGTAACCATTAACAGTAACGATTTAGTATGCTAGATAATATAGCATGTTGTGCGTTAATGGTAAAAACGAGGCAGTTTTTAACTGTCCTGGTTTATTTACTTCAAAATAACAGTAACTCAGTGCCACCAACAATCTGGAAAAACCTTACAAACACCAGGCCAGTACTTCCAGAACCCGCCCTGAACCTTCTCAGACTTGCCCTTTACTGGCTCCTGACACAAGTGTGTTGCCGGGGCAACAAACTAGCAGAACTCTCTACCAGCCAATAGAGGACTGGCTGCGTTCACAGACAACAGGTGCGTCATTAAACATTTCCCAACAAGAACAGAACACATAAAACAACTCCTTAAATGATTTTTGCAAACAACGGAACGCATTACACGAGGCATCCCAGCTCTAACTTCACTTCCTGTTCGGCTGCTTCAAGCCAAGAATGCGCAATTTTTGCACATTACAGGGGTGTGTGCAGAATGGGAGGAGGGACAGAGAGTAGGTTGATGGATGAGTTATGATCAGTCATTAACAATGACGACGATTGACAAGGTTCTCCCAGGGTTACACATTTCAGGGGTGATTAAAATGATTTTTTTGGACACGTTTAATTTATTGGTTGCCATCTGAAGAGCATTCATTTCAAGCAATGTGTCAACAAATGCTCTAGAAAAATATCATCCACTCTACCTTTGATTGAAAAAAGTTATTACATTCTGATTTTTTTTGTATAACAGTAAAACTCTAGCCTTAATTTGCTTTTTTATCACCTGTTCCTGTCAGGACACCACTCTGGCTCTTTGGATCCCCTGTGCTGCTTTGTCAGCAGCTGAGACTGGACTGTCCGTGTGGTGCTTCATCGTTGGTCTAACTCTGAGAGGCCTGGCGCCCTGTGGGAACAGCTACATCAAAGAGCAGGTGTGTTGCATTTAGATACTATCTATCAACTTGTTGTAGAAGAGGTGTCAAGGTTCAGTGTTTCATTTTTTTAGCTTAAAGTATAAAGAAAATTGTTTCAGAAAATAGTCCCATTAAAGCTGTTATAGCAAATTTGGAAAGCAAATTAGCATATTTTTTCATGCCTCTTAGCAACCTCCTAATAGGGCTGGGCGATATGACGATTTTAGACCGTTTTACGATCTACACATCTGACGGTCTGTCATTTTTGAGAGACCGTTTTATCACGATTCACAGCTCTGCTGTTGAATTTCTGCCTCTGAATGAAAAGGGAACTTACCTCAGGCGAATGACAAGCCTTTGTTTGACCCTTAACCAATCAGAGTGAGTAATATATTAGTGCCCCGCTTGTTTTCATTTGTGTGTGAACAAACATGGCTTCGCCGCGGCTGAGCGACACGTTCCGAAGAGGAACGCAGGGTTTCCTTAGCGCGCGGCGCTAACAACTTAGCAACGTGACATGTCTCGGAGAAAGCTTAAAAACACGTTGGACGCTTCTTCTGAAGCAGGAAAATAACACCGCTTCTTAAGCAGAGCACGACGTCACCTTGGCTCGTTCACCCTCTGCCGAGCCGGTGTCGGTACCGGACTGAGCTCGGTCACTGGGTCGCTGGAGCTGCGCCGTGACTGCCTGATGGAAAACCAGCGGGTTTCATCAGACTCGTAGTTTCTTGTTTTTGTTGGGGACCCCTGTAATTTACCGCTCCCTCCTGCAGTCTTCCCCTATTAACATTTAAAATGATTCTGTAAATCCGTGTATCAATAGAAACAATCTCTGCCTCTGCCAGCTTCAGTAAATGTAGTTTCCAAATAATAAGACGTGCATTCATCTGTGTATCTCCTTTGATCCGCATTAGTGATATTTTCAGCACCAGAACAGTGAAGCAAAGAAAGATTCCTGAGTTTGTTAGTAATTTTATTTATTAGGTGCATCTAACCTGTTCTATTTTTCTCTGAAATGAGATCAAATCAGTGCTTCTATGGGTTGTCTCCAATCTGCACTGGAAAATTTTACTTTATTTAGAGACTTGTTGCAGAAAATATTCAGAATGCGCAGTTTTTTGCTACCACAAGAGATCTCTGGTCCACCCGCACATCAGAGCCGTATTTGAGCTTAACTATCCACTACATGAGCAACTGGGAGCTACATAGTATTTTGAACAAGTTAATGTTTGCACAATACGTTTGCAATTGACATGTTTGCACTTTAAATATGTTTACGATTTTAATTTATGTTAAGTTACTAGAAAAACGAGAAAAACAGATTTTGGTAATTGTTTCTCTCAGGGCTTTTATCATCTCTGGTGTGAGTTTAAAATATAAGTGTGTTAGCACTGTGCTGATTATCCCTAATATGAATAAATGTTTATTTATTCAATGTTTCTCTTCTTTAATACGCAATTGAAGTTATGCTATTCATGGATAAAAAATCGTGATAAAATCGAAATCGTGATAAAATAATGGAAAAATCGTGATATTCTATTTTTGCCATATCGCCCAGCCCTACCTCCTAACATAGTATAGCTATAAATATATTGTAGTGGTTAAAAAAAAGGATAAAGTAGCTTTCTCACATTTATCTACAAACCTCCCTATACGCACCCAACTGGGATAATGCTCAATTTTTTAAGGATTTGTTTTCACTACTACCTAATTTGGACACACATAATCTGATTTTGGGGGGAGACCTGAACTGTGTCCTAGATTTAACTATGGACCGCTCTAGCCCAACAATTAATGTGTTAAGTAAATCTGCTCAATGTGTTAATTCCTTTTGTAAGACATACTGTATGGTATATTCGATCCATGGAGATATGCAAATCCGACTGCAAGACAGTACTCCTTTTATTCCCCGCCACACCAAACTTATACTAGGATGGATTATTTTTTGTTAGACAATAAATTGACCCCTATGGTAATGAATGTAGAATACCCTGGTATAGTATTATCTGACCATAGCCCGGTCACACTGAAACTTAAATTCCCTGAGTATACACCACCTCAGAGGATGTGGCGCCTTAATAGTAGATTATTGGCTGATGAGGATTTTAAAGAATTCATTAATTCGCAAATAGTTTTTTTCCTGGATCTTAACGATACTTCTGATATAAGCAGTGGCACTTTATGGGAATCATTGAAAGCATATATACGTGGACAAATCATTTCATACAGTGCTGGTGAAAGGAAAAGAAAAATGAAACGTACCACAGAATTAATGAAAGCAATAAAAGAAGTTGACCGGGCAAATTCTATGACTCCATTAGAGGAGCTGCATAGCAAAAGGATTCTGCTCCAGACTGAATATGATATCCTGACAAGTCAGCATGAGGAGGACTCATATCTTAGGTTAAGACAAGTTCTCTATGAGCATGACGAGCGTGCTGTAAACTCCTGAGCTACCAACTGAAACGATCAGCAACTGCTGGTAGGATAGTAGAGATAGGAGATAATATGGGTAATAAAATTATAGATCAGATGGGTATTAATAATGAATTTAAATCTTTTTATGAGGACTTGTACACCTCAGAAATAAATATAGGGACCGAGTGAAGGATTTTTTTGAAAACCTTGAAATATCACCACTAGAGGCAGCTGACAGAGATAGGTTGGAGGAACCCATATCGACCACGGAGATAGACAAAGCAATTCGGAGTATGAATACAGGAAAAGCGCCGGGCCCTGATGGCTACCCAAGTGAGTTTTACAAAACATTTGCTCCCAAACTGATACCCTTGCTTTGCAGAGTGTTTATGGAAGCTCTTGATAAAAAAGATTTGCCCAAAACAATGTTGCAAGCTTTGATCTCTGTACTCCTTAAGAAGAATAAGGACCCACTTAAATGTGAGTCGTATCACCCAGTAAGTTTACTTGGATGTGATTATAAAATACTGACTAAAGTACTGGCAGCTAGAATTGAGCTTATTATAAATAAGATAATACATCCTGATCAGACAGGGTTTGTTACAGGTAGACAACTCTCCAGCAATCTCCGCCGTCTGTTCAATGTAATATATACTGCTGAAGATAACAATGTACCAGAGATTGTGATATCCCTTGATGCCCACAAAGCCTTTGACAGAATAGAATATTATTATCTATTTATGGCTCTTGAAAGATTTGGCTTTGGTCCAACATTTTGTTCGTGGATTAAAATAATTTATTTGAGCCCCCAGGCTAGGGTGAGAACAAATAATATAATATCTGAACCCTTCTCTCTACTCCGGGGTACAAGACAGAGGTGCCCTTTGTCACCCCTGCTCTTTGATGTGGCAATTGAACCTCTTGCGATAAAGCTGAGACAGGCTGCTGAATTGGTGGGGATACAAAGGGGGACGCAAAATCATAGGCTATCCTTATATGCGGACGATCTCCTCCTCTTCCTGTCAAACCCTGACATTAGTATCCCGGTGGCACTTGGTATTATCAAGGATTTTGGGGGGGTGTCGGGCTATAAAATTAATTTAAACAAAGGTGTTCTTTTCCCCATTAATAAACAGGCGAGGAAACTTTCTTTCCGGGCCTATCCCTTGGCAATACATAAGGACAAATTCACGTATTTAGGTGTTAATGTAACTAGTAAATATAAAGATTTGCTGGACAATAACTTTAAGGTTACACTGGACAAAGCAAAATTAGATATGGAAAGGTGGGCATCGCTCCCCTTATCATTAGCAGGGAAGATAAATTCTGTTAAAATGAATATAATGCCACGGTTCCTTTATTTATTTCAGACGATACCAATTTTCATTCCTAAATCATTTTTTAAGGAATTGAACAAATGTACATCTACCTTTATCTGGAAAAAAAGAGTACCCAGGATAAGAAGAGAGTTTCTGGAGAGACAGAAAGAAGAAGGAGGCCTGGCTCTGCCGAATTATATGCACTATTATTTTGCTGCTAATATACATAAGTTGTTATTTTGGGTCAAAGGGTTAGATGAGGATGAAACCCCAATATGGGTTCATATGGAAAGGTATGTCTCTAGTCCAGTGTCCCTGCGCTCCCTGGTCTGCGCTCCTCTACCCTTGAGCAAACATCTTTACACAAATAACCTGGTGATATCTAACTCTTTGAAAATTTGGACTCAACTCAGATTACATTTTGGAAACAGGAATGCCCTCCTAGCTTCTCCCATCTATAGAAATCACTTGTTTTCCCCAGCCCTTGGAGGAACAGCCTTTAGGGAATGGCACAGAGCTGGGGTGGAATGCGTCAAACATCTTTTTAAAAATGGTACTTTTATGTCTGCTGCTCAACTGGAAAAGGACTATGGAATCTCCTCCAAGACTAACTATTTCAGATATCTCCAGGTTCGGGACTTTGTGAAAAAGTCATTCAGCCCCACCCTCGAGCTTCCACAAAGCGGATGGATACATGAGCTGATGGGCACAGATCCGACCGCTAAGGGGACAATCTCCACGTTATATGCAAGTATTCAGAATGTGGCTTCCCCCTCCCTGGACAACGTAAGAAGGAAATGGGAGGAAGAATTGGGGCTGGACATTTCAGAGGTTGACTGGGGAGGGGCAGTAGATCTAGTACACTCTGCTTCTGTATGTATAAGACATGGATTGATACAGTTTAAGGTGTTACATAGACTCCACTTGTCAAAGGAGAAACTGGCAAGAATGTACCGGGGTCCGATCCGACCTGCCCCAGATGTAAACAGGTGCCAGCCAACTTATGCCACATGTTTTGGTCTTGTCCCAGGCTGAAAGACTTTTGGGCTAACATCTTTAGAACGTTCTCACTCATTTTTAACGAAGACATCGAACCAATGCCTCTGACAGCCATCTTTGGTGTGGCACAGACGGAAACTCGGCTAACAGCCTCTCAGAGGAAGGCACTAGCATTTACCTCATTGTTGGCCAGGAGACTGATTCTATTTAACTGGATAAAGGCAACACCGCCATCCCACAAACGCTGGTTGGAAGAAGTGATGGCACACCTCAAATTAGAACATCTCAGATTTACGATTCAGGGCAACACCAAAAAATTCTTTAAGGTCTGGCAGCCTTTCATTTCTTATTTTGAAGATAAGTTTCCGTCTACTCCATAACTGGCAACTTCCTACCCCCCCCCCCCCTTTTTTTTTTTATTTTATTTTATTTTATTTTTTTTTGTCTGGGTATAGTTTTATTTTGCATTGTGTTGTAGGACTTGAGTTCGAGCTTTTTTGTGTGAATTATATGCTTTTTGAAAACGTAATAAAAACACTGATTATCTAAAAACCTCCACCAATAACACATTTTGGTCTCGCGGAAATGGCACACTTCTCTGGGTCTTCCATTCATTACGCACTCACGTATTTAGCAACAGAACACCACTTGTGTGAGAGGTTCATGGCTCAATAACATCAGAGGAGAAACAGCTGGCTGCTACCACTTCAACTTTAGGACAAACTACCAAAGTCCCAAAAAGATAAACACCATTTAAAGTCACAGACTACAAAAGACATTTGAACCTAGAAAACGGTGATGGGTGTTTAGCGCTAACTCGTTTCCTCTGGCAATGTGGGTTTCCAGTTCCAGTATACGCAGATCCAAGAAATAAACCGAAGAGGAGGGGTGAGTGTTTGGTGACTGTGTTTGCGTTCAAACCCATCTTGTTTGCAAATTCGCTATAACAGCTTTAAAATCATCTTTTGCGTGTTCATTCTGTGTAATCCATCAAATTCCTTTGCGTGTTTTTTTTAAACACAGTATAGTAAAGATTTGTTTTTACTGTTTAGCCTGGGAAATTTTGGCCAACACTGTAGCCTTCCTCACAGCGCCACCAGCTAGTGTTAGCTGAAACTTGTCCGCTTTAAGGGTAAAAACAAATCTTTACCATGCTTTGTTTGGAAAAGAATATAACAATAGGTTGTCTGAACAGGACAAAGGTTGTTTAATTAGTCTGAAATTAACTCGTTACAGTGAATTTTAAATAAAGCTTCTCACATTGCTACTAAAGTTAGTAGCTTGGCTTCTCTATGCACCACCTTGGTCATGTTGCTTGATGTAATGGCAATACATACTTTCTTTTAAAGTAAGAAAAAATAGATATCTTTTTTCATTTTTGATCAGTTTGTTTTTAAAAAGCTTTATTGTTTTTGTTGCCCCTGTCTGATTCGGATCCATCTCATACCAACACTGTTGCTCTCTGTGTGGTAATTATACAACCCAACACGTAGCGCTGCTGTCATCAGCCTTCACACTTAACTTTTTTCTCTCTCCTAGCTGGAGGAAGAGGCTGAGTGCTCTCCGCACTCCCGCCGCCTGATGGGAAAACGCTCAAATCCTGAAGTTTAACCAACCTCTGTTTTCAGTGTCTTTTCATTTCAAACTGTGTGCATCTTTATGTTTCTGTACTGAATATCATATGAATATTCATGTGTAGATGCCACAGAGATGGTTGGTATCCTCTCAGCCTTATCAGTTAGACTTGATCACTGTTTGGGGTTAGAAATACCCATCAGTGTTAATGATGTTTCAGCATGAAGGAACCCATTTTAATGAAGAAATAATATTTTTACTTTAGTTGTTTTAACCTGTCCAGATCTTTATTATGGTCAAATGTTTTATTATTTTACTGCTTACAAACATTATAAATCACCCTGTGTGTGCTGCATTCAACCGACCGTTTCATAAGTTTTTCTGAATTCATTTTTGATTTCCTTTAGTTTAATTATCCTTTTCTCTGTTTAGTGGCATTAAGTATAAAATAATGCAGAGTGTATTTGATTAGGTATACTTTAGAAATGAGCTGGAAACTAAATCAGAAAGGGTGGACAGCAGCTCCTGAAGACACAGAGGACAGATTGTTGTAATTATCAAGGGAAAACCTCTGTCATTTTTTTGTGCAGCTTTCTGTAGAGTAAACAAACCATCATCTTTTAACACAGCTGTGTTGTATAAGAACGTCTTGTGTCAACTTTTTTATTTGTTATCAGCATTTTTTGTCAACCTTGTGCAATAATGTGTTGAATTTGAGAAAATGTGCTTCAACGAGAGAATGCTGGTGAGGATTAAATCGGAGTGCATTTCACTAGATGTGTATGCTGTTTTTTTGTTTTCCCTTGCTGTGACTGACGCATCAACAAAACTGTGCACTGATTGTCTGTTTTTGTATGTTAAGTGGGGTCAAATTAAAAGGTTAAAACCAGTATGTGGGCCAGTAGCCTCAGCTGTCACTGAACAACTCCCAACTCCAGAGAAAGGATCAGATCAGCCATGAAACAGTTAATCTAGTGCCATGTTCAATCATGTGGAAGGAAATCATAGCATACAGTAGTAATCCTGAGGCTGTGGGGGTAAATATTGATAACAGTGTTGACTGGTTCAGTCACAGCATATCTGTAAATGGCACTGATGTCATTCTGTGCTGTCCTGACATAATTTTTTTTAATATAATTTTATATTAATATAACTTGTTGAAAAAATTGTAAAATTTATGCTTGTACTAAAATAGTATGTCCTTCTGTTGACATGCATTCTTATTTTTTCATGATTTATTTAACACTTTTGTATCAGCGGAGGTTTTAGACTAACACTAAAGGGGCCTGCTGCTCTGTTAGAGAGGCACATTTGTAAGAAAACATTAATATGCCTTTAAGTGTTTCCAATTTTTGTGTGCAATTACAACAATAGAGCTCCAGGAGTTGACGTCACTTCTCCCGGCATGCAACAGTTCAAATCAAAACGGCGCCATATTGGCAGGCAGAAGCCCGCAGCTGGACTATTTGTTATTGCCAGAAAACTCAAACGGGAAATATGGTAGATTCCTGTTGTGCCCCAAGATGCAGAACAGACATGGACGACATAAGGGATGAGCCATCTACAGGATTCCCCAAGATCTGGAGCGCCACAAACGTTGGATCATTGTAATAAAACGCGCTAGTGACCGGGCTAAAATGAAACTGTGGGATCCCGAGAGTAAAGGTTTTCACATATGCAGCGACCACTTCATATAAGGGACTTAAACCAACGTTTCCTCAACTGTATATGGTATTTATTTTAAATGCTTTTATTACGATTCTTAGTGGGCTTCCTAAACTTATTTTAGCGTGGCTTTTTCTGTCTTATTACTCAGCAACAAGTAAATGTCACGTAAAACGGTGCCTCGTGAGTTCTGCGTGCTGCCGTTTACGTGTTTTATGATCACAGCAATTAACCGGCTAAGCTGTATTTAATTTTTAAGCAATGGTTGATCAGTTGTCAGATCACACATAAAAAGCACTTTGGATTGCTATTATCTGTCTCACCGAGACAGATCTCAGACAGATCCTGAGACGCTCCTGCCTGACATATTTATTTTATTCACGGAAAACAAACTAGTGATTTCTCTTGGCATTCAGTTTATACATTCAAACAGCACAGCACTCTAGTTAAACTACTTACATGTAAATCTGTTATTTGTCCATCCATCCATTTTCATCCGCTTATCCGGATTCGGGTTGCGGGGGCAGTAGTGTCGAGAGGCCCAGACTTCCCTCTCCCCAGCCACTTGGGCCAGCTCCTCCGGGGGAATCCCAAGGGGTTCCCCGGCCAGGTCCGGTAAGAAGTCCGCTCCGACAGGTTGTGGCATTTTTAAAAGATATCCCATGGGCACGGTAAAGGTCGGCGATGTTTAGTCTATTTAATTTCTGACTATATAAAACAATTTCTTTGGTTTTAAAGTGTGAAGTAAACTCCGACGAAGTAAAAATCCAAGCCGATCTCGTTCAATTTGTTTACATTTATTACCTGCCAACATGGCATCTACTCTCTGAGAGTCACGTGACGTCCGGAGCTCTATATAATAAAATCTATTTAGTTTTGGATTAAATAAGTCTGCACAGATTTCAAAATGCAATTATTTTTGCAAGGAATATATTTTGATACATGTATGTCAGTGACAACATGAAAGTATTTTCTCACCTCTTCAACTGCTGACAAACTCATTAACACTGAATCCCATCTTGCATTAAGCTAAATTATCACAAAGACCCAAATGTATTAATGCTTCAGATCTGCCCTCAGCAAGGGGGCAATGGGAAAGGGGGTCGAGGTTTGCTATCAGGATGGCACTGGGTCACCCTGGAAACCCCTCTACAACAGCCCCTGTTCCCCTTAGACGGATGACTCGGGCCTGAGCAGTACCACCACTGATGAGCAAACTTTTTTATTTACTTTAGATTTTAGTAAACTCAGATTCTTTAATGCATGAAACCAGAGATATTTTAGTTATGGTGGCTAGAAAAGCATTCAGCAGGCTCAGTCAATTAATTAAAATAATTTGACAAAACCCAAAGATGTTTGAGACAAAGTGTCACTGCTCTCCATAAGCAGAGACAAACCAGGAAAAGATTTACACAATTTTCCATGTTACTCTACAACCGAAGCACGAATATTCTGACCGTCATTCTTGTAAAAGACCTTTGGTCCACAGCATTCTCCATTGTACAGCCCTTTATTTTACTTGTTGATTTAAATTATTCAAAGTTCTAATATTTATTTATACACTCAGGAACTTATACTTGTAGTACCTTTCCATTTAAAGACAGATTCCTGTACCTCTAGCAGTTTTTTTTTTAAATATTTTTATGTTTGCTGACCTGTCAAATCATTTTTCCTCAGTGTGTGCCAAAAGTCTCCTGTATCTCTTTATCAGTCATCATAATTCGGTCCATTTGTAAGCTTGTTTACAGTAAATATCAACCGCGGTCAAGTAAATATCAGACTGACACGTAACACGCCCAGATGCATCATCTCTGAATGCGCGCGCACGGCGAGTTCGCGCGGTCCCGATGACGGCTGCAGCCAGCAGCAGAGAGCTGAGGACCGACGCTGTGCTGCAGTGAACGGAGCCGACCGCCCGAACAGCTCGGTGTTCCCCGAGACCAGGTAGAGTACTCTCTACAGTAACGTTAGACCACAGCTGTGTGAAGGTCCTCTGATGCAGCGCTGCGGGAAAACCTGAGCGGTTTTTTTCAAAGGAAGCGCGCGCCGTCTTGGAAGACACTGCGGTGACAAACGGATTGATGGTCGGTGATTCTTGCTTGTCACCGCGTGTGTGGTAGTCGCTTCAACAACAGCAGCGAAAATACCTCCATGACAAATAGGCTACGTTTTTCTTCTCTTACAAGTCCGTGCTTATAGAAAACTACTTTGCTTCTTTTCCCGGTGACCAAACCGGGCCAACATTAATCATGGCTGCGCTTTAAAGTGTACGTTACGCAGGTGTTCACTTAAATTAGCAATCAATAACGTTGTTAGCTAGCTGTCAGCGTCGCTCAAGGCTGAGCGTGAGCTTGACGCTTTTGACGCACGTGCAGTTTTAATAACGGGTGCTCCTTTAATGTTCCTCGTGTACATATTTGATACTTGAATATAGTTTACAGTAGTTGAGTTTAAAGTCGCTGCGTGTGAAACATCACAGGAGCGTTACGGTTTCCCGGTGAGCCTCGCACACAAACACGACACCAGGGCGGGGGGAGTGTCTGATTATCCGCAGGTGTACCGCACACACTTCTAAACTGTCGCGGTTTGCTTTGATCTCGTCTCCGTAAGTCTGTAAGATGACCCCGCTGACTCGGCGCTCATTCAAAAAGATAATCTGACACTGTGACAAGCTATGACAGTATTTTAAAGGACGAACTGTGTCAGGAAAATCTGCTTTGCATTAATTAGGTGTGTGTGTGTGTGTGCACTTTGGTCGGCTGCCATGCCGTTTTTAAATGTGCTTAATAAAGTTTGTGTGTGTGTGTGTGTGTGTGTGTGTGTGTGTGTGTGTGTGTGTGTGTGTGTGTGTGTGTGTGTGTGTGTGTGTGTGTGAGATCACAAGATGGTTAATCCTCTTTCTGAAGGGTGTGGCTGATCATAGACCGTAACAGATACAGTAAACTTCTACTAAATCCAGTCTTATTTTTTAAGACGTAAGCTTCTCTTTGTGTTTGAAACTGGCTCAACCTGTTTGATGCCCCTAATCCAGTGTGAAAATTGCATGTGAAAATTGAAATTGTTTTGTTTTGCAGAGAATTCAGCAAACCCATTCTGGGGATTATGACACACCGTGGACTCAGCAGTTCTCTCAGACATCTCTGGAAATACAATGAGACGAGATAAACAAGCGGTGAAAGGAGGAGACGGATAGGAACCCTTAGAGGACATCTGACAAATGGCTGATAGAGGGGTTTCTGACTCAGTTTGGAGATGGAACAAGTGGAAGCTGAATTTTACCAGAGGAAGAACAGCCTGAGAGAAACCATTAAGAGACATTAAGAGAGATCTGTTCCCAGGCTGCATATAAATTTGAGACTTCCATTGTATTATTTTTACTGCACATGCCTGCTTTGCATTTTTTTTTTTTTTTTTTTGTATTTTGAGTGGCTTACCTAAGAATGGACTTATTTCTATCTACTAATGACTATTAAGTGGCTGTGAATGTGACGATTATGTCATAAAACACAGAAAATATGTTGTACATTAAAATACAAACACCTGTCGGAGGAGGATGTGTCGGAAACGCCATTCCAAAAACGCAAACAAAGGAAGGCAGACTAAAAATTCCAGGCTGCTATTTATTCATCATTATCCACCTTTTCTTCTGTCTCGTTACCCCTGCCCTCTCCATTCATGCGGAGTCTGTGGAGAGTGAGTTCAGCTGTGAGCCCATCAGACTGAGAATGTGCCAGGATCTGCCTTACAACACCACCTTTATGCCCAATCTTCTGAACCATTATGACCAACAAACAGCTGCACTGGCCATGGAGGTAAGGTTTTTTTTTTTTATAGTATTTCGGGGGCATTACTTATATGTTTTTTTGTGTGTGTGAGAGTTTGAATTTGTGCATATTTATCATACTATATGGAATGTAAAGTTCATTTTTTTTAATTATAAATAAGAGGTTGCACTGATTCTACTTGATTGCTAATGCCAATTTCTGAGTTTGGCACAGCTCTAACCTGCCAAAACCTAGTTGTCTTGGTCAATTTTAGATTGTCTCAGAGAACAATATTGGTAAATAATTATGATTTTTGACTAAATACTTTTTAAAAATAAGATTCACTTTAAAAATATGATATGCTAGGTACAAACAGTTCCATTTTGGCAGCTTTATATTTTAGGTGGGAAAATACACAATTGCTATTTTTTTGCTGTTGGTGTATTTTAACTGAAGAAGAAAAAATCTGATTTTTGAGTTTCAAAATTGCTAATTTGTTATTAAGACCATCATGCTGAATTGTGGCCGAATCTGAACACTGGCTGTGTTTTTAGTTTAGATTTTATTTACACCTGTAGAATAAACAGCACTGAAATGAATTTTACGTTGTTTTTTTCAATATTTCAAAAACACACACAGATGATGTGGTGCAGAAATGGTAAACAACAACGACACCACAGCAGCCTGCAGACTTTCATCATGCCGTGTCATGTGCTGGCTGAGGACAAAAGGATTTCTCATACAACATAAATGTGACCAAATGTGGATCAGATCTAACTGGATCTGAAATGGAAATAATCACTTATATATTTTTTAATTTTTTTTTTAATTTTATTATTTTTTTTGTGCTGAAGTTGACAAAATGCACTGCTCTCAAAATAGCCTGTAACTTACACCATCTTAGAATAAACATGCATCAGTTTATCTATGCTCAGCCATTGATCCACAGTTTAAAAATTTAGCAGATTTCTTTATGTAATTGCTGGAGTATTTAGATTTGTCTGACGTGTTCATTTTTCCATAAGTTAACACAATGCAATCTCTGAATCAGCAAGACCCTTACCAAAAGTTGTCCTTTATCATGGTAATTTCCTCTGAAACAAACAGGGAAAACATTTTTTTACTGAGAAAGAGCCCTCTTCAGATGTTGCTTCAGGACTCTAAGCTGTGGGATAGACAAAGCCACAGGCGTTAGAGTCGGGGATTTGACAGAAGCTGTGAAAAACAGGAAAGGGATATGCGTGATCCCTCTTACTCACATTACAGATCCATCTTCATGCTACATGTCACTTGTCTATGTGGACGCAGATGAATGTGTGTGCGTGCACTCAGCCACTCCAGACCTTTTTTTCAATATAAGCAGTAGCTGACAGAATGTGCTATCTGATCAGCTGCAGAGGAAGAAAAATTTCATCCACTGAGGTGCTTATGTGACTGAAAGGTTCAGAGGAATGTCCGTGTGTGCGCACGTCAGTTTAAGCAAAAGATGTGAAGTGCTGTGTTACGCACTCAGTGCTAAAGTAGATGCACACTGTCCATCTTTATCATGTTACCTCTCTTTCCTGCTTTTTGTTACTCCTTGGAGAATGTTAAAGGGCACAAAACAAGGTGGTCTTCAGCAGCAATGCTGTATTTACCTGTATTTGCAAGGTATTAAAGCAACTGGAAAAAAAGGTGATTAATTATTTATTTTAAGTAATTGTGCAATGTTGCAGTGAATGCACCATTGCTAAGCAGCCCATAAACTAACTACCTCTAAGCGCCAATGCATGGTAGCAACAACTGATTTTCTTCCAGAATCCTTATTTCTTTTGTAAATCAGAAATTGGAAAAATACTGTTGATACTATCAATATCAGCAAGTCAGAAATCATTATTGTTCCTCAAAACCATGATCTGTTCTCCTTTCTACAATGCCTGTGTGTTTTTTATTTGTTTAGATGCACTTAAACCCAGAAAAACTAAACGGTATGTTTTGTTTAGTGTGATTTTTGTTTATTTATTACAAACATAAAATACAAGGTCTAGTCTGTCATAGATGGAAAATCGTGTTAAATTATTATTTCATCCTTCTTACATGAATCTGTCAGCATATCGGTGCATCCAAAAACATCTAGAAATGACATCGTTTTACCCATGTTTTAGGTAACATGCTACCAGGCCTGTTTAAACACTACATATGAGTAACAAATAGTCATTGAAGTAAATCTGCTTCCAGCTGTTTATAGTTGGCATATTAAATTACCCCTGTTTAAACACGGATACATTTGTACAAGGTTAGCGTTGGCTGGGTGCATTGTATGTTTCATTCTGTAGGTGTTTTTAAGTTCGTGCTTAGGAAGCACTTTCCCATGTCTAAACCAGATTAACGTTTCTTAGAATATCAAGCCAGAAATCTCTTTTACAGTTTTCTTGTGCCATCACAGATAAAAATAATTAATTAGTTCTGCTTATTTAGATTATCAGGATTGCTGCTCGTTGAGAGATGGCAAACCCTTGTTTTTTTTTTTTTATATTTGGGGGGGGGGGGGATTTGTTTACTAAATAATAAATAGGAGATAAAACTGTAACCAAGGCAGTCACTCAGCACATGAAGAGCCTTTCATTGCAGTTCACCACTGTCATGTAAAAACACACCATCTCAGGGACTGTAGGAAGCATCTGTTGTTGAACTTGATTTGACCCAGATGAAGAGGGAGCCACGTAACTGACACCCACAGTCCCTTCAGTCAGGGATTGGACAGTTTTCTGAAGATGGTAGAGTAGCAACATGAGCCCTGTTCGTTTTCCTGCTCTGTTCTGCTCCGACTAGGCATGATTGTCTGGGTGGGAACCCCAGAGGAAATGTAATAATCTCTCTCTAGAAAACACTGACTGCATAGTGCCATCTTATGCGAAGGCTGTGTTCCTATGTTTTTATACATGCATGCCCACATGGTAGATTGTTGAGTCTTAAATTGAAACAAATCATTCAGTAGGAAAAAAAGCAGTTGGTGTCTAAAGCTACGTTAGCACATTCATTGTTGTTGAGCATCCTGTCAACTCTAATGGAATTATCAGTGTAAATTATTATGTAATAAAATAACATCATGCTTGTATAGCACCAAAATACAGCTGATGTGTCATTTGTGATTGTGACTGTAGTATTTGGTCACTTTTTAGAGTTACAGTTTTAATCAATGAAGTTTTATAAGTATTAGCCTGTTTAAGGTTTTAAAAGTGTGGAACACTGAAGAAAAAACATTTTTTAATGATTATTTCTGATTATAAATGGTCACTGAGTTTTTCATGCAGGCTAAACATGAAAAGAGTCTCCAACACCTATCTCCTGCATTAGCTTCTGATAGAAAATAGACCATGAAACGCTCTGATTTGAAAAGCCTGACAAATCCATGCCAAGTAGTCGCTTGGACTCACCCATCTAGTAGAAGCTAACCATTAGCATTAGCAACTCAACCACATGGCAGAAGCTCCTCCAGGCTTGTGTCATTTGTGGAGATTAAACATCAATGTTGCAAGTCAATGGTAGTCACGTTGCTGTTATCCAATCTGGAGAAAGACATCCAAATATCAGGAAACGGGTCTTAAAATCCTGCTGTCTGCTGCCACTTTCTGCTGCAGCAGACTTGTCTGTGCTGATCCAGGTGCTTCTGGGCTTTTTTGGTCACCAAGTACAACTTGCAAGGCATTCATTCCTACCAGTGACCACTCCAAATAAGGATTCCGGGGATTAACCGGTTTGACCATTAACCACGGTTTGAAACGCTGTAGTTCCCCTTTCGTAAAGACATCTCCAACACCACAAATACAAAAATAAAAGACATTAGTGGGCCAAAATGAATGTGAAACTGGATGGACGCATGCAGCAGAACCAGCAACAGCAACCACCAGGAGGTCTCTGTTTTCATCTAGAAAGCACTTAAGCTGCTAAAGTAGAAATTCAGGAAGATGTCTCTCACCCAGCTTCAGAGCTTGCAGAAAAAAAGTTGTGACACATCATCTCTGAGATCATTACTTGAATTAGCTCCTATATACATGAGACGTTTCTTGATCATTTCACACAACTGATTTTAAGGTCTCAATTTTGAGAAAATCGCATCAATTAAGGATGTCAAGAAAACCAACTAGCTTGGCATAACTGTTGACCCTCACCCGGTGCAGCACATTAGACAGTCTTCGGTTATGTTCCTGCAGGGTAGATCCCCAGATGATAACATCATCAACATAACAACGAACACCCTCCAGCATGTTTGCCATGGCACGATGAAAAATCTCAGATGCTGAAATGATGCCAAATGGCATCCTGAGGAATACAAATCGGTCAAAAGGTGTATTAAAAGTTTTGAACTTTTGTCATCCAGCTGTATTTGCCAGAACCCACCAAAAATTTTAATCATTGCAACCCTACTGCAGATTGGGGCTGGACGACATGGCCTAAGATCAATATCACGGTACATTGAGGATGTCACCTTTAACGATAAATTGACGATAACCACACATACACACAGAAACAAAAGTTGTCCACTAGGTGGGGCTGCATTGCGTTGAGTCAAGTTGTCACTTGACGAGTATGGTACAGCTTCTTAAAGGGACATGAATGTTGCAAACCTACACACATCTTTTAATTTTTTAATCAAATTTATTGACGTGGGAAAAACGATATCGGTTAGTCAGTAATTTCTATAATGCTACATTTTCGATTTATTGTCCAGCCCTACTGTAAATGTATTGATTAAACGAGTGTCCAACACTTTTACAGTAAATTATATCAGAGTAGATTTGGACAAAGTCCACTTATTTTATTTTATTTTTTTGCCTTAACCAATTGGAAACCACTCTTCCATATCTGTATGAAATGGGGAAAAGGGCTTTTTAAAACTGGAGCCACTGTCAGCAGCTGTTCTACTCAAAGTTCTGGGTCAGATCATATGCTGAATGTTTGCACTGCCTCAGTGGTAAAGCTTGCGTGTCTTAGAGATCATTCTAGTGAGCTGTCATGTTATGATGTTGACTTAGTCAGGGTGTTATTTTAAGCTTTTAAAATTTCTAAAGAAATTAATGCAGTTCCTTTAGCGAGTCTTTAGTATTGACCAACATTTGAGTCAGGGTTTAGGGTTTGTTATTTATTGTAATAAGCTCTGGAAACTGTATTTCATGGTTTCTAAAGTTGCGAAGCCTAAATGATAATTTGAATCTTGTTCTTCCTGTGAGTGTTAGCATTTATTGCTGATGGGATAGGGTTATGGTCCCAGCTGTCATCACTCACGGTGCAAACAAGCTGCTAATCTCTCTTTCTCTTAGCTACACAATGATGACATTGATTCCCACACACTGTCGACCACCCCATCTGCCACTATGCTCAATTAAATCGGAGTGAAGGGGCGAGAAAGACTGAAATATGAGAGGGGAAGGTGAAAGAGGCCAGGGATGAATTTTAGAAAATTGTATAGCTAATGAAAATTAAAATTTTTGTTACATACATTTGTCTCCATATAATTATGAAGAAAATATTCCTTACTGTTCCTCTGCCAAAGCATGAAAAGTTCCCAGGGGATTAGCTGTTGATCGTGACATTATTCAAGGTCCGTGCATGTTAAGGACAGATTTAGACACGACTCGATGAGATTGTGTATCACTGAGAAATGAAACAGGGGGGAGCTGTGAAGCAAGTTAACTACAGCCAGGCATTCCTAGCGTCAGCTGGGCCCATAAAACTTTAAACTCCACACTGAGACAATAGGCTATACATAAGTGGTTCTGCAGGCGCAGGTTTCATTTAATCAATATGTGCGGCTGTTGAGGAAGAACAAGTTACAGAGATGATTATTATAAAAATACTGTTCCCCTTTTATAAGATCTGACTTTATTTTTAAATGCGTAACAAAGCTTGTGCACCCTACTCTAGTTTAAATTCTACATTTTTGTGCAGTCACGTGGGCTTTTGTGGGCCTCAAAGAGTAGTTGACAAAGTGACAATGAACTGACATGTAGGCCTTTCTACACTTAATTACTAAGGAAAGATGCTTAAAAGCTTTTCTTATTCATGACCACCCTTGTTTAGAAACTTTACCCTCTCCAAAAACTAATAATTTTTACATATACCCCACTCACACAACAGCTTCTAAAGTAGTTTTTTAGTTTTTCTTTAGTAAATGTGTGTTTGATTATTTTTTAAAGAGGGAAAAAAAGAATGAGCAAAACAAACTCAATTTATTGCAAAGGGAGATAGATTAATATTCCATTGAGGCCTGAACAATAACAGATGGTAACAACAGAAAAGAAAAGTGGAGCAGTGGAGTTTCAAGAGAAACACTGACAGAGTGACAAATTGTGTGAAGTCCTCAGATTCTACTGTATCTGCTGTCTGTGTTTCTCTCACCATGGGGTCCTGTCTTTCAAAATAAGACCGGTGATTCTAAGAAGTGGCGTCCAGCACCCAGCAGGTCCCACGCAACAGGAAATTGGTGTGCATAAGATTCAAGGAGCCTACATAGTTTGAGTCTTGTCTAATTGTGCTTTCTTTCCTTTTCTTCATTATTCAGTTTTGTGTGAATACAAGATTGGAATTTAAAGGTGTGTGTGTGTGTGTGTGTGTGTGTGTGTGTGTGTGTGTGTGTGTGTGTGTGTGTGTGTGTGTTTTCTTGCTTTTTCTTTCCATCTTAAGAGGCTCATTACCCTATTCACTCTACAGACAGGCAGGTCTTCATTCAGTTTTAAAGTTCTTGTTTATTTCAGTTGAACTCTTGACTATCCTGCTCATTCTGATGGCCAATTGATGCTGCCAGCCCAAATGAAGCAATTATTTATTTATGCACAGAACAAAGGCACTGCTTGGTGCTGTTTTTTGGCAGACCATTCCCATCTGCATAGCTGCCACCACTGCTGATCCAGTCTTACAATGCTTGAAGGAGATTTAAAGAGATTTTTCATAGTTCAAATACCATTGCTATTTGACATAATAGATTTGAGATTACACCAGGGTCCTGATCAGGGCCTTCATTTATAAAGCTTGCTTATGCACAAAACAGGGTCTAAAAATGGTGTAGGTGACTTTCCACACAAAATTTGATTTGTAAAGAAAAACTTGACAGAAAAATGTGCCCAACTGTAGGGGAACTTTGGACCTGGAATATGTTAAGATATAACTTTCATACATCTTCAAATTACTAATTGGTGCATTAATTGTGTCACGCGCAACAGTTAATCTGTGAATCGAGCTTTTAATTAAAATGTGAATTAAACGTTGGCAGTGAAACCGGCAGAGGTTGACCTGTCGGAGTTTCTTTAAACAGTAGTTCTGACAGAACACAGTCTTGTTTAAGCAGGTATTTGGGCTGATATCTGTTTGATATTAACAATATTTCCTGACTAAAGCCGTTTTGAGGTAAATTGGTCTAATTTATTTTTTATTTTTATTTTTTGCTGAGTTTAAATGGGGGTTTAATAAATATTCTACTCTGTTTCATAAATGAAACCCCAAGGCATTTCTGTTTTAGTTTATATTTCTATTTGTTACTAGTATTAAAAAGCTTTTTGAACTTGTAAAACAGTTCAAGAAAACAAAGTTTAAGTCCCATTAGTCGTCACACACTGGTGAAGGTTTTTTTTTCTGCGTCTGACCCATCCCCCGGAGGACCGTTGGTGCCAAATAATTACCATTTGAGGTTAAAATGAAACAGTTGCTGAGAGTTTGTGGTTTTACCAATTCATCTGGCCTTCAGCTCTTTAGTGTTTAACTATGATACAAAACACAAATATAGGTTGTTCATGTCTTATGGTCGTAATCTGAACCCGTGACCTGGTCTCAAAGTGTGTACGTGGAAATGTGTGCAGCCAATTGGAGATGTTTAAACCTTAGTACTAATCCCAACTTCCACGAACATGCACAAACATACACACACACACACACACACACACACACACACACACACACACACACACACACACACACACACACACACTCCCAGTCATTGATCCCCTTCTCACGCAAAGCAACTCAACACAAGGCAGCTTTAACACTTTCAGCATACTGCTAATCAAAACTAGCACCAGCTCTAAAAGCTTTAGTGTTACTAATTGCATACTCATCAGGCTACATGCAGCTTTTAACTCTTAAAAATTGCTTCCATAAAATGCATATAGCTGGACAAATTAACCCCCATTACGGATTTAAAATCCATTTTCTCATTGTTTTTCCGCCTAATGCTATTCTCAAACTACACATTTTGATTAGCTAGACTGCAGTGACTTATTATTTTTGCATTGTTATTGACATAATAGACTAATTAATCTGTCAGGGATCATTTACAGTAGTATAGTAATCACACAAGAGAAAAATCCTTTAGACCAGATTTATCTAAACCTACTTTCCATCTACAGTTTCCAGGCAAGTGCCCACAACAATTAAACAATTCGCAATACATATTCAACCTTAGTGCATCTATACATGTTTTAAAAAGACAACTAATTAAAACCATTAGTAGAAATCCTTAAAAATAAAAAAAAAGTCCTTGGTTGATGGATGTTGGCATTGGTGATTCGCGAGAATGTTTTTACTTTTTAAGTTTCAAGAAAACTACAGATAAACAGACATTATCAGACTGTTTATAGACCCATTTTGTACTTTGATGTTTTTGAATGAAAAGGCTAATTGTGCGAAAGCGGAGCATCTTTTTGGAGCAACAATTTTTGTGAAACATGGACCTAGATGTTCAAATTGTTTTTCAGAACAAGGTGGAATGAATTTCTTTATTTGGGGTGGAGAAATGTTAGCAATTTGCTAAATGGTGTGTAAGTTTTAATTTGAAAGGTTATCAAAATGCAGTTATTTATTTTCTAAGGATATTATAATCATATTTAAGTGTGTGTGTGTGTGTGTGTTTTTTAATTTTTTTTGTCTTACACCTTTTAAAGCATGAATTTGGGAAGATCTGAATAGTTTGATTGTGGTCTCTTTGGCCTGGAACCAGTAGGATATCCAACACTTTATGTTAGAAATGATTTTAAAAATTGTAGATGCGTCCAGTGTAAGAATGTTCTGTATTTGATTGAGAGAAGGATATGTTATATTTCAGTGAATCCCATACTTTTTTACGTTTTTGAATACAAGAGTTTGATCTAGATGAACTCCTAAATATTTCGGTCACAGTTTTTAATTTTTAGCCTTTAACATAAATGTTTGACATTCTTTAGGTTTGTTAGTCTTTCGAAAGTACATACCAAGTAGTTTGGGGGTGTTTCTTATTAAACAGGAAGCTTTTTCAGTCAGTGGATAACTTAAACAGATAATTTAGAAGCAAGTTGAAGGATGTTCCTATCATGTACCTTAAGGGTAGCCAATCCTGGTCCTGGAGTGCCACTAGCCAGTATATTTTAGCTCCAGCACACCTAATTGAATGGCTGACTAACCTGTTCACCAAGTTATCAAGCTCTGCAGATTTAAATCAGGTGCGTTGGAACAGGGACAAACTAAAACATGCTGGATAATGGAACTCAAGAATCAGAATCCTACCCTCGATGTACATAATGGCATCATCTGCATAGAGGATAAAACAGAAGTAGCATAACAATGCATTCTATATCACATTGCTTTGTTTGTCTTTACGTGTTTAGGATACACGAGTTAGAGTTGTGAATTTTCCTCATTGGTTGGGGACATGCAACGTGTTGGTGTTAAAATGTGTAGGCGATTTGATTCACTTTTGGTTCTTCATCTTTATCATGTCATTTGACCTCATGTCTTACGCATCTTCGATTCTTTTATTCTCACTTTCATTGTGTTCCCATGTCACCTCTTGTGCAAGGCTGATAGCTATACTTTTTTGATTGTTCGCCCATTGTGAGCCCTTCAAAAATTTGAGTGGGTGAATGTTTGTCTGTTATCCTCAATGAGGCATGGCCATGAAAGAGTCTACACATCACCTGTTGCCATGGTAGTTAAACAGGCAGAGAAGGATAGGGAGGAATGGAGGGTGGAGGAAGGGAGTCAGCCAGGGGAGGGGAGGAAAATAATTGGATGATGTGTGGCATGTTCTTAGAAAAGCAAGATGTAGTGGAAAAGGGGCAATAATTGCCCAAAAATAGAATGGTAAAATGTGATGAACGACATTGTAGCCACAGCTGCCCTGGGGCACACTGACAGAAGCAAATAAAAATGTTATTCTGATAGTTTTGTGTTTTAGTTGGTGAAGATGAATTTGCCTGGCAAATGTGAAAGGTCATCCTCTCTCTTACAAGCTCTGATATTCATACTCCAGGAATATAATAATTATCAAACCTTATGAAGCTCTGGACCCGCACATACCCATTTAACATAAAGTATGGCGTAAGCTTGGAAAGATCACAACTCGGGGGTTTTTTGACCACTGATGTCTGGAAAAGCAGACATGGCTGCCTCATTAAAGATACAGTTTCATGTAATTTCAGGCTTTATTATAGACTATTGCATTAGTCTCCTCTCAGCATAGATAACAACATCAAGACATCCGATACCCGACTGGGGTAACATAATAGTCTTTTGACCTTTGCCTCCTTAACTACCCTAACCATGAGCTGTAGCCTCTGTTTTTATTTTACTTCAATTCTGTTTGGCAATTTTTATTTGTGTTCTTGTTGCAAGCAAAGGCAGGTAGATTGGTGGATAGATGGATGGATAGCTAATCTACATCTCTATCTGGTCGGTAGGATGGATTACTGCTTTTGACACATGGAGACTGTTACATTTTCATAGTATTTTTTTCTCCATCATAAAATCACTGAAAGAAGTGGGGGAAGTCAATAAATGCTAATGTTGGAAGGGCTAAAAGGAAAATAAGTGAAGGTGGACAAGTCTATGTCAGCGTAATTGCTCAGAGTAAATGGCAGGCAAAGAAAATAAGACATGAATACAAGAGAAAAAGATGGAAGGGGGGGAGGAGGGGAAGTGAGCGTGAAGGGGAATGCCATTAACGGCTTTGTGCGGTCCTCCCAACTGAACGATGGATAGACATGGATAAACGAACAAATGGATGAAAGGGGGAGAGAGTGTGAGAGAACGGTGCCCCTTCCTTAACTGTCCATTCAGAGATTAGGGAGGAGTGCATCAGAAAAAGTGCAGTTCATCAGTTTAAAGCCTACGCCTGGTCCTCTTCTAAGCATAAAGAAACTGGAGCATTGCCACAGTGTTTCTGTGTGTTTTGTGGTTTCAATTTCTTTATGAACACATTCATCATTGTAGGGCAGACAAAATGTTTTGGGAGTTTAAATTTGTGCAGTGAAGATGGCGAATAGACATAAGAAACTATGCTTAAAATGGAATAAATATGTGGGTGGTGCAAGTAGATAAAGATGGTGTAACCATTATATAACTGTGGGCTGTGATAATGCTCTTCACTTTCACTGTAGGAGAGAATATAATTTGGCTGTAATGCATTAGAGCAGGATGTTGATAATAGTCTGTCAGGAGGAGAAATGGATGGAGGAGAAGTAAACTTGTTTTATTGCTTTCATTTGAAAAGCAAATAAAAGGATTTAGTTCTCATATCCAGTGGTGACAGGATGTTACACGTTAGCTAGAGAACGAAAAGAGCCGATGTGCAGGCTGCAGGCTCTAAACTGCTGATTTGAGAATAAAACAGATAGCATGAGGTGTGTGTGTGCGTGCGTGCGTTTGGCAAGATTTAATAAGAAACTGTCTGATTTTTCTTCCGCTGTGCTTCCCCTCATTCATCTTAAAAAAATAGTGTTAATTATAATTGTGCTGAGAGCTGATTAGTCAGTAAATACTAGTTTCATTATAAACAAATCCACAGAACTACACCACAGACCTTTCCTGGTTTTTATTTTATTTTTTGACTATTGTTTTCAATCATAAAGCCACAAAAAGTCAATGAAACCTTCCAAAAACTCTGACGGCACACAGGAACGGCTTCAGAAGTTGCATTTGATAGATGGGAAAACCAGCACACACTGGGCAGGTTCTTCTAAAATTGTTGGATTGATGCCAGATTCTCTGGGAACTTTGACACAACAGCCCGTCACCTTGATGTGACCACAAAACAAAGCTGGTGACAGTTAGAGGAAGTGTGTGAGGCTCTCGCACACTAAGCACTCCTTCAAATCCATTTGACTCTCTAATCCACCGAGTAACAGCCACTCTTTTTTTCCTCAATTCCTCTCCAGGTTTCTGGGTTGTTATTTTTTTCCTTTCTTTTTTCTCCCACTCCTGCATTTGCCATAATCAGGCCTCTCCCTCTTCTCTCTCCATCCCATACACGTACAGCCGAGACACGGGAGATATTTAGACGTGCCCTGCCTTATTTTCCTGCTAAATTGTCACCAACAACAGTAGTTTCTGAACCTGAAATGGCATTTGAACTCTGAATTTAAAGGGATACTTTGCAACTTTTTCACATTTTTAAAGAGCAAGTAACGTCTAAATTAACTTTTTTTTGCTGATGAACTGTATAAATGAGTGTCTAATAGTGTTTTAAATGTGTGCATTCTTTATTTTAGCATTTTGGTGCATTTTCTTTAAAAATTAAAAATTCTGTCTAAAAACCACAGTAATGCGCCACCTTCAGCTGAAAACATAGAATTTGAGTCATTTTGAATAAATTTTAGCCAATGGCTAAAGAGTAAAGTACTACGTAAACCAGTAGAGTACTACGTAGCAGCTCCGTGCCAAAGTTATAAAAGCAACGAGCGTCTCGGCCACGCCCTGTGGCGAGTGGGAGTTGGATTTGCAAGCGAGTGTAGGAGGTCAGCGGTAGTTCAGCATTAGCATATAGCATTAGCATATCCTAGTCTTTAGCATATCTTTTAGTGTTATAAATACTTATTTAGTGTTAGCTTGGCTGTTGTATATTGTAGTTTAGTTAGTGTTTGGCTGTTAGTGTAATTGGGAAAGTATTTCGGGTTTAGTGTTCCATATCGTCTTAGTATCGGTGAGTAGGTGTAGTGTAGTATGGTTGCGGTGACTCTGTGGGCATTTTACCCGCGATTCTGCACGCCTCCGTTTGAAGAGGGAGGCTGCCCACCGTGGCTCTTCCGCGATTTAGATGCAGCCCATCGACTCTGCTCCCCCACCACGGCGGGCTCCAGTCTGAGGTGAGTCAGCTAAATAAACGTTTTAACATCTTCTAAAGACAATTCCCTACCTAAATGCAAAGTCTGAGAGACGTGGTTCACTTCCTTTAGCTAGTCAGTCGGCAATTCTGCAACAGTGTCTCTAACTAACGCTGCACTAGTTGACAGCATTACAGCGTGAAACCCAGCTTGTGACCCGGTTCTGTGAGGAATTCTGTTTAGGAGGTCGCATTTCAGGCTCTCCACATCATGTGTGACTGACTTTTACGTTATAACAACGATCACACACTAGGAATGTTATAAAGCGCCTATATAGGAGATTCTTTTGTATATTATCTGACTTTATAAACTCCCAACAACAATGTGCTTCTATTTTTTTTTTCAGGCTAAATCTACCCAAGACACTGGCTGTCAGACTGATTTAGCTGCAAGAATGCACTTGTCCAGGCTGACGTGAAACCTTCCCTGTAGCAAAGGTGAATTATTTTTAATAATCTTCTATGTAAACATTTTATTATTACCGTCTAGTTTTAATTTGTTTTACAGATTATTTTTACACGTGATTTTATGCTCTTTTAAACATTTATAAATGTGCTGCTTCTTTGTTTTTACATAGCCAGCCAGAATGGAGTTCACAGCCGCAGTGTGTCTGGTGACCCACAGGGACCATGATGAAAATTCATCTTCCAGAAGGTCCCAGAGCGTCCAGACCCCCTGAAAAGACCAAGATGTAAGGTGTCTGCTGTTGATTCCAGCTTCCACCTCAGTGACAGTGCAAGCTCAGTGAACTGTTCAAGGTAAAAAAAAAAAAAAATTAAAACATTTCAGAATTTTTAAGATATTAACAATTAAATAAGTATGTGATTACATCATGAAGGAGGCTACTGATTCTGCCCTGTGACACTTGGTGGTGACGTGTGAGCTGATTCTCCTGGAAAATAACTTTTATATTAAATATTTTGTTTTTGCTATCAAAAGTAAAGTAACTAATAACCTGCATTATTGCAGGACATTCAGCAAAATATGGACTACACCATGAGGCATGCACACATTAATATTCTATAAGAGCACATAAGGTGAGCAACACCACATATTGTACACTGTCCTGAATTTGTTTTCTTTCTGCATCTCATTAGCCTGGCTGATCACCTGATAACTCCTGTCATCTGGTTATGACAGCATGAGGATGTCCTCACACACCTGTAACCTATCAGATCATCTGGCAGAATAGAGAGAGAAGAGACAACACCACATCTCCTGTTCCTGGAAAGCCTTCAGCCATCCTTCGATGACTGAGAACCTCCATCAGCTCTGTCTCCTGTCTGCCTACAATTATTATAATAAATATTGTGTTTGACAAGTTTTTTGTGCTGCCAAATATCTCATTTAGATTCCAGTTTTGATATTTTAATGGATATTTATAAATTACATTGAATATCACATTTTTGTTGCATGTTTAACTAGCTCTATTGTAATTAATTAAACTAGCACCTCACTGTTAAAAGCTCGTTCTAATTTCAAGCATGTTTAAGTATTTATGGACATGAACAAAAACAGGAAATATATATATTGAGATTTATTTAATTAATATAACAAATAAGGGGGAAAGAGTCATCGAAAGGCACATTCTTCTGGAAGTTCCTGATCCTGAGGACACCAGCAGAGACCAGCTGCAGACACCAGAGGACCTAGAACCGAGAGAGCAGCTGTTATTAGTAAATAAATAAAGAAATCAGGGCAGTTTTAGTGGGCTGAACACATTACAGAATGATTTTCTCATGGGGTATTTTCATAACTTTATATGCAGCAGACTGTAACTTGAGCCCAGGGCTACCGGAGAGCTATCCAGCATGTTTCAGTGGATTTTCCTGCTTTAACAGGTTAGATTAGCTGTTAAGCAGCTCAGCTATTTGTTGCTGATTAAAACCAGGTGTGCTGAAGCAGATAAACCTCTAAAACATGCTGAATACTAGCTTTTTAGGGCCGTGGAGACAAACCCTGCAGCTAATCCAATGCTATGGCTAACGGCTACTTACCTTTCAGAGGTGATTCTGTTGGGTCGGTTCTGGGAGTTTCAGGCAACTCACAAGCTCAAAACAATAAGACTCAGGTCCGCTTGTCTCCTCCAAATAGACTTGGTCCCTTTCTTCTCGAGTGTCTGTGTAAGGAGGGGGAGAAACGTCCTCCACTTCTATCAACTGCTCAGAGTGAAGGGAGCTAGCTTCGTCTAGTTAGCCATCGTCTTCGTCACTGCCGCGGCTCCGCCCTCTCGGTCCTCCAGGCAACGCCTACTAATGTTGCATTTTTTAAAATTGATACGTGGGTGGAGAAGGACTCCGAGGCTCAATTGACCCGCTCTTTAAATAATTTTCTTGAGCCAGTTTGTGCTAAAACAACCCTTTACAGGGTTAATGAAATGTCTCCCTATGGCCGCTCCCAATATTCTACCCACAACTTAAGACTGGCAAACCGCTCTGTTAGGACTTAAAAGAGTTGAGCTGACATACCTGGTGCTGCAGTCTGTATCCAGTACATTTTAGATCATGACAGCTGATTTGATTAATTTAGTGATAAATCACTCCTGTAGACTCTAATGAAGGCTGAGGAGACATTTCAGCTGTTAGATGAAGGTGTTCAAAAGACGAACGCACAGCGAGGGATGGGTTTTGAATTTGGTTCCACAAACGGACACTAGGGGGTGCTAAAAGCAAGTAAAAACAGCCAAGTTCCCCTTTAACCAACTCACGAATCTGCACAGAAGTCAATCTTACATTTAACCAAAGTTAAGCAAACAAATCAATAAACTGACCAAGTATTAAATAAAAAGAAAAATCAGTGGACAGTAATGTTTTAGAGCATTTATTAAGCACATGTTTTTCTGGAACTTGAAAAAAATATTAAAATAAATACAACTTAAAATGTCAGAAATAAAATATACAACAAAAACTCTTGCATTCCTGCTTTTATCTGCTCTCTGACAGGAGAGATGAACAAGTAATGAAGAAAATTGGGTAAAAATAATATTAATTACCTGGAAAATATCAGACATATGGATATATATCAGATATATGGAGTATATTATATATGGAGCAATACTGGATCTGCTTTACTCTCATTGCGAGCAGAACAGCCGACTGAAGTTCGAAGTTGTAAACCTTTAAGTTTAAAATATGGAAAAAAAAGTATCAAAGAATTTGAGTTTTGTCACTAGGAAGGAATTTTACAAAAAAAGATCATAATTTTTCTGTATTTGTTTTCCACCTTTTTGAGTTGATGTACTCATTAAGTTTCTCTAAAAACTCATAAATGAAATTGGGTTAGACCAGCTACACTTGGGTTGTCGATGTAGAGGAAGAACATGCCAGCCTCGTTAAAAACTGTCTGCTCAGCTTCCAGCATAACAGCTGTAATACGACTTCTTGTTTGCCTGAAGTGTAATTGCTTGCATTACATGACTGCTAATCACATGCCTTTTACTTTGGCATTTCATTCTTCTTTTTTTTGTTTATTTTTTACTCAAAGCTTTCTCCTCCTCCCGTCTCTCTCCCTCCCACTGAGCCTCTATGGAGAGAAGGACTGAAGAAAGAGAAACTTAATCCTTCCACTGAGTCAGAGGTGGACCAGTCAGGGGCCTTTCTCTTTACCTTTTCACAAAGGAAAAAAAATGCTGGTTCTTTTTTCCCGTACTGAATCCTCACAGTTGGTTTCATATCATTCACATGCAACATTGAGCCGAACGGCATTTGATGCATTTGCCTTTATAGAGATATTTCGCTAGAGTGGACCCATGTTTAGTTACTTAGAAGAGGAGATTTGACTTACATGTTCTTTACAACCACTGAGCTGCAGTGAAAATGATATTAAATCTAAATGTTCAGACCATGATCATGAACGACCCAAAACAAATGATCTTACCTGTGAAGTGCAGCGAGATGTTTTATACTGTAGGGAAATATCTTAAAAACTAAAGGAAGAACGAAGGATAATTTCCCCAGTGCCCTTGAATCCTCCTGTTCCAGCTTCCATTTTAATTCCTACATTTTCCATGTTTCATTGTCCTTAACCCTCCAGGAAGGTTTGGAGTCTTTTCCTTTTTTTGCCCCTTTTGTGCTTGTCCATCACAACTGACATGCATAATAACAGGCAATTCACTTGAGTTATTTTCTATAGAAACATGATTGCCAAACCATGTTTTTCCTTTCGGGGTGGCACAGTCAGGCCACTTAATATCAATATTCTCTTTGTGCTGAGAGATGGGGGCCAATTGCCCTGAATGTCAGAATAATTGCACACAGCTAACCGCACACATGCATTTATTTTAGAAGGCACGCAAACGTTGCTTCATCACACACTGAGAAACACAATAAGTAGGACACACTCGCAATACGCGAATGATGACGCATGTAAAAGAAGACTCACGTGCAAGCAGATTGGGCAGAATGAGGGCACATAAAATGGACGCCTCTAACAAATTCATTGTAGAGATCGACTAAGGTGACTTTAAGAAAGCTTCTATTCTTCTAGCTAGGGAGGCACTCATTCAGAAAGCGGCTACCACTCACAGTTGTGGCCTTAGGGTTGAAGCAGAAATATGAGTTGGACGGGTGGGCAGACGGGAACAAAGACTGATGCTCATATCTGAATTTAAGGCTGAGGACAAGGGAACACATTCAAATTAGTTGCTATTCATTGGATGTATACATTTGTTTCCTCTCTAGGCTTGTTACTGCTGGGTTTAACATACACTGAAAAATGGAAAAATATTATGTGAGGTGCAATGAAAAGAGTAAAACATTAAAAAATGTTTATATTTTTCATGCTTCACCACCTTTTTTGGATCATTATGACCAGTAGTTAGTGACATTTCATGACTCAACTGTGTCACAAAGACAGAATGGTGTGAGTGTATTCTTTTATCCAAACGTATGAAGATGTGCAGTTTCATTAAAGATGTAGAACACCGAACAAACGTTTTTTAATTAGTATTTCTAATTGTCATTTTTCATGCTGGCTGAACAGGAGAATAGTCTCCCATACCAATCTCCTGCATTATAGCTTCTGATAGAAAATACAGTGAAACTCTACGATTAGAAAACCCTGACAGATCTCACACAGTCACTTAACATTCATGGACTCTTCCATCTTGACTCACAACGAGGAAGGCTGTTGTTGGTTTAGTGTTCAGGAAACAGCAGAGAACGTCTCAGCTGGTAGAAGACCGTTCCATCAAACCATCAACTATAAACCAAAAGCTTATAACAGGTTTTATTGGTTATATAGGGAGGTATTAGCTTAGTACTTCTCAATGTGTTATGCTTGTTTCAGAACCCAAAATCACCCTGTAATTTTTATGAATGGTGAGAGAAGCACTAGCACACCCTTTCTTTAGTCTAACTACAGGGACTTGGAAGTCATGATGTGTTATGTTATTCCAGCTAGGCTACACCTAAAGCTAATGTGTTTTTGTGTGCAAACTGCCCGATCAGACCTTGCAACAAAGAGGGCTGTAAAGTGGTTGAATAATTTTTAAAAAGTTAAATAAATCTGTGCACGTAATTATTTAGATTTTTGTGCAAGAGTCAAATCTGTGTCACACACTCATGCACCGCTGCATCTGTTTACTGGTGGAGCTTCCCCCCATCTGTGGAACTAGAGCACAGCGATTGAGAAACGATCAAAATACACTTAGAACCTATGAATTCATACTGGCATGCACATGACACGCACACATATCTACTGATGCATGAAGATTTGCACAAATGAACCGATGCAGTCTGTAAGCACACACACAGGCTTTTGTGATAATCGATTGAATTAAGTGCTGCATTTTGTGTCACATGCACACACATTTCAAATGACCATAAACACAAAGTCCAGTGATGTGTGCAGTCAAGCTGCATGTTTGCTTCTTTGCTCCAGAGACTTTTAATTTCTGTCATCTTTGATTTTCTTTCATTTTTAGTTTTTAAAATCTGTTTTCAGTGGTCAACCTTTTATGCTCAAATCGCACATTGTTAAAAAAATCATTGCAGACCATAAAATAAATGTTAAAGCAGTAATCCTTTCAGAATTAATGTATTCATTTATTGCTGTATGAATTTGTGTTTCAGCACCTCACAAAGCTGTCACCAAAATGACGTCTTTGTTCTGGGACTTCAGTGGCACCAGAGAATCAATAAATCACAATTTTCCAATTATCTTGGAGATTGTAACCAGTACCTTTAAAACCCATGTCTTATTTTCTGACATTTATTTTCCACTAAAGGGACCATATATAATGTTTGGAATATAAATATCTCCGTGCAGCTTGTTTGTACCCTCAGAGCTCACCGTCTCCTACTCCCAAGCAGTGTTTGGTAAAATGACCACAGCTATGTATAATTCAGAAGCTTCTAAACATTGATGCCAAGTGAAGAGGCGGTGTAAGTTGCAGCAGATGGTCAGAGTACATTCATCGTTCCTCTTTGATGGCTTTGTTAAGGTTGGACGTGAGTCTTCTGCCAGGTGCTGCTGATAATTTGAGTAAATTATTTTTTGTATATGAGAGAATTTGTGCTCATTCTTCCATGAATGGTGGTAATGACAATGTTTTGACATTGTTGTACAAATTTTCTACACTTCACTGTTTTCAGAGCTTTTTTTAGTTCCAAACGAATAATCTGATTTGTTCTCTTGTTTCCTCCCAAAGCCATTTCATCCAATGGTCAACCTCGTGTGCAGCGCTGACTTGAGGATGTTCCTGTGTGCCCTGTATGCTCCGGTGTGCACAGAATATGGCCGCTTGTCCATGCCGTGTCGGTCCATCTGTCAGCGTGCCAAGGGGGAGTGCCACAAACTCATGGAGGTATTTGGAGTAGCGTGGCCAGACGACATGGAGTGTAGCAGGTATGAATCGAAAACATTTTACATCATTCAGGTTCTAAAAACATGTCCTTTTAAGTCTGAACTTTTCTTTGGTTCATTTTTAAAGTTCAGTTCACCAGGCATGCCTAGCTTGTTACACGTGTCCAATTTGTGTCTTGACTTGTTGTATTCAGTGCAGAATGATGGGTGCTTTTGTGGTTTTCAGTGAAGAATAAGCAACAGTGTGTGCTGAGTGGTGTCTAATGAAGAAACTTTTACTCCTTAAAAATATCTTCAAGATCAACTAAAACATACATACATTGACTAGGAAAAGTAAAACAAAGTAACTTTTGCTACTTTTTTGCACATTTTTTTGTTATAATGAATTTTATACAACTGCTGTAAAGACTTGTCATATTGTCATATTGTATAGAAATATGGGGTTCAACTTTTAAAACACATATAAATGAAATAAAAACTATACAAAAGAAAACTGTTCGAGTTATAAACAGGAGCAATTATTATGCTCATACTGATCTGTTGTTTTTAAAATCACAGATTATGAAAATAGAAGATCTATATTATTATAAAATAATGCAATTTATGTTTTGAGCAAAATTAATGTTTCTGCCAGAAAATATACAAATGCTTTTTGAAAAGAGGGAAAGTAAATATGATTTAAGAGGTGTATGCATGTTTGTTGTACAAAAAGCTAAAAAGGGTATAAAAAGGAGATGTACTGTATCTCTGTAATGGGAGTAAAATTTTGGAATGAGGCTAAAATATCATTTAAATTAGCAACTTCACTTTCAGTTTTTAAAATACTTATCAGTAAAAATATTTTTGAAGAGTGTTAATTTGATGTTGGTGGATGGGTTTGTGTTTTTGATTTTTTTCTTTTTGGTTATTGGCACATTGAGGGAAATTGATTTGTAAGTAGGTTAGGCGATTCTATAAGCTTTTGCTTCTGCCTAAACCTGTTCAGTTATGAGATACTGAATAGATACTATAGACAAATATATGAATATATATGTTTGTGGAGGAATGGAAATATATGTATCTAGTTGTATGATATGTTACTGTTTACATTAATTATTTTTATGATGACTGAATAGAATTGATAATCCATTCAATCTAGACCAATATTTGTAGAAGCAAACGGACGGTCTAGCAATGCTCTATTGAAAGCTTGTAGTCCCAGCTAGTATTGTGGCTGGCCAATCAGTGTGTTTATTTAGAAAAATTATGTATTATTAGTATTTTTTTATTATGTTTTATGTAGTTCTTCCACGATGTAACGGCGGACTTCCCATTCACTACAATCTGTAGTAGTCCAATCACAGTGCTGTCGGTTTGGTGGGCCAGTCACAGCACTCTGTTGGTGGTCAGGATGTTATTGATAAAACAAAGATGGGGACGGCCCCGGCATCCACATTGGACTATTTCCACAGGAGTGATTCATCACTACATTAAACAAATCAGCTGTATTCATGATCTAAAACATGCAGGAAATGTACTGGAACCAGATTGCTGCGCCAGTGATGTAAGCTCAATTTTCTAAACCCCAACAGAGCAGCCCGCCAGTCTTAAGTTGCAAGTTAAATATTCTGGCCACAAGGGGTGATATGGGCTGGGCGGCCTTTCATTAACCCTGTAAAGCTGGGCTAATATCAATTCCGGGCCTGGAAGGCCGGTATCCAGCAGGGTTTAATGGGTTCTCTGCTCCAACATACTTGATTCAGTGGTTGAATCACCTGTGCTCATCAGGCTCTGCTGAAGCCTGCTAGTTACCTGCTGATTGAAATCAGGTGAGTTGAAACAGGGTTAAAACTAGAACATGTTGGATACCGGCCCTCCAGGCCTGGAATGGAATACCCCTGCTGTAAAGGGTCATTTTAGCTCGTACTGGCTCAAGAAAATGATTTAAAAATATTAAAAAGTTGCAAAGTATCCCTTTAAGTTTCACAACACATGTGAGTGAGCGCGTCTGTGGGGAAAGTTACATAAAAGATGCATCAGGTAGAACATCAAATGTGGATAAGGAAGAAAAACAAGTGATCCGAAGCACTCTGAGGATTATATTTTTTATTATTAAGCTTAATAAAAAATATAATCCTCAGAGTGCCTCGGATCACCTGTTTTTCTTCCTCATCCACATTAAGTATCTCTTTAAGTTTATTTAGCAATAGGGTGTATTTGCATCTTCTTTCATGGAGTATGGCAGACTGCCTCGTTGACTGACATCTGTAGCTGTGAGTATGTAATGTTTGTTATCCAACAGCATGTGGAGACGGTGTAAAATACAATTGTAGACCGTGGCCAGACTATGCATTCACCATTTAGGGCGACAGTAGCCCCGTAATTGGAAGGTTGCAGGTTCGAGCCCCACTCAGTCTGTTGCTGTCATTGTGTCCTTGGGCAAGACACTTAACCCCCTTGCCTGCTGATGGTGGTCTGAGGGAACGGTGGCGCCTGAGTATGGCAGACTCGCCTCTGCCAGTGTGCCCCAGGGCTGCGAGTGTGTGTGTGATTGGGTGAATGACTGATTGTGTTGTAAAGCGCCTTGGGGGGTTCTGGGACTCCAGAAGGTGCTATATCAAATACAGGCCATTTATCATTCATATAAACGATGGCTTGCCAGGCTACCAGGGAAGCTGGATAGAATGAAATCTTTGGCAGATTTGATATTAAATGTATCCATTATTCATCACCTAAAGGTTTTTATTTTCTTCTTTCTCTAATATATTATCATCCAGATGACATTTCTCTACTGCTCACCCTTTAAAAATGAGTGAATTTAAACATCTATAAAATTACAATTATGAGGAAAATCTTACAAATGTTGATGCTGTTAGTCCGAATATTGACGTATGTTGTTGTATGAAAAAGTTGATGTGATTAGATAAAAAGCAAAGTATTAGTCATTTACAGCAGATTAAGCTACGTAAGCTGACAAAGTTCTTATCTTCCAGGTTCCCAGATTGTAACAAACCCTATCCTCGTGCAGAAGACCTTCTAACAAGTTCTGAACCCACTGACCAGTCATCCAAGACCGTCCAGAGGGATTACGGTTTCTGGTGCCCCCGAGAGCTCAAGGTTGACCCAGATCTGGGTTATACTTTCATGGGAAAGAAGGACTGTTCTGCTCCATGTCCCTCAATGTTCTTCAGCCAGCAGGAGCTGGCCTTCACCCGATACTTCATCGGAGTCATCTCCATTGTTTGTCTGTCTTCAACACTGTTCACCTTTCTGACCTTCCTCATTGATGTCACAAGGTCTGACTGGCTGCGATCCACTTACTCTGTTTTCTGATGCTTTTTAATTTAAAACAATGTTCAAACTTCATGAAGTATATGGATTTAAAGATGTAAAATGCATTTGAGAGGAACCTTGAAAATAAATCAGTCTTGTGTTTCCACAGGTTCCGATATCCAGAACGGCCAATCATCTTCTATGCTGTTTGTTATGTCATGGTGTCGCTGGTCTTTTTCCTGGGCTTCCTTCTGGAGGACAGAGTAGCATGCAATGCAGTCAGCCCTTCTCAGTTCAGAGCTTCGACCATCACACAGGGTTCTCACAACAAGGTGAGATGTTCAATCACCCCCTACCTTTCTGCTATGTACTCAAATCCTAAAAGATCATCTTCTCCATTCACGTGGTTGATTAAACAGACGTTCTTTCCAATGTTCTCTCTCAGGTGTGCACACTCTTCTTCATGGTGCTGTATTTCTTTACCATGGCTGGCAGCGTTTGGTGGGTCATTCTGACGATCACTTGGTTCCTGGCTGCGGTGCCTAAATGGGGCAGTGAGGCCATTGAGAAGAAAGCCCTCCTCTTCCACGCGGTTGCCTGGGGTCTACCAGGGGCTCTGACTGTCACCCTGATGGCCTTGAATAAAATTGAGGGAGATGGGATCAGCGGAGTGTGTTTCATAGGCCTGTATGACATTGATGCCCTGCGGTGGTTTGTCCTGGCACCGCTCTGCTTCAACGTGGCGGTGAGTAGAGATGGAGATGAAACGAGTGGGAAGGTGTGATGGACAACAGGTTGTTGAACAGAGAATAAACAACTTACTCTTTGGTTCATGGTTATTCTGTCATCAGTTTACTTGTATCCTGAACTCATTCTTCATTTCTTCAGGTCGGCATCTCCCTGCTTTTAGTGGGAATTGTTGCTCTGAATCGTGTACGCATGGAGATTCCTCTGGAGAAGGAAAACCAGGCCAAACTGGTCAAGTTCATGATTCGAATGGGAGTGTTCTCTGTGCTCTACCTCATTCCACTGTTGACTGTGATTGGTTGCTACATCTATGAACACACCTACCGGAAAATCTGGGAAACAACATGGATGGAGGAAAACTGTCGGAGTTATCATATTCCCTGCCCATTCAAGGTAAAACGGAACCTTTACTCAGTTTAACACACCAACAAACAAACAAAGTCATCCTTACCTCAAAACTCTATTGTAAACCTCAAGTTTATGCGATGATTCTCTCTCTGAGCTACAGCTGTTCAAATTTCAGTGTCCTTCTCTCCTTGATGACATCACACCATGGCCCCAGCTTTAAGGCAGTGTACTAACAGATGTTCTTGAATGTAGTCATTAGTTGTAGCAGCAGCACGGGCCAGCATTATTCTGCAGTTAACATTACTTTCACCAACGTCTATATATTACTGATGTTGGGGTGGGTTGCAGATTTAAGAAGGTTTGTCTTTTGAGTTAAAACAACTCCTAAATCATTTTCTTGAGCAAGTATGTGCTAAAATGACTGTTTACATGGCTGTTGAAATGTCACTCAGACCCCCCACGGCCCTTTGTGGCCAGAATATTCCACTTGCTTCAGAGTTGCTGGTCCACTCTGCTTCTAGCACGTTTTATGCATGTTTTAGATCATGAACACAGCTGATTTGTTTAATTTAGTGATGAATCACTCCTGTAGACCGTAAGGAAGGCTGGGGAGACATGTCAGTTTTTAGATTAAGGTGTTAAAAAGTCAAACACGCAGTGAGGAAACAGGTTTTGCTTTTGATTTTACAAACGGACACTAGGGGGTGCTAAAAGCAAGCCAAAATTAGTTTAAATATTGAAGTGCCAACTCTTGGTGGATAGATAAGAGATGAGATCCTATCAGATAAAAGTGGGTTTATGTTTAAGATGTTGGAGCCTTACTGGTGCACTGCAGACTGTAGGTCATTTTATCAGCTGGTGTTTATCGGTCTGTCTCGTTGCAGGAGCTTAAATATGTTGGTGAAACTGACAGTTGTTTGTATCACCAATAGTTTCCAACTAAGCTGATCCATCACTAAAGAGTGTATGAGTAACCAGGTTAATGGATGTGTGAGATGTGTGGATCATTAGCTCATCTAATGCAGCTCTCCACTCTGACTCTACAAAAACAACAGTCTTGGTTGCCTCTGGGCTTCCCTGTCTTCTTGTCCTTCACTTTTTTGACCAATTTCACACACTTGTACCTCCCATCTCCTCCCTTCCTCAGTCGGTGTCTCTTTCTCAGGGCTTGCTCTGTCATGCTCTGCTGCTGTTTCTCTATGAAGCCTTTGTAGCCGTCTTGAAGAGCTGCGGGAGTTTTATACAGTCTGCTGCTAAATTAATAATAAAAGTAATGAGCATGACTCCTTTCTGCTTGATAAGTCATGAATAAGCATCACACACAAAGCATCGGTTTCTGCTTTAGTTTTGTATTACATCAGTGTGATTCTAGGCCAGCATATGACAGGCTGTATGAGCGTGCGGAGGCAGGTGCAACCACTTATGTTACTTGTCAGCATATGAGTTCATGTCTCTGTGTGTGACCTGCTTTACGTGCCGTTTAGGCTTTAAAACTTCATTATTGCTCTGTCATTTGATCTTTTCCCTTGGATGTTTCCGTACCGATGACTGCGTGTGTAGCAGAGGGTCCAGCTTAATGTTTATTTACAAAATCAGAATTTTCTCAGGTCTTTGGTACGTTATCCGGACTCCTACGAGTGTACTTACTTTTTATTAATGATGAAATGTTTCTTTTTAAGATCTTGCTCATTTTCTGATTGTTTTTCTAACGTTTGCAGTAGCGTTGGAGAAAAGTTCTGCATGTGAACTCTTGTTTTTATCAAAACTGACATAAAATACTGCCCTCTAGTGGAAGATGAAAAAAGGGAGCTGCAGGTTATTTTTCTTTTTAGGATTTATCGTCATCATTTTGCCATTGAAGCAATACTCTACTAGACTAAGTTACATTATTACTATAAAGTTTTTTTGTTGTTGTCCTCTTTAGGTTGAGAGGACCAGCAAACCACTTATGGTTTTGTTCCTAATCAAATATGTGATGATGCTGGTGGTGGGGATCCCGTCGGTGTTCTGGGTGGGCAGTAAGAAGACCTGTTTTGAATGGGCCAGCTTTCTCCATGGACGCAGGCGTAAAGAGTATGTAGACACGGTCTCCATTTTAGTACCTGATGGTTTAACCTTTTAGAAAAAGTTAATTCTGTGAATCCATATTTAGTTTTTTTAACCAAATGAGGAAATTTTTTACACCTTGAATGTAAATGTGAGCATTTAAATAGCAAATTTTTGCTCCCTCATTAACCTGTAGGGTTTTTAATAACTGCTTTTGTCTCTGCAGCAGTGGAGTGAACGAGTCCAGACAGGTGCTGCAAGAGCAGCCAGACTTTGCCCAGTCTCTGCTACGTGAGCCAAACACCCCCGTCATTAGGAAGTCCAGAGGGACGTCTACTCAGGTCAGAATCCGCGCTAAACATTAGTATGAGATGTCCATGTGGCTTCAAATACCATCCTTGAAACTTAGGCTTAGGGCACGGTCGGCACGTTTTAGTTGTTTCCCTGCTGCAACACACCTGATTTCATCAGTAGGTGATTAAGAGGCTTCTGAACAGCAGAAACTACAAAAACATGCTGGATAGTGGCTGTTCGTTATTGGTTTTAACGACATTTTATAGACATGTAGGTCTAAAGCACTGTGTACTTTCTCACCCCTCTGTAGGGCACCTCTACACATGCCTCCTCCACCCACTTGGCAGCTCTAGATGACCTTGAAGAACCGGTCAGGACCCACAGACATCCTGCATCATCCAGAAGCAAACCCAGCTACCATGGCAGCCTGCGCCGCACTCGAGACAACCGGTAGAGCTAAAAGCCATCACAGTAATGTTCTTCTTGTCTCCATTTCTCCTCTCATACATGATTCTGCTGCTCACAGAGGCACACCGGAACACAGTTTCCATGGCAGCATGCCCCATCTCGACCACCCACTCTCTACTCACAGCAGCCTGCATCAGATAGATGGCCACTCGAGGGGCGGCAGCCAGCAGGATGTTTCTCAGGTGCCACCCACCCTCATCACTCATGGCACCACGTCAAGCGACGGCCGAGTCGCAGAAAACGACGGCACCAGTGCTTGAAGAATCTGGGTTCCTAGAGAGTGTTTAACAATGGCTGGTGCTAAAAATGTGTCCTCAGCAGAAGCAGAAATTCAGTGTTTGGGTTTTCTGGATACAGTGCCAGTGAGTGTTGGAGGTGGTTGCCTACTGGATGGAAACCAGCAACTGCGTAAAAGGTTGTAAAAATAAAGAAAAAGGCTGTTGCACTTTTTTTTTTTAAACCTGATTCCTCCTTATATGTAGATTGAACTTGTCTTTAATTGCTAATTGTCAACACTGCCGAGTTGCTTCTTAACAATCTTAAACACTTTGTCCAGTCTTAGTAAAGTTCGTCTTTGGCTGCAGAGACAAATATGGGCCTCATCAGGATCGTGGACCTTTGTTTTAGTAAAATTTTTATACTGTGATTGTTTTCAGCTGCTTGAATTGTGTGTGACAGATTCCTAATCACCAAGCAGGAAGTTGAAAGATTAAATCTTGAGTTTTATTACACAAAGGGCAGTTTCAACAACTCCAACAGTATTTCAGTGTTTACTTTTTCTTTTACAGTTCAAAGTATTCTAACTTCATATCAGACAAGACTTTGTGAAATGAAAACCCCCCCCACCCCCGACATTAAACACAAATTTGGAGAGGGTGCTCGCTGCAGAACCACAAAGGCGGAGCTGCACCATAAGGTGGAGCTGCACCAGGGTCAGCCCCGCCCATTCACGCAAACTCAGCCTAGCCCACTGACTTCCGTTTTTGTTTTCCAACTTCATCGCAAACTAACCTGACCCACATGAATTATGGCTGTTACTACTTTACAAATGTTAATGCTATGTTCTATGCTCCAATTAAACAAGATAAATATAACTTGCTACATGACAAAGCCTGAATACATCTTGAAATGAAACGATTTCTTTTAGCAGATATCTGCCCACAGCCGCTCTAACAATAATGTGGTGCAACAGCATGGGTGATTGTCATATGTTCTCTGGTAGTCCAGTGGTAAGATCATCTGAAGCAAATTTTGCTTCCCCCTCAGCAGATGCTGGTTCGATTCTCGGTGAGGTCGGCATCAATCTATTTAGCCAGCTGAAACATTGAATTCGTTTATATTTTAGTTGTAATGTTTATTTTCAGCAAAATATTTATGTCTCTAAAAGTTCTTTGAATTTGGTCGTTTCTAAACAGCATTTTAGTTGAAACTCTGCTCACAAATGGACTCACAATGGCTAAATAAACGAATAAATAAATAAACACATTAGTCATTATATTGTAAACGGTATACCAGTAAATTGTTGTAAACAGTACTGGCAAGTGTAGCTAGAAATTAAGAAAAGGAGTTGAAATCTACCTAAGATTTCTGCCACTGGGAGTCGAACCTGCGCAAAAGTGCATGCAAACCTGCCTCCATAACCTCTACCCCACCACATCTGACATGAAGTAAGTGGCGTTACATGTAATTGTCCTATCCAGTGTGTCTTTGGAGATGGGTTGTATGGTTTATTGGCGGTGTCTCAGTAGAAGTCATTTCAGAAATAATTTGTCAGAAAATTCACAGAATATCCAGATTTGAGAACCAAGACCAGACCCACTTCAGGGGAGGAGACCAAATTGAAGCTGAGATGGGAGGAAAATGCATGAATGAGGCCAAAAATGGCTTTGGCGTGTTTCTTATGAGGAAATGACAATATAACATGATAAAAAGTTCCAAAAGTTAGACTTTTAATTATATGGAACCTTTACAAAAACTGTTCAGTTAACTTCTCAGCTCCGTCCTCAATCTTGTATTTTTTAGCTATAAAACCCTCTTTGGTTCCAGAATGCTATCGAGTCTGACAACTGGAAGGAATTGTACTGACTCTGATGGAATGGACGGGGCTGACCCTGGTGCAGCTCCACCTTCTGGTGCAGCTCCACCTTTGTGGTTCTGCAGCGAGCACCACTTGCAAATTTGCCCAGAGAGACGCAGCTACATGTTTGAGAGTAACCTACCTCACCTTGACCTTTAGCCTTTTCTTTGATCACTCACAAAATCAGTGTCTGACCTGACTTGACCTGTCAACTGATACACTGGTAATTACATAGTAATTCTGTATGTTTGGGCTTCTCGTGACCAGCTGCCTTCATATCTGTTGTACATAAGTGACTGTGTGATGACTCATCAACCTCTCTTCCTGAGTGTTTCTTGGACCTACAGCAAACCGTCTGTCACGACTGCTTCTAGAAGCATTAACTGCTATGAGTTTGTCTCGAAGCACATTTGGAGGAACCTTCTGCTCTATTTTTGCATAAGCAGCAGCAAGCTATATTGTGAACTATTGTAGCATGATGCTCAAATGTTGTGGATTTTGTTCTTGATTTAATTTATTTGCAGTTTGAAACTGTAACATTTATACACTAATAAACTTTTTTGCTACACTGCATTTTGTTAATTTGGTGATGAAAATTTCATAAAGTAAAACATATTTACAGCTTAGGACCAGACTCCGGATCGTTCCCGTTTGCGGCGAACAATGGCAGCTACATCTTGTTTGAGCGTAGAGACACTCTGCTCCAGCTGCTCTGAGAAGTCCCTCAGCAGACGGTTCTGTTCGTCCACAAACAGTCTGAGTCCCAGCAGGTCAGACTCCTCCTGCACAACAAACGGTTAAAACATGTCACCTGTAAGCCAAATAAAATCACAGCGGTTTGCAGGATTCCTAACAAACGCACACTCGGCTTGTGTCTGCGCAGTCGCTGCAGCTGGCCCTTTATGGAGGTCATACTGTGGTAGAAAACCTTTAGAGCACGAGCAAACTCTGCATCACAGCTGGGACGCAACAACCAACCCCGAGTGGCATCTGCTCCTAAAAGCAGAAGAGAGAAATGTGGATGTGTTGCTGCAGCTTTTGAAAAGACTAAGATTTGGTTACCGGTTCTGGATGTGTGCAGTTGTTCTCTCAGACTGTGGTTCTCTTTCCTCAGAGAAGCATTTACACTCTTTAGCTCCTCCAAGTCCTGTTGGAGAGCTCTGACGCAACAGCTGAGCTCAGCAGAATCCACTACCTACAGACATAAACATTTATAGCACTGTTTGGTGTGAAGAAAGACTTAAATAGATCATTCTACTTTTATTCTGACATTAACTCACCGCTGCTTCTGACGGACCAGACTCATCGATGATGAAGATGCCCTCTCCCGTCATCCTCACCGATTCCAGAGACGAACTCAAAGGACAGCAGCCCTCTGAGTCAGAAGCATGTTTAACTTTACTGCTGTCACTTCCATGTTAAAGAGTAAGTCACCCCCTACCAGAGTATTACTTCACTCCCACTTCCTGTTTGAAAAATGCAACAAATGCTGTTGCCTAGCAGAGCGAGAGGGCGGAGCCACTAACAAATACACACACACAGGCTGTGTTTCAATTCAGGGTCTGCATCCTACGTCGGCCGGATTCGTCGGACGGTTACGCCACAACGCCGCGACTAGGCCTGTCCTAATTCAAAGACTCCTTCAAATGCGGTCGACGAATCCGGCCTTCTTTTCGCCTGTATGAAGGATGGGTCTGGTGTATCCTTCAATGGTTTACATTTCCCAAGATGCCTTGCAGGCCGGACGGTAGAACTTTTAAAAACAATGGCGGACAGTGAAGTGGGATCTGTCGGAGAGGATTGTGCATATAAATGTCAGTATAAACTTGAAAACTTTTAGTTTAAGGACTTTTGTGATACATGAATGTTATTTTAGTTAGAAATAGTACAGTAAAAGTGCTTGTATTGCGGTCTCGGCTCGTATGTTCGGCCGCTCTGTGTCGTACTTCTCCCGCTACGTTTTCCCCCTGATTTTAATAGGAGTTTGTATTTTAGGGACAAGAGAAAACCAGGGAATTTATTAAGCTTAGGGCGGAGATGGACCACATGATCACCGGAGCAACGTATTCGGCGGCTGTGGCATGGAGGTACAATAACATCTCATATTTTAAAAACTGTCGTTTGAGTTTAGTTTTTTCTGTGAAAACATGAAAGGAATAACCCGTTGTCCTGTTTTCTCTTCCTGTTTCTTTTCTTACATGTTTGTTAAGACTATTCTGGAGAAAATGGGCATCCAGGGGAAGGTGCCAGCGATGACCAGCTCCTGGAGCTCATCAGGGAGGACATGAGGCTGCAGAGGGAGGCAGAGCTGCAGAGGGCACAGGAGAGAAGGGAGAACTTTGACAGCTTTTTACTTTGCTAGAAAAAAATGGTTAATAAAGATTAAACATGTACATATAAAAGAAATATCTAAATAAAATCAGTTCTGTATTAAACTCTTGAATTTTATTTTTGTTTACAAATGAGAATTGTTTACTAGAGGGTATCCCGCTGGGTCTTAAAGTCTTAAAAGGTGATAAATCAGTTTTGGTCAAATTAAGACCCTTAGAAAGTATTAAAAACTATTATCACATCTTTGCTCAGGCTCAGCTTGTCGAAAGTATTTTCTCTGAATTAGCTCTCCAACAGTCAAGGAAATGATTAAAAAGCTAAATAAAACTTTGAGCTCCATCATTTAAAGTTCCTTCTCCCTTCTGCTCAGCGGTTCCACGGTTGCTAGGTGACGGAACGTTCGCCGAGGGAGTGGCGGGAATTCATGAAGGCTAGGTCTGTCCAAATTCACAGCCGCTAACATCCGGTCTACTCGGCCGACGGAGGACCCAGCCCACGTCGGCCGAGTAGACTGGGTCCTTCGAAGGATGCAGACCCTGAATTGAGACACAGCCACAGGCTCACAGTGACATTGTGACATCATATCATACCAGCTAACATTCTAGTGCACCTCTTAGCCAATAGCGATGGCAGATTTAAAGTCAACTGCAGTGCAGAGTTTTTATCTGACAACGGCACAACACTGACAGTTTTAGGCAGAAAATTTAAATTTGAACAAAACTGCACTAAAATGCAAAACTTGAATACACGTGTCTGCAGCATGATTAGACACACATTTATATAGTTTATCAGGGAAAAAATAAGTTGATTAGGGGGTGACTTGCTCTTTAAGTTTCATGATTTCACTCCCACCTTGAAGACCCCAGAGCTCCAGCACCACAGCACTGCTCTGCAGGTAGTCCAGCAGATGCTGGGAGGTGTGCAGAGAGGCGAAGTGGACCCGGTGGTCCAACAGAGGGTTGATGTTGTGCCACACAGCTGGAGTAAAGATGGGCTGGCTGCAGTCGAATAATCTGAAACTAACAGAGACCAGAATAAATCTTTGTCTCAGTTTATGTGACACTAAACAACCACACATGCCTTACCCAATCTGGATTCCTCGGTTGCGGGCATCTCTTATCCAGCGAACCCCACAGCACTGAGCCAAGACCAGCTGGAAGTCCAGTCTCCGACCCAGTACCTCAGACGGATCAATCAAGATGTCATCTTCACCCAGAGGGCTGGGGAGGTGAAATGCTTAGTCACTGATCTATCTATCCAACTATCTATCTAGTGTGTGTGTGTGTGTGTGTGTGTGTGTGTGTGTGTGTGTGTGTGTGTGTGTGTGTGTGTGTGTGTGTGTGTGTGTGTGTCATACAGTCCTGTCGAAGTACATGGGACCAGCTGGGCTTGTAGAATGGCCTCCTCTGTGCCCTCTGACCCCAACACCTGTGGTTAAAGATTACCAGCCAGTCATCAGTCATTGCCAAAGCCAGAGTCTGGAATCATGTCCAAGTACCTCTAGTTGTTCTTCCAGGGAGATGCGGAAGGCCAAAGACTGAAGCCAGAGGTGAGCTGTGCCCAGGAGCAGAGGTTCGACTGGATCCCAGAACGGGTCTTTATCTCTGGGCAATGCAACTGCAGGGAGTCCCTCTGCTCTCTGATCACAGGAGACAAGTGGGTCACAAGTTACTAATTAGAAATGCAATAACTGAAATATTTGTTCTTCTGAGCCTTTTTTTTAATACATACAGCACAACAATTAGACTCTAAATGTACTTTTTCCCCGCTCTGCTTAGCCTGGAACTGCTGGTAAACATCCTCCATCAAAAACTTGCGGTTGACAAACTTGGTTTTGGACCAGATCCAGACCTAAACACGACAACTACAGCTTATTAAGCAGCGTTCAAAAATGATCCAGAAGAAAAATCAAAGACACCAGCCTGTTTGTCTCCTTTAGAGGCGACTCTGACAACAATGTCCTTCTGCAGGTCATGACCTTTGGAGTCTGACAGCACCAGATTCTTGATCTCCAGCTTGAACTCTACTTCCTAAACAAACAAATTCATAAAATTCCTACAATGTGCCATTGTTTGGCTTGTAAACTAATAAAAACAAGATGAAGACTTGCAGCATGACCCTGTGAGACCTTGTTCAGTTCTTGGCTCATTTGGTTGGCCTCTGCCACCATCGGCATCAGTTTGACGTAGTCGTAGAAAACCGCTAGTAGACTTGGGTCTGTCTGACTGAATCCAGCACCCGTCTCACCTGGACAGACAGAAGAAGTTGTCCTTTTCCAATGCACTGAACCAAGAAGTTTCTCCTCCACTCACCCAGGTGGATGCCTTCAGCAGCAGCCAGTTCAGACTGGAAGTAGTCGTAGTCGTAGCGGCTCCAGTCATCTGCGCCGCGCTCGGAAGGATAACCGATGAACAGGTAGGTCGAGTTCGAACCCAGAATGAGACGGTCCTAAAAACAAAATCGACATTAGAAAATACAAAAGTGGAAGCCGTTCCATCACTGGAACGTGTGCAGAAACCCACCAGGTGCTGCAGCTCTGTCGTCTGGCAGACGGTGTTACCGTTGAGGATGACCTTTGACCCTGCTGTGGGAGTTAATGTAACTCGCCGCTGTTCATTCTTTAACACAGCATGACGCTCTTGGATCCTGACAAAGATATTTTTTAGCTACTCAATTATTCAGCTGAAACATCAAGGTAGACATAAAACATGCACTCAACCATAAAAAATGGCTGAAATGTAGAAAATGTTTTAATATGTAGATATTTACATTACAAGTGAATCACACCTTAATGTTACTCTATTCTTTTAAATGTAATTGCAAACCTTAATCAGTAAAAATGAAAACAAAAATCGTGGAAGTTAAACCGTTAATATTCTCTTCCTTTGTAAATTATTTATATTGTTTTAGTGCAACAAAGAAAAAAAATCACCCTAAGCCTTTAATAGTGATGGATCTGGGAGACGAGTCGCTGAGGCCAACGTCCCACTCACCTGGAAAACAAACAAGATCAACAGCCCTGCGTCCAACAAAATACGTTTTCAGCTACACGTTTGTCAGAAACTAGAATTAAAACTGAGCTCTGATGCTTTCTCCCAAACATAAAACATGAGAATTACTCTGAAATCATTCAAACAGTCTAACCCTCTTGAATGAAGAGCTTCACCACTCCTGAGAGCTGAGCATCCTCATTGATGTTCAGGATGTAGGGATGCATCTGCATCATCCTCCTCTCCTGAGGGTGAAGAAACAAAAAAATATTTAATATAAATCCTGGAATGCTGGTGTGTGTGTGTGTGTGCGTGTGCGTGTACGTGTGCGTGTGTGTGTGCGTGCGCGCGTGCGTGTGCGTGTGCGTGCGCGTGTGTGTGTGTGTGTGTGTGTGTGTGTGTGTGTGTGTGTGTGTGTGTGTGTGCACCTGTGTGATGTTGGCATACTGCTGCTCCCAGTCCTTCAGCGCCTCCTGCAGGTGTTGTTCCCACAGAGACTGAATGGCTCTGATCTGGAGCTCATTGTGAGTCAGCAGCTGACGAAGTTCCTCTAAATTAAAACATTTTCCAACCTGTGAGACTCAATAAAAACTGACATTGACTCTTTAATAACTTTACATTTTAACTGAATTTGTGGACTGGTGCTTTAAGTGTCTCTGAGGCTAAAGAAACATGCTCTGGAAGCTACAGCATGGATTTTAACTGAAATGTTGTCAAAGATTAGTCTGCAATGTTTTTAAACCTTGAGATCAGGTTTACTGTCCAATATTGTGCAAATGTGTTAGATGCATAAAAAGTCAATAGTATGTGTATAAATATACACACACACTGGCCACTTTACTGGGAACACCTTGCTAGTACTGGGTTGGACTCATTTTTTCCTTCAGAACTGCATTAATCCTTCGTGGCATAGATTCAACAAGGTACTGGAAACATCCCTTAGAGATTTTGGTCCATATTGACATGATAGCATCACACAGTTGCTGCAGATTTGTCAGCTGCACATCTATGATGTGAATCCCCCGTCCACTGCATCCCAAAGGTGCTCTATTGGATTGAGATCTGGTGATTGTGGAGACCATTTGAGTACAGTCAACTCGTTGCCATGTTCAAGAAACCAATCTGAGATGATTTGAGCTTTATGACGTTGTGCATTATCCTGCTGGAAGTAGCCAACAGAAGATGGGTACACTGGTCATAAAGGGATGGACATGATCAGCAACAAGACTCAGGTAGGCTGTGGCATTGCAACGATGATCAGAACTAACAGCCCAAAAAGTGCCAAGGAAATGTCCCCCACACCATTATACAACCACCAGCAGCAGTCTGAATCATTGATACAAGGAAGGATGGATCCATGCTTTCCTGTTGTTGATGCCAAATTCTGACCCTACCATCCGAATGTCGCAGCAGAAATCAAGACTCAGGCTAGGCAAAAATGTTCTAATCTCTATTGTCCAACTTTGGTGAGCCAGTGTGAATTGTAGCCTCAGTTTCCTGTTCTTAGCTGACAGGAGTCTAACTTCTGCTGCTGCAGCCCATCTGCCTCAAGGTTCGATGTGTTGTGCTTTCAGAGAAGCTCTTCTGCATACCTTGGTTGTAACGAGCAATTATGAGTTACTGCTGCGTTTCTATCAGCTCGAACCATTCTGGCTTCTCGTCTGACCTCTGGCATCAACAAGGCATTTCCCCCCACAGAACTGCCGCTCACAGGATGTTTTCCCTTTTCTGACCATTCTCTGTAAACCCTAGAGATGGTTGTGTGTGACAATCCCAGAAGATCAGCAGTTTCTAAAATACTTAGACCAGCCCGTCTGGCACCAACAACCATGTTATGTTCAAAATCAATTAAATCACGTTTCTTCCCCATTCTGAAGCTCGGTTTGAGCTGCAGCAGGCAGTCTTGACCATGTCCACATGGCAGGTTGCTACAATGTGATTGGCTGATTTTTAATTTGCATTAACAACTGGACAGGTGTACCCAATAAAACACACACACACACACCTGATCCTTTTTTTTCGTTATAGTTAATCTGTGCGTGTGTGTTCTGTCTTCTCAACCTTTGGTGAGTCACAACAGATAGCTGCTCATTCTGATCCAGGTTTTGTTGGAGGTTTCTTCCTGTTAAAAGGGAGTTTTCCTCTCCGTTGTCGCTTTACATTTGCTTAGTGTGGGGATTGCTGTCAGTGACTTAATTTGCTGGGTTTCCTTACATAGAAACATTTTTCATTAATTGAGTTAATGAACAGACCTCAGTGCTTTGATAACTAGGTCCAATTGGAATTTTTACTTCATATAGTGCCTTGAGATTACTCTTGTGATTTGGTGCTATATAAATAATCTGAAGTTAGTTTTTTTTATTGTATGAACAAGGAGGGGAATTGATGCCCTCCAGTGGCAAAAAGCAGAATCCATGCTGATCTAATGTCTGGCTTTGGAGAAAGATTTTACTGTCCTCTCGTGGACACATGCTGGTACTACAGGCATAGTTCATAAAGCTAAACAAGACATGACTCATTACATTTTCCTGTAGATTCCTTCAAAATAAAACAAATCATTTAAAAATTACTACATGTTTTGAATTAGTCCAAATGATGGGAAAGCCAGAACACATTCACTTATACAAACGTCTTTACTACTAAAAGTAAATGATAAATGGCCTGTATTTGATAAAGCACCTTCTAGAGTCCTGGAACCCCCCAAGACGCCTTACAACACAATCAGTCATTCACCCATTCACACACACATTCAAACACTGGTGGTGATGAGCTACGATGTAGCCTGGGGCGCACTGACAGAGGAGAGTCTGCCGAGCACAGGCGCCACCGGTCCCTCCGACCACCACCAGATGGTAAACAGTAAAGTGAACAGATCTATTTCAAGTATTTCTGTTAAAAAATGTTGAATCAAAGGGCTACAATTCTTAGAAAAATTAGCAAGCTACAGCACTACAAACATATTAGATCAGGCGCCAGAGGGCGCCAATAAACTCAAAGCACACTGGGGCCTTTGCATCATCCTAATTAACCCCTAAACAGCTAAAACTGAACTTTATCTGCCAACCTAATTGTGCCATTTTTACCTCAGTACCCAGGAATTTGAACAGATATGCTAAACTAACTTTTACAGATGTTTGTATTAAATATGAAAAAACCCAGTCATTTCTGATGGATTATGAGGGAAAATCTCTCTAGAACTATTTTCTAGAACAAAATATGGATCAAGCTAAAAAAATAATAAAAAGAACTAAGGTTTTACCATTTATGATGATCATTTAATATTGTTATGGCTGGTGCCATTTATGTTTTTATTTCATTTCTTACTCCTCTGTTTTATCCCTCTTGTGTGAGAGGAGCTGTCCTCCAGACCTCATTTTGTTTTCAACCCCTTAGTTTGTGATGAGTTTGAACTTTAAAGTTTTAACTCTGAGTTGAGGAGTTTAAAGGAAAAAACTTATCACAAACAAAGGGGTTGAAAACAAAATGCGGCCTGGAGAACAGCAGAACCCCTGCACTGCTGCCTCCCAGACTGCTGAAGGCACAGCCTTTTTATCCAGGTGTGGGTCATCAGCAGGATTCAGATCAGCTGTGCTCCTCAGCAGCCTGGAAGAGAGGAGGAGGAGGGGCGGTGTCAGGCTGATCACCGGGGCTGGGTGATCCTGGCTCCTGAATCTCACTGGCCAGGCTGGTAGCCGTAACAAATATTATGAAAAAGTTACCAATTGCAAAAGAATGATGGGGTGTAACATGTTTGTTTTATTAGTGTCATTCTGTTGTGGAAACCTAGAACCTCAGACTCTTACTGGTCTCATCACTGGCTCTGCGCCCCTCCTGACCCATTCGGCTCAGTCTCTGCAGTAGTCTGGCATTTTCAGCCTTCAGCTCTTTAACCAGGCGCTCTGTTGGGCTCTCGTTCACCACCGCCCGGTTCTGAATTCGCTTTGCCCTGGCGGAGGAAAGGAAATAACACAAGAACAAATAAAAGCTAGTTGAGACGTTTCTGATTCCCTGCTGAAATGTGATTGCACTCCTCAAGTGCCCCTCACTCATCTGTCCTTTGAGCAAATTATAGGTGGATGTAATTCCAAGTCCAAACACTGATGATGCTAATGAGCAAAATGGGATTTTCCTTCGTGGAATCTTATGTAAGGATGTTGGGCTAATACTTGGCTCCTCTATAAACATTGTACCTCCTTGCAAGCCTCACTCTCAGAAAATCATAGATCCATTACTGCCTCTGAGTAAATGGATGCCGTACCTCTCAGCATAGCGCAGCGTGGAGAGAGACTCCTCATAGCAAATATCTGCAGGGCTCAGAGTGGCAATCTGGAATATTTACAGTCAGGTCCATAAATATTGGGACATCGACAATATGCTAACATTTTTGGCCCTACACACCACCACAATGGATATCACATGAAACGAACAAGATGTGCTTTAACTGCAGACTGTCAGCTTTTATTTGAGGGTATTTACATCCAAATCAGGTGAACGGTGTAGGAATTACAACAGTTTGCTTATGTGCCTCCCACTTGTTAAGGGACCAAAAGTAATGGGACAGAATAAGAACCATAAATCAAACTTATACATTAATACTTGGTTGCAAATCCTTTGCAGTCAATTACAGCCTGAAGTCTGGAACACGTAGACATCACCAGACGTTGGGTTTCATCCCTGGTGATGCTCTGCCAGGCCTCTACTGCAACAGTCTTCAGTTCCTGCTTGTTCCTGGGGCATTTTCCCTTCAGTTTTGTCTTCAGCAAGTGAAATGCATGCTCAGTCGGATTCAGGTCAGGTGACTGACTTGGCCATTGCAAAACAGTCCACTTCTATCCCTTCAAAAACTCTCTGGTTGCTTTTGCAGTATGCTTTGGGTCATTGTCCATCTGCACTGTGAAGCGCCGTCCAATGAGTTCTGAGGCATTTGGCTGAATATGAGCAGATAATATTGCCCGAAACACTTCAGAATTCATCGTGCTGCTTTTGCCAGCAGTGACATCATCAATAAATACAAGAGAACCAGTTCCACTGGCAGCCATACATGCCCACGCCATGACACTTCCAGCACCATGCTTCACTGATGAGGTGGTATGCTTAGGATCATGAGCAGTTCCTTTTCGTCTCCATACTCTTCTCTTCCCATCACTCTGGTACAAGCTGATCTTGGTCTCATCCATCCATAGGATGTTGTTCCAGAACTGTGAAGGCTTTTTTAGATGTTGTTTGGCAAATTCTAATCTTTGGGGCTCACCAGTGGTTTACATCTTGTGATGAACCCTCTGTATTCACACTGGTGGAGTCTTCTCTTGATTGTTGACTTTGACACAGATACACCTACCTCCTGGAGAGCGTTCTTGATCTGGCCAACTGTTGTGAAGGGTGTTTTCTTCACCAGGGAAAGGATTCTTTCGGTCATCCACCACAGTTGTTTTCCGTGGTCTTCCGGGTCTTTTGGTGTTGCTGAGCTCACCGGTGTGTTCCTTCTTTTTGAGAATGTTCCAAACTGTTGTTTTGGCCACGCCTAATGTTTATGCTATCTCTCTGATAGGTTTCTTTTGTTTTTTCAGCCTAATGATGGCTTGCTTCACTGATAGTGACAGCTCTTTGGATCTCATCTTGACAGTTGACAGCAACAGATTCCAATTGCAAATAGCACACTTGAAATGAACTCTGGACCTTTTATCTGCTCATTGTAATTGGGATAATGAGGGAATAACACACACCTGACCATGGAACAGCTGAGAAGCCAATTGTCCCATTACTTTCGGTCCCTTAACAAGTCGGAGGCACATAAGCAAACTATTGTAATTCCTACACCAAACTGTTGTAATTCTTACACCGTTCACCTGATTTGGATGTAAATACCCTCAAATAAAAGCTGACAGTCTGCAGTTAAAGCACATCTTGTTCGTTTCATTTGATATCCATTGTGGTGGTGCGTAGGGCCAAAAATGTTAGCATTGTGTCGATGTCCCATTATTTATGGACCTGACTGTATGACACAGATTCAGAATAATTAATCATTTCCACCATGTTTCTAGCAGATGTTATAACATCTAGAATAGTATACGTTACCATGACGGTGCGACTGTTGCCTCCTAGAGCAGACTGCAGTAACTTGGTCAGAACTGAATCTCTGTAGGGAATATGAACACCCTTCTTCCCCAGCGCCACATCAGCCAGAGCACTGAAACATAAAATCAGAGCAGCGGGGAAATTGGTGAACCAAACTACAGGAGACCACAGACCAACCTGATGACGTTGCCCAGAGTGGTGAGGCTCAGGTTGATGGCCGTTCCCTCTTTGAGCCGGTCAGCTTCTGACCCCGATGACCTCTGACGCTCACTTCCAGCCAGGTCCACCAAGTTAATGTTGGACTGCTTCGTGATGCTCTCTTTGGAAAAGATCTGATGACAAGTTTTGGTCTGATCATTAAAACTTTAAACAACAAAACAGTAAATTTTCCAATACCTGTTTGAGCTGCAGAATAATGAGCATGTGTGAGCGGCTGCTGTTGGCGTTCATGTGAGTAGCAGCTGTGGTTCGAGTCCTGGTTCCCTGCTCCATCAACTGTTCCACCTACAAACGTTTTAGAAAATCACGTCTCTGTCTCATAAGTGTTTGCCTTATACTAATCTGCATTTGGCTTCAAGTTACTTCAGTGTTTCTGTAGCGACTTGTTGAGTTTGACAATTTTACAACCAGAGAAAAACCCCAATAGCAACAGATTCCCCTTCATTTATTCTAGTGCCTATATGTTTGCAGAATAGTTCAAATAAAGCTTTATATTATGCAAGGATCTTCTTGTACTGTTATATATTTTCTTCTCTTAATCTTAGAGCTCTTATGATGGTTTGCTAATTCATTTAGTTAAAAACAGATTTTATGTTTTCTATAAACCCAGAAAAGTAAAGAGAATATCTAAAAATGCACACCAAATAACATCTCAGGTGTCAGAGGGTTCCAACTAGCCAAAGTCTAACTTTTTAAAAAGATGAAAAATAATCTTGGCATGAAAAGCAGGCTGTCATAAGAAATGGAAAATGTTTTCTCTGTTCTGTTTTCAGCTGAGATCATTAAACAACTACTCTCAGATTTGGTGGTGATTTTATTTACGTTGAATAAACCATTGATTTAAACATGCAATATGTAAGAATGTAGTAAGTGTGACTTCATGTGGTCAAATTTGGGAACTGCAGCTAATTTTTTAAACAATTTCCCTTCTCTCTCTTGGTGTTGCCCGTTACAGATCAGCGCCAGAAGATTCTGGGTTACAAGCAAAGACGAGTCATATACAGTAAGCTGATGAGTAGATAATACATCGTCATATCTGGTGTTAGCACTTTGGGTGTTTAATGGTAGGGAGCACTTACTACACTTATTACGGTATGCATATGCATTTGGCATTAGAGGAAGTGTGGTTCTTTGCAGTCTTGGTGTTAGCTTGCCATCCATCCATCCATATTGGCCGCTTATCCGGAGTTGGGTCGCGGGGGCTGCAGCCTAAGCAGAGAGGCCCAGACTTCCCGCTCCCCAGCTACTTGGTCCAGCTCTTCGGGGGGAACCCCAAGGTATTCCCTGGCCAGCCGAGAGACAGTCCTTCCAGCATGTCCTTGGGTCTCCTCCCAGTTGGAGGTGCCTGGATAACTTCACCAGGGAGGCATCCAGGAGGCATCCTGACCAGAGATGCCCAAGCCACCTTAACTAGCTCTTTTCCACATGGAGGAGCAGTGGGTCTGCTCCAAGCACCTCCTGGATGACCGAGCTTCTCATCCTTTTTCTAAGGGAGAGCCCAGCCACCCAGCGGAGAAAACTCTTTTCGGCTGCTTGTAACCGTGATCTCGTTCTTTCGGTCACTACCCAAAGTTTGTGACCATAGGGGAGGGTAGGAATGCAGACTGACCGGTAAAGCGAGAGCTTTGCCTTTTGGCCCAGCTCTCGCTTTACCATGACAGATTGGTTTAACGCCTGCATCACTGCAGACGTAGCACCAATCCGTCTATCAATCTCATGCTCCATTTTACCCTGAGTCATGAACAAGACCCTGAGATACTGGACCACATCATCTGCAAAAACCAGAGACCTGATCCTCAGGCCACCAAAACAGATCCCCTCCACACCTTGGCTGCACCTAGAAATCTTGTACATAAAGGTTATGAACAGAGTCTGTGATAAAGGGCAGCCTTGGTGGAGTCCAACTCTCACCGGAACCAAGCTCGACTTACTGCCGGCAATGTGGACCAAGCTCTGACACTGGTCATACAGGGACCTAACAGCCTATATCAGAGGGCCTGGTACCCCATACTCCCGGAGTACCCCCTACAGGGTCCCCCGGGGGACGCGGTCAAACACCTTCTCCAAATCTACAAAACACACGTAGATTGGTTGGGCAAACTCTCACGCACCTTCCAGGATCCCTCTAAGGGTATAGCGCTGGTCCAGTGTTCCATGGCCAGGACGAAAACCACATTGCTCCTCCTGAATTCGAGGTTCGACAATCCGACGCACCCTCCTCTCCAGAACCCCTGAATAGACCTTACCAGGGAGGCTCAGGAGTGTGGTCCCCCTGTAGTTGGAACACACTCTGCGGTCCCCCTTTTAAATAAGGGGACCACCTGGTCTGCCAATCCAGTAGAACTGCCCCTGATGTCCATGTGATACTGCAGACCTGCGTCAACCAACACAGCCCCACAACATCCAGAGCCTTAAGGAACTCCGGGCAGATCACATCCACCTCTAAGGAGTTTTTTGACCACATCAGTAACCTCGGCCCCAGAGATTGGAGATTCCAACCCAAGGTCCCCAGACTCTGCTTCTTCACTAGAAGACATTCCGGTGGGATTGGGAAGGTCTTCGAAGTATTACGCCCACCGATCCACAATGTCCCAAATAGAGCTCAGCAGCAAACCGTCACCACTGTAAACAGTGTTAGTAGCACACCACTTTCTCCTCCTGAAATGCCAGATGGTGGACCAGAAACTCCTTGAAGCCATATGGAAGTCTTGCTCCATGGTCTCACCGGACTCCACCCACGCCCGGGTTTTTGCCTCCGCGACCACCCGAGCCGCATTTCGCTTGGCCTGCATCAGCTGCCTCTGGAGGCCCACAGGCCAAAAAGACCCGATAGTACTATTTCTTCAACTTGACATCATCCCTAACCGCTGGTATCCACCAGCAGGTTCAAAGGTTGCCACCACGACAGGCACCAGCAACCCTGTAGCTTGCCATAATTCATTCATACATACATTTGAGTGTAATGAGTTGTTAGTAATTGAAAAAGTAGCTTGAAATAAATTTAGAGCAGACTATTTGCCTCCAAATTACCGTTAGCCTTGTTAGATCAATGTTAGCCTCTAGCCTTCATGCTTTATTTGTAAAACAAAAATATGTCATAGATTCTCGGGTAAATTAAATTATTTATGGGCTGCTTATTTTTACTGGCTTCTGTTCTTTTAATAACTCTGGAGCTTTTTGACTGCCAGTGTTGAATCACCAATGTATACGCTAGCGCTTGACACAGACATGGAAACCTCACAGACCCAGATTATAAACAGTGTTTACCTGTTTTAGTTTTATTTATTTTTAATAAAACTGACAAGAAATTTGTTTCAATATAACCTTCCTTCCAACATAATTAAGACGTTACAGTTTTGTGAATATTTCATTGAAAATTCCAACATTTTATTGCTCTACTGTAAGTGGGCTGGGACATTTCTAGCGCACCGTAAGTACTAGTACTTATTTCTTTGCGCTTAAACCACTGGAAAGCACATCTCATAACATCTAAAAAAAACTTGTTCACTTCAGGTGCTTCTGGATTATTTAAAGGCTTCTTCTCTCACCGTATCAAGTCTTATCCTCAGCACCAGTGCTCCACAGGGTCGTGTACCAAGCTCCCTGTTCTTCCTTCTTATTTTCTCCATTGATCAAATTTACAGATGACATCATAATGTATTTTTAAGACTGAGCAGCTGAGTAGTGTAGAAATAACAAACTGACAACTAACATCAGAAGGTGTAAAAAGGACACTCAGCTCCTCTTCAGCACAGGAAATTATTTAGGTTTCAGGTTCCTGGGAGAAGATTTTCTGATCAAGCTACATTTAAGATAGCCAAACTCTGCATTTTTGTACCTGTGGTGCGCTCTCACAGGGGATTGTACGGAGACCCTCCACATAAAAACCTCTCTGCATCTCTTCTCTGACCCTGAGTCCACCTGGAGGACGAGTACCCCGAGACAACAGGTCAACCACCTGGACAGAAGACCAAAAAAAGTAAGAAGCAGTCCAGACACAAGACACTTTACAGAAAGAATAACTGAAATGTCACCTGCTCGTTATAGATTTCCAACATACTGAAAAAGACCTGCGGACAATCAGAGATCAAACAGCTTTCATAACACAGTTGACCTCATAATGACCCTGATTGCTGAGGCCATCAAACTGAGCCTTTTTAAAAACAATTCATCAAAATCCATAACAGAAGACTTGACCAATAAGATGATGAGAGTTCAGTTACGTGGTTTTACCTGGCATTGTCTGTTCTCTTGATTTTCTCTGATAGTTTCAAACAGTCGATCACACAGTTTAGGAACCAGGCCTTTGTTGGGTCCGTAGCCCATCATGGAGTAACTCTTCCCTGATCCGGTCTGGCCATACGCCAATAGCGTAGCATTGTAACCCTGGGCAGTTCAGATCAGTCTCATAATCAGTGTGAACAAATTTATATTTAAGTGTTTTTGGAATGAATTGGAAACCACCTGCAGAGCGTTCTCCAGTATCCCTTCTCCTAGGTCCTGGAACACACTGTTCTGGAGGTAAAATGGCATCTCATGAGCAAATAAAGCAAACTTCTATATAGTTTTTCCACTGCTAACATTTGGGAAGCTGACCTGGTCAGCGTATCGTCCCCCCAGCTCTTCAGCAACATAGAGGCCACTGTGGTCTCTTGCAAAGCAGTTGTGGGACCAGTAGGCATAATCGAAACAGAACGCCCGTCGGTTCTGGCAGTCACGCGGGTCCTGGATGATGATGGAGGTCGATGTCATGGTGATGATACATTGGCTGCCTGCATCCCTCTCTCTCTGTTTGGATGAAGAATTAGCAAACCAAACCAGCAGAAGAGAAAAACATCTGTGAAAAGGATCATTATTCTAGCCTCAAAGTGTTGCTCTAATCAGCTAATAAATCCAAAACACCTGCAGATGGTTCCTGAGCCTTTAGATGGTTTCGCAGTCTAAGCTGAATTACCGACATAAACGGACTTCTATACCACATTGTAATGGAACGGAAAGACAGGTTTGTTTTCCCTTCTTTGCTCAGGACTAGTCTGCATGAGATAAGTCTCAAGGTCTCATGCATTCCTTCTAACCTGCTTATTTTCAGCTCAACAAAAGAATGAACTCTTTTCTTTGAATTAATCAAAGAACTCTATTTTAATAAAGTTAATCCTTCAAAGTGTTAGTCAATAAACAAGATGTGACCGATCTGTGAAATCAAAATATTACCTTATTATAATCCTATAGAATATAAAGGTACTGTGACTTTAAGGGTTCCAACAGGACTCATTTCACATAGTGTTAAAAAGACATAACACATTACTTTCACTGATCCAATCAGAATCTTACAGATCTGACAGAGGCGTGGTTTTGATGGTGTTTGGTAATTTTTCATTTGACAATAAACCATAACATCCGAAGTATAAAATTATGCCACGTCGTCTCTATCGCCAGTTCAAAGCGTTCCAGAGAAAGTGACGGAGTGGCCAATCCTCTGAAAGAACGACAAGCTGAAAATTCTATTCCAACAGTGGTGACAGTTCCTTTCAGAACAAAAGCTGAACCATCCAGACCCAGGCTTGGGTCTCACCAGACGCCAACAACCCGTCATGTACCCGGAAGTAACTCAAGACTGGTCTTGTCGGAACCGCTGCTTTTCCTACCAGCTCGGCTCCAGAGAGGGTCAAGCTAAGACCTCGACATTCCAGATCTAAAGGGGACTTCCACGATGGGTAGGTAGACCGACATAATGGTGTCTCATGTGTTTCTGAACTTCCTAACCAAAGCTTAATGCGAAAACAACACCTTCAGTTCCCGTCAGAACTAATCGCTTCTTCGGATTTGTTGGTTCTGATTTAACATCACACGTCATCCATCCACCGTCTCATCCATTTTAGTTACACCATACATTTAGTTTTGAAGTCAGTCTAGTTTAATTTGTTAGTAATAAAATTCTTAACTCTTAAACTTGACTCTCTCTCTTCTGTTGTCTCTGAGTGAATATGGAGCGGTTATCTAATCCCTGCAATAAAAAGATCCAAACTTCTGGTTTAAATAACCCAGTGTCCGTAAGATACTGGATACGAATCTTTAATGTCTTATGGTCCTCATTAAATAACACGTAATCTAATTCATTACAACATTCATATTTATCGAGTTTCACCTGTATGCTTCTAAACCATGAAATGTGCACTTATAGTTAAAATGTTCACAAATGGCCAAGTTAGTAAATAATCAGACAGTTAACATGAAAACTAATACTAAATATGCTTATAAATAGGATAACATGCCAACTCTGAAGCTCTGGACACACCATGGTTTTGATGAAACCATTTTCAAAAATGAAGGTTTGACAAAGTTCTGATAAAGTTCTAGCCTGTTTTCCCCTCAGCTCCTGCTACAAGGTTTAATCCTCACACCTGTTCTGCATCTCATTAGTCTCCTTCCTGGTTAGTGTCCTTTATGCTGTCTTTTTTAATGATTTCTGTCTTGCAGGAACTTAAATGTCCTTTCTGCATTCAAATCCAAATTTTCACACCAGAAAACGAGAGAAAAGCCATTTCAATATCTGAAAATGATCCCCTAAGCCTCTTTGTTGCCATACCTGATGTGTGAAGCAAACACACCTGATCAAAAGTAAAGGAATGTAAAGGGAAGTGTGAAACGTCACCTCACTGACCTTGATGAAGGGTCTCACTCTGACGGCCACTTTCACACAGTCTTTACCAGGAGCTTCTTTAGCCCTCATGGTGCAGCTGGCAGGTACGGAGCTGCACTGAGTGATCGGCTCAGTCCCACAGAACCAAGGAGCCTGGTCGGGTTACACACACGTGCGCGCACACACAAGGCTGATTGAAATTATGATAGTTGATTCTGTTTTAAATTATAACAGGTAAAAGAAATACTGTTAACCTTAATATTAAACATTTATTAAAATTATTTTAAGGGATTTTATGTTCAATCTTTTCTTTTGAGGTCTTTTCCCTTCCATGTTATCAGTGAAGAGGAGAAATTCAGATGAGGCTGGTTTCACTTTCACCTCATCAAGCTCCATAAATTATAAAACACACCAGGCACGCGCGCGCACGTACACACACACACAGGTGTTTATACATACAAGTGAATTAACGATAATTACCAAACATTAAAGAATTTTATAGTATTTCTATATTTAACAAAAAGCAATCAATACATTTTAAACCACCAGCTGTTTGTTTTTATACAAGAAAAATAATTTAGATGTTCTTTTAATAAATTACTGCCAAGTTTTTGAATCTTTTTTAATCTCCTGAAATAAAAGTTGCTTAATCACAGATACTTTAAAATATCTATATTTGCTTGAATAATATATTCACCTTGAAGTGTTTTTGACTTTTATTCAAATGTTTTAACCTCTTTGTCATTAATGTTTCTTTAGCTAGTGATAAGGGCTTAAGCTGTTGTCTTTTTGTTACTAAACTTGACTGCTGCCTTTGATACGGTGGACCATGACATTCTGCTGGATCGTTTACATAATTGGGTGGGGGTTGCACGGGTGGCTCTCCAATGGCTGAGAAGACAGGAGGTTCTGTGCAGAGGCGGTTTTACCATTAGGCATAGGTAGGCGGCCGCCTGGGGCCCCCTTGTGTTTGGGGGGCCTCCTAGCCCTGACTGCCGGCACCCCTCTGTTAATGCCACAATACTCTTATTACCAACCTGTCACTGCAGACGGGATTGGACATGCTTCTCATTACCATAATTCCTGAACCGTTCAAGATATCATTAAAATTCCAAAAGTGCTGAAACGATTAAAAATGGGGCTTTTCGTGCATATACAATGCATTACGGTAGCCACCGGGATTCCCTGTCTTGAGCGCAAAGAATCACAACACAGATTCAGAGATGTGCTGTTTGTCATCCAAAATGCTCCGTTTTATAACTTTTGAATGGCTAATCAGATTCACAAAATTCCAACAGTTCCTAAAAGTACATAAAAGCAGCTTTCCAATGATCTATAGCATGAAGCAATCAGAGTTATGGAAAATATCGCTAAAAGGGGAAATCCTGCTATACAGCCTGATTGAAACGGAGCGCCGCGCCGCGGTGAAAGCGGATAACGGAACGGGGAAGCTAATTAGCAAAAAAAAAAACCAGCATGAAATTATGGAAATGCCTCAAAGAAAATCAACACAATCTATTAGGTGTCCCAGAAGGCTTATAACTGAAGACAGTGACCACAAAGAAGGACAGATCTCCAGTGAACCAGGATATGAACGTTTGTTCAGTCTTTATTTTTTTATTTGAACAACCCTCAACTATTTGCTAATTGTAAGATTTAGCTTCATTCCAGCATTATTTACAGTTTTACAATAAATAATTATATTTGCTAAAACAAAAGTTTTTTGTATAGCAGTGCACGGTGTGCAAGAGAAGCATCCCATGGCGGTGTGAGGTGTGTAGGACTCTGCCTGCAGCTGAAGAGAAACTGCTTCAAGGCCTACCACATCAAATAAAAACGTCTGAAAGTTTACAAAAATAAAGTCTTAAAAACTGCTAAAAAAAAAGATACCAAGGTTCAAACTTTTTTAAGAATAGATGCATTACAGATAAAAGTTTAAATTGGTCATTCCAAATTGTTCACCCAGCCATTTTGAAGTTCACGTTCAGTAATAAATGTAAAAAAAAAATTCTAATCCATTTTTTGCTTTTGTTACTTTTAAGATGATTTTTTAAAGGCTTTAATAGAAATAAATTCTAAATACAAACCATACACTGAAAGCTGAGGTTGTTCTGAAAAATGGAGAAGAGTTACACACACTTAGCACTTTTTATTACAATTTTACAGCCATAAGATAAAAAAAAAATACCAGGCGGCCCTGTTATAACTATGGTCATAAGAGGGTTATTAAGACGGCGATGCACAAACAGGAAGTGATGGGGGGGGGGGGGGGGGGGGCTTGTACACCTACAATTACAGCCGTGTGTGACTAGAACCTTTCCAGACTGTAAAAATGTTAGAAAATGTTTAAAAGCTGTGACTGACTGACACACACACTGACACACACACACCTCTGACACCATCAAACCCAAGCTTTAAAGGTTTCCATATTTATCAAATGTCAGTCATAAAAATAAGACATTCTACATACATTCATCAGAAAATAGTCTGCATCCAGATGGTTATTACCATCAATTCAATTAACAATCTTATTAACATTTCCCAAATTACAGTTCACATCGACTTATCGATGAGCGATTATTTTTATAGGAGGTTCTCTGCAGCAGAGACATTTTCACACACAGAATGAACGTTTAAGACTAAAGCAAAAGGCAATCGGTCAGATAAGACGGTCGGTTGCACCCAAGAAACTCTTAAATTCAAAATAAACATAATTCTTGAGGATTTCTTTATTAACTTTATTTGGAACATTGCAAATGACTATTTACAAATCTAGCAGTAGAAATTAACCTCCACTAGTCGGCTGCTTTATTTTCCCTCTTAAATAGAAAAAAACCCAGCAGGCCTTGAATTATTAAAACTGCAACATCAACAACAAAACCCTAGAGTATAAATGATGAGGCAGATGCAGTCCAGCCTCTAAAAACACACTGGTTGGTTGTTTTATTACTTCCTGTGATCAGAAATCCAGCTGAAGAGTGACATGAAGTTGGTTTGAGAAGGAAAAGTAAACTCCAAAAATAAAGCCTTTATCACACGACCCCCCCCCCCCCACCCGTGAGTGTTTAGTCTCAAAAATATATATTATTTCAGCTACAGGGTGTTTATTTTAAATTTGGCAGGGAAGTTAAGTGATGATGCGTCTGAAGAAGCAGAACCATCATGAGTTCAGGCATCGGTTTGAGTCAAAACTGCTCATAACTGGTTTGGTTTTAGTCTTCAGGCGGCATGCTGAGGTTCACTGGTTGCAAACACCACTGCCCTCCTCACAGCTTCCTTCTGCGGGTGATGGGTTTTTTAAAAACTGTGTCCAAAACGCGTTTGTTTCGAAGGTTCCTGCTGGTGGTCGGGGCCTCTCCTCCTTTAATCCTCTTGACAGCTTGTGGGAGCGGATCAGGACTGGGCATCGGGGAGATCACATCCACCTCTGCTACGGGGAGTGGTTCAGGAACAGACCTGGATCTGAAGATAAAAAACAAAGTTCTCCTTGAACTCCAGTTTAACCTCTTAGCCAATTTCACAAGACACACCGCGCCAGCTAATTAGCATAATACTGCTGTGTCTTATGAAAGCGCTGTGGCAGCACGGCGATGGGGCAACTTTGCGCCTTTCATGCCGCCAAGCTTGGTAATAATATTACCGCAACACCAGACCTGTGCATGACGATTACACCTTGGCTCAACAGAGGGTGGTGTCATGATCCTGTGTGAAATTACTACCGAGCTCCAGCCGGCAAATATATTGAAAAGGAAAGTAAACATGGGCACAAGTTTTGTTTTTGTAAACATAATCAGCCGAGATGGTAAACTGGAGCGATGCTGAGCACCGGGAGCTTCTCTCCATTAAAGCTGGAGCTCAGATCCCCACAGTTCACGGGGACTGTGGAGGACTGACACCTTTAGCAGCAGCTCGTGAAAAAAAAAGAGCACTTTTTTTATCGTAGTAAAAAGCGATGGCAAATTGGCAGCATTGTTTTTATGGAAGACGCTCTTGAGACCTGAGATGTTATTTGGTGTGGAGTTTAAATTTCATCAAGTTATTCTGGGTTTGTAGGAATCAGAAATATAAAAAAACAAACTGTATTAATTCATAAATACATGAAAATGTCAAAATAAATTATTCTAAATCTAACGGATTCACCGAAGATTGGTGTAGGAGACTATTTTCATTTTTAAACTGCATGAAAAACCCCAATTATATTTTTTCAGTGATTCACACCTTTACCTCATTCACTGCCATTGATGAGAAAAGTCGTCATTTTAGATCCAACCGTTCACTGCCAATGATGACTACATTTGTCATTTGCATTTTTTTTTTACTGTGTGGGCGTCGGAACGAGACGCCGCACAGTGTGAACAAACATCCCAGCTCTAAAGCCGATCTTCATCTGCCTACGCCACAGGTCATGTGATCAGGAAGCAGAAAATCCATGTGTTAGGAGATTGTTTTGGGCCGCTGCTGTAAAAAAAGTAAGGCGTTAACCGGAAGACGACATCCTAGCGCGCAATGTTCTGTGACTCTTAAAACGACCGTAAAAAGGTGAAAAACACTAGCAGCTAAGGGCTTTACTGATCAGGAAACGGCTGGCAGTGAATGAGTTTAACAAACTAGATGAGACAATAATTCTAAAATGATCTTACCTGACCGCTCGTCTGCTTGTTCCTCTGGTTTTAGTTGCATTTCTGGCTTTCTTCACTTCTTTGTGATCCTCGTCTGAAGCGGTTTTATCCTGCAGGATGACAGGTCTGATTTAACCCCTCATCTATTTAGACTTTACTCTGAAAATCCTGAAGTATGCAGATTTAAATTAAAACATAAATGACAATTCTTAAATGGTTGAAATAGGAGACGAAAATTTAAAACTTTGTGTTTTTTAAACCTCCTACATGGAATAATTTAAAGTTCCTGTTCCTTTAAAGTTCAGTTTAGAAAGCAAACAGTAATAAATACACAACATGGTTTAGTAGAACTAAAATCACACTCCTAGTAAAAACATCTTCCACTAAAGCGATACTTTATGAATCAGAGACGAACGTCCAGCAGCGAGAGCTCTCACCTGAGGGTGTTTCCCTCTCATCCTGCTTCGTGTCACCGGTGCTGCAGACTCGGCTCTAGGGGCTGAAACACGGAACGTTAAAGGATTTAACTCATCGGGGAACAGTCAGGAGAACCTCAACATCAGAGCTTAGCTCACCTCCTCCTCTTATCCGTGAAGGGGAGTAGATGTATGAAACCTCGTCTGTAAGAAACTCCTGCTCCTCCTGAGCTCCACCTACGGGAGGCTGAGATGATTTTGTTCTGCTCCTGGTTCGGCCTGCTGTTGCTGATGTTGTGACATCTCCACCTGTAATTAAAACACCCACATAGGTTTTAACTTGGTTTAAATCCAAAAGAGTTTTGGTTTCTGTGCAGCACATTGTTCGTACCCTTCTGCCTCTCCTCCTCATCCTGAAGTCTCCTGATGAGGGCGTCTGCGACAGGAGTTTCAGAATCCACCTCTAAGGGTGAGTCCAGTAGGGGCAGATCTTCCTCTGGGTGGTGCCAAAGTTTGCTTCTAGTTGTGCAACGGGATTTTGTCTGACTTGTGTTTTTGTTTCGCTCCTGCTGGAGAAGATCGTCGCTTTCTTGGATGTTTTCAGCGACGCTTTCTCTTTTCATCTTCCTGTTGCTCTGAGGGCGGGATACAGGAACCAGCGTCACCTGGAAGTTTCAGATTTACATGGAGGGAATGAGGCATACGTGAGAATCAGGAGTAAGATCTCTGAATGAATCAGACTCAATCGTCTAAATGAAAAGTGGGAACCAGGTGATCTAGACACTTTTACAGCCTTACTTGTGGAAACATATTCAGGGTGATCTGGCCGGACTGTCGAGTCGTCCTCCCACGGCTGGAAAGGTGCCGTTTCCTGTCCTCCTCTACAGCTGTTGGCGTCTCTGACTTTGTCCTTCTGGAGTTGCGTCCAGTAGGTGAGACATCATGCTCTTCCTCCTCTTTGACCATCTTGAGTGGCGTTGGCGCCGTCTCACTGCTGGTCGTCGTCGTCCTTCTGCTGGATCTCCTGGGAGTGTCGACTTCCACCGTCCTGGATCTGGACAGGTTCGGAGTTTTGGAGCCGCGACTTACTGCTTTTTCTACAACGGCGTTCTGTTGGTCCTCCTTGCCTTCGGTTTCTGCCCCCTCAGGCTTCTTGCTGCTGCTACCTAGAAGTCTTTTGCTCGTCCGCATCGCAGCAGACTTTTGTGACAGTCTGGCTGGAGAAGAAGTCCTGGAGGCTGAAGTAACTAAAATGCTACGATCCTTCGCTTCCATCTCATCTTCAGGAACCTCTGGCAGAGTTTTACGTGTGCTTCTTCGGGGTGTGCTCAACTGGACTGTGGTTTCTTTAACTTGTTCACTTTTTCTGAGGGAACGACTGGTGGAGACAGGGACCTGACTGTCTTTTTCACCCTCCTCTTCTTCAACTAGAGTGGAGATGAAGCTAACGGACCTTCCTCTAGTTACTCTTCGTGTTGGTGCAGAAAGAGCGCTCTTCCTCTGAGAGGTGGGAGTCTGAGGCCCCCGTTTGTGCGTCTGGTTTTCTGGGATCAAAACTGGCTCCACAGATTTCTCTTCCACACTTTTATTCCCGGTTCTTCTACTAGATCTTTGCTCCGTCTTCTCCTCTGCTTTGGTATCGGCTTTAGCTTTAGGATTTTGTTCCTCCTCCTCCTCCTCTACAACAGCCTCCACCGTTTCCATCTCTGTGTCAACGCCAACAGGACCGTTCTCTGATTTCTGCTCCTCTTCAGTGGGTTTGTTCGCCTCTCTCTCCTCCCCATCAAAAGGCACCATCTTCTCCACAAAGTCAACATCGTCCACAGCTGCTGGAAGCTCCTCTTCTGCTGCAGGAACTGGAACAGATGCAGATTCATGATCTTCAGGCAGCATCACTAACTGCAGCTTTTTTGGTCCTCCAGCATCTTCGGTCTCCAGCGTAGCTGCAGTGTCTTGAGCCCAGGAGTCGTTTTGGAGTTCAACAAGCTCCTCTTCCCTCAGTCCACCAAGATCATTTCCATCCATCTGCTCCTTTTGGTCCTGTGATGCTTCAGCAAACACGGAAGGATCCGTGCTATCTGTGGCCAAAGAAATGACATCAGGCTTGGTCAGAACCTCTTCTTCGTTGTTCTCTGTGTGAAGCTGGTTGGGAGGGTCGTTCTCTATGGGCAGCATGCCCACCTCTTTAACCCCGTATTCATCCACATCCAGCATCAATGTGAAGCTGCTGTGAGCGTTGGATGGTGGCTCGTCGGTCTCATCCGGCTGAAGCTCCGGTAGGCTCATCGGAGCGCCGTGTGCCAGGCTGTGCTGACCTTCCACCAGCTCTAAGGGCACCAGCAGCGTGGTAGGTTTGAGCTCCATGTAGGACGATCCCTGTTCTGGATCTGGATTTATGTGCTCATCATCATCGTCATCATCAGCACCGAGCCTCACCATCACAACTTCACCCTCCATGTCGTCTTCTACCATCTGTATGAAGACAGAAGCACATTCCTAAATGTAACAGCACCACAGTCTGCTAATTACTTCTATGATTAAATCTGACTAATCACATAAGATTACCCTAAACGAACTAGTTAAGAACCAAACTGTGACAGGCCTGCAGCCCGTACCTTCATCTGTGCTCCAGCTGTGATCAGAGACAGCTCAGCAACTTCCTGCTCTGACAGGAAGTGAGTGTGTTCCTGCTCCACAAAAGCAGAGGTGGCCAAGAGTGGGGGCAGCCTCCCATTGCCCTGGACCTCCTCAATGATCTCCACCTCACTACCAGAGTCTTCTTCCTCCTCGCCTCCTTCTTCCACCTCAGCTTGATCAGATGAGTCCTCCTCAGCAATATCTCCATCATCATCATCTTCATCATCATCTTCTTCCTCCTCTTCTGACGCAGGACTGGACAGATCTTCGCTATCGTTGACGCTAACAACAGCTAAAAACAGAATGGTAAAGTTTCAGGAAAAAGCCCAATCTACTGTGTGTGTGTGTGTGTGTGTGTGTGTATTCCTCACAGTGGGAATCAGTCCCTGTTGGCTCTGAGGATGTCACAGATTTCTGGGTGGTGAAAACCAAGACATCTTCTGCTGGAGCCCCGTCCTCCTCGTCTGCCTCTCCCACTGATTCGCTGTATAAGAGAACACTTACATCATTTTTAACTCGTCAAAAACAAAAACGCTTTAAATATTTACGCATTCCAGACTAAAATCTACTGATTTTTCTTGCAATTTCTGAAAACTAAATGTAAAATTGAGGCTGCACTTATTACAGTTCCTGGTTTTGTTTTGTGTTTATTTTCTCCATCACAGAGTTTGAAGCAGTAATGTCCAGCCCTGGTCCTCTCGGGCAGTGGTTCCCAACCTTTTCTGTCTCGTGGACCCCCTGAGTTGTTTTCTCGTACCACGAGTACCCCTTAGTCAAGTGTGTTGATGGTTCCCCAAAAGTAGAACGTGATCATTAAATGAAAATAGTTTCATTAAATCTCCTTCGCGTAATCCTTCATTTAATCCTCCTTCCTTTGTATGTTGTATGTTGAGTGGTTGTATGTAACATACAACATACAAACATTTTGAGCCCTGACGAAGGCCCTGTGGGCTGAAACGCGTCGGCATTTATGTTTTTAACTATTTGAGCCATGTACTAATAAAGGCTTTTTATTTTTGTATCTCCTGAGTGCCTCAGATCTCCTTTATCCAACATTTATGTGGATCCCTTGGCTGAAGAGCACCAGTGAGAGCACCAGATAAAATTTCTTACACCCCTGCAGCACTTCCAGCATTTTTCCTATTATCATTTTCAAACTGTCTGCATTTTGGTTATAACCAATTATCGTTTTAGTCCACACCTGTTTAAGGTAGTCCTGGACAGAGATGCATGATGGATCCCTGAGCGGCTGAGCGGAGGAGACAGATCACCGCCAAACAGGTGCTGATGCACAAACTCTGTCAGATCTGAAATCAAACAAATGGTCAGCTTCAGATCCAGATTAAGTGCTAAAACGGTTGTTAGCTAGGGTCAGTGTTAGTACGCAAGTTCCTGATTCACACCTGACGCGAGGGAATTACATTTTTGAGAATTTAAAACCATGCAGCACTGTGATGCCCCCACCTGCTGATGGATTCGGATCTCCTGCTGGATCGTTTGTGGTTTCCAGTACTTCAGATGGTTTTGTCTGTTGGAAGCTGAGCTCAGGGGGTCCTGCAGCCTCCAACTTGACATTGGGGCCTTCATCTTTCAAAGGAACATCCTCAGATTTGTCTTCTGAGCTCTCAGTTACCTGGTTACCAACAGCTGGAGTAAAAGACGTGTCAAAGTGAATGCTTGCAAAGTCCCAATAAGACAAATATTTTAGTATTGTATTTGTTTTATCATAAACGATAAAAATAACCCACCTTCGTGGTCCACAGATGGTTCTTCCTGGTTAACAGTTGCAACATCTTGTTTGCAGATTGATATGAAATTCAGATCCTCCTCCTGCTTAGACTCTACTTCCTCCCGATTTAAATCGCTCCTCATCACGTCCTCTGAGGGCTCGCCCTCCTTCTCCTCATCCTCTGATGGGAGGCGAAGGCTTTGTTCAACATTTGCTCCTGGATTTTCTTCTGGTTTCGTTTCAGTCAGACGCTTGATATTAATTGTGACCACACCATCATCGTCACCACTGTCTTCTCTGTGGTCTTCTGAGAGAGGAGCGTCGTAGAACTCTAGGGTGGTGTCTGTGGACCGAATGGAGACCTGGCTAGAGTCAAAGCTCAGATTGAGATGTGCCCGTGCTGCATCTGCAGCAACTTCCTGGTTCCTCTCAGAGCATCTGCGCTCCGATGAGGGAACTCCACGGTCTGGAGACAAGAACTTCACTTGAGGAAGTTGCTCCTCATCTCTACCATCTTCTTCCTCAGCTGGCTGTGAAGACCAGGTCTTATGCGTAGCCTTGGATAATGTGGAGCCTCTACTCAGCTGGCTAATCTCACTCTCTGCTGCCACCTTCAGATTAAAACAAACACAATTTGAGATTTAAAGATGGAAGGTATCCTGTTTACTAAAACATCTCATCATGGGCTGGGTCTTACCCCATTAGTCCATCGATTACCCTTCTCCACTTCAGGGGCCTCCGTGTCTTCAGTGAAAGTGATCCGAGTCTCTTTGCTGCGGAGTGGGGGGGTGATGGAGCGCCCCGGGGAGGCAGAAGGTGTAGCGACAGGCGTGGGTCTCAGGCTGCTGCGCAGGATGGACTGAGGAGTGAAAGCTGAAAAGACAGGACCGGAAGCAGCCACAGCTCGAGCTCGCTGGGAGGGAAAAACAAAACTATAAGTACCTGCGAGCTTCGAAGCCTTCATCAGACACGTCATAGTTGCATACTCACTTTGACAACCTGTGGCGTCTGCAGCAATCCGAGTTCAGGAGCTTTGTTAAAGCTCTTTGGGGAAATCCAGGAGCTGGAAGGTCTGAGTGGAAGCTGAGGAGACTGGGAGGAAGGGTGAACCATCAAGTCCACCAGCCTGAGTCACATCAAACAGGAAGAAGCAAAAGCTTTATTTAGACAGGGTGAATTAGCAAAACAAAACATTATCAATCAAAACGTATCGATAGCAGTCAGTACGGGGGTTCTCTTCTAGATCAGTGGGAATTAAAACAATCAATTATGAGATGTTAAGATTTTCTGAGTTACCTTGGCTTCCGTTTGGAGGCGATGCTGATGGGCGTTCCCAGGAAGGCATCAGGTAAAAACTGGGCGGGCGTCTTAGGACTGGAGCTTTGAGAATCGACGGCCCTTCTGCTGTAAAAAAACAAAATGAAAGAAATTAGAATAACAACTATTATCCTGGAGGTTATCTCCGTGAGACTAAGTCTTACCTCTTGACCGGTGAGGGTTGTGGCGTAGCCCCTTTGCCAAGCCACACCTCCTCCACCTTGGTGAGAACACTGTGGATGAATCCGGCTCTGGTCATCACCTTCTCATTGGCAGAGCGCTTGGTGATGGTGGACAGCGGCTGGGGCTGAGAAACTGGAAGGAATAAAATCACAGCTAGAAATCTGACAATATTTACCCAGGTTTCGTTTTGACGCTCGTTAAAGAGCACGGCTGTGAAAATGAGTTAGTGTAGCTCTGAACCTTCTCTGTGGGTGGTGTAGGGGTGCTGGTAGGGCTTGGATCTCTCCATCGCCAGTTTTCTCTGCACTCTAGGTAAAACTTTGCCATACTGATCCAATATGGAGTTTCTGGTGTTGGATCGTTCTTTAAGCTTCGGGTCTCTTTCATTCTGGAAATAATAATAATAAAAAAACAGTTCTGAAAGGTAAACCAGGGAAGATCAGTTTAAAACTGGCTAGAACAAATCTATGCTAGTGATTTTGGATAAACCCGTTGTGTTTATTTGTCCGTACATACCACCAGGTTTAGTTTGAGGCTGTTGTTGAGCTGTAGAGCAGGGATGTAGTTGGCTTGCTGAAGGTAATGAACCAATAGTAGCTCTCTATTCTGCAAACCTCCGGTGCCTTGGAGAAACTTCTCTAAACATTCCTGAAAACAACAGGTTAGAAATCAAATACCTACTAAAGGATTCTCCTAAACAACACAGCAGTAATCTCCCAGTCGAAACCCGTCTACCTGTTCGTTGAGGCTCAGAGGCAGTTTGAGCAGCTCTTTGATGAGGCCCAGCTCCTGACAGCTCTCATAAAAGAAGCTCAACAACTCGGCGATGTTGAGATGATTGGAATGCTGCCGAAGTAAGCTCCACGCTTCGATGAGACACCTGGAAGAAGAGTACACTGGAATGAAGCTGAGGCTGGTGCACGGAGAAGCTCTCTCCTTCTGAACTCACCTGTTGTGTAGCAGCACAGACAGGCAGAGTTTGGCCTGGGGGGTGGAGGCGAGCGGGGGGTTTGTAACGTGGAAGTATCGAAGAGCCACAGACTGTTGGCCCTGGCACATCAGCGCCTGCAAAACGCGCTCGTGCTGCCACTCAAAATAAAACTGAGAAGCTGCAGGATGCAAGAGGAGCTCAAAAGAGCTCTGAGAAGACAAAAAAGAATATTCAATTAGAGACGATGTAGAACTATGAGAACAAACAAATATCACAGACTGCATAAAAGCACAATTTGTTGTTGGTCCAGAACTCTGCAGCGAGGCTCCTAACTGGAGCAAACAGAAGAGCACACATCACTCCTATTCTAATGTCTCTGCACTGGTTACCCGTTAAACTTAGAGTTCATTTTAGAATCCTGACTAGAATTCCAATGCTCTACATGGTCAAGCTCCTCCCTATATTACTGAACTGTTAAAGCCTTATGCTCCACCCTGAGCCCTCAGGTCCACACACCAGAACCTTCTAGAAGTTCCAAAGACCAGATACAAAAGTTGAGGTGATCGCTCCTTCCAGACTGTTGCACCCCGACTCTGGAATGATCTTTTATCCTTATGCAGCTTTGACAGTCTGGACACCTTTAAAAAACAGCTAAAAACCCTTTTATTTAAAGCTGCTTTTAACTAAATCTTTTATTTTCTTATTTTTAACTGAAATTTTTAATCTTTCATCTGTTTACGAATATTTATAATTTTAAGACCATTTTTTCTGATGTTAATCTATTTATGATTTTATGACTGTTTTATTTTGATCTATGTGAAGTACTTTGTGATTCAAATCTGTGATAAGTGCTATATAAATAAAATTTACTTACGTTTGTGTCGGTTTATTTGTTGCAGTGAGATAAATAAACGACAGACATGATTCATGTTTCTGTTCATACCTGATGATCATGATGATCCAGCAGCCAGAGGCCCTGCACCAGCTTGACCAGTCCAATGGGGATGGCAAAAGCTGTGGGAAAAGACTCCACTGATGCTCCATCTTTATTAGGGAAGGAGTACATGACATCCAACAACAGGTAAATCACCTGGAACCACGAGTCAAGGATCTAATCACAGATTCACATTTTTGAGTTATAATCATATTTATCACTATCGTTAGTGAGCTTAAGGATACAATTGCATGTTTAGCAGCTTCATCAATGTTCTCCAGTAGGTAAATATCAAGCAGGGCCTGTAGATCAGAGACACACATTAAACAGGAAAAGACGTTTTTAAACTAATGAATGCAAATCCATGTCTGCTTTATCCGTACGTGCAGCGTGGGTGGTGGGTACTGCCCTGTTCCACCCTCGTCCCTTTTCCACACATTGACCAAATGATCCCCGCACTGGCCGACCAAACCGTCGATCATGAGGCAGTCTGCACACCACTTACCCCTGAGGAGGTGACAGAATATCAACTTTGGGTCTGAAACGGGTTCATGTGAGGATAAATTCTGCTCTTACTTGGCCAGCCTGGTCAGCTCCTCTCTCCGTATGGTGTAATAGTTACTGATGACTGAGTGAGAATAAAAAGGTCTGGAAATCTGGAGTGCATCTTCATCTGATAGGAGGAGAAACACAAGGATGATCTACGCTTTGACGAGTTACCATCAGCAGAATGACAGAGTCAGGGTCCAGAAGTTTACCTGGTCCCTCTGGGAGCAGACCGGTACGGCAAAACCAGAGAACCACCTGAGCATACTTGGAAATCAGACTGGACACAATGTTTTTGTTCATCAGACCCACCAGACCTGCAGAACAAGACGAAGAACCCACAACTTCTTGATATGAAGGATCTTTATTACATGATGGCTAACAAAAAAGGTCTTAGATGAGAAACCATAAAAATATATATTTTTTAAAACATGAGCATGTTTTTGCATCTGTGTGAGACCTTTTTGTGTCAGCTCCTGAGCTTCACTGAGCAGACAGTGGAAGATGGCACTGAGGTTACCGAGGAGCCTCTGACTGTGCTGAAGCAGCTGCAGCGTCTGAGGGTCTGTGAAGTTGGAGGAGCTGTCGAACAGCGGCGCACCTGGAGGTCCAACCGCAACACAAACAGAGACAAAGATGGATGTTGTAATTGTTTTAGATCGAGTTTAATAGTCGTGTCAAGTTGACCTCACAAAACAGGGTAATGCAAACACATCTGACCTGTGTTCAGAGCAAACACACACACACACACACACACACACACACACACACACACACAGCTGTCCAGCAAAAGAAAATTCCTAAACAGTTATCATTTAATCATCTTAGACAATGACCTTAAGCTCTAGGACAGCCAATGAAACTTGATATGAGAGAATGAAAACATACAGATTCCATCCAGCTCCTCTTTGGTCTGGACCACTTTGTTCCAAGCCCAGTCCAGGATGTAGCGCAGGTTCAGGGCTGAGCCAGGCTGCTCTGTTCAAGAGAACAAGAGCAGAAAAGTTTAAGACACATTCTGGACAATGTGCATGCATAAAATAGTTTTAAAGGTTTAAAAATGAAAATGCAATCTTCACTACATAATAAAGAGGGGAGTCCTTACCTTCTGCAGTCCACTGTTTGATACAACCAGTGATTAAACCTAAAGAACTGGTCTCCACAGCTGTAGACAAGATGGCATCAAGCTGCTCCTCCTAAAATCCAAAAGTGAATATTATAAATAAACAAATACCAACTCTGAAGGTTCATGTTTTTTTTTTTTTGCTGCTTCAGTCATTAAACAATGGGGCATTCTGACAGCTTGTTCTTATAGCTAAAGATTCCCACACCAATAAAAAAAAAACCCATTGTTATTATCTTATTACTAATAGAATCATTGCTCTTATTGATTATATGATCATTATAATGACATCTACCAAAGAGAGGCTGGAGGCCTGAGTATCAGTCAGGCGGGACGACAGCAGCCCCGACATGAGGCAGTGAGAGTAGCTAGTGGAGATGACATCACTGGAGCAAGGAGCAGCCTTCTTCAGAAAACTTAAGGTCTGGTTTTAATGACAAAGAATGTCAGAGAAACAAACAGATTAAACATCTTGTTTAAAAACACAAAGTATAGCCCTTTTACTTTAGGAGTTACAGACAGATCGATTCGTTACAATGAATAAACACCAGAAACTTGCCTCTTTTTGATGCCCAGAGCAGGTTAGATGCACAATTCCAGAGTTGAGCAAACACGTAGCATCTGAATCATGACAGGAAAACACAGTCGGCATAATTTAATATCTTAACTGTACGGTAAAGAGAGGCAGACTACAGAGACGAAGAGAAAGAAAAGCCAACCGAAGTTATAGGTGGTTGGATTAAAGTACTGCTCGGGTGGGGGGCAGGTGAAGGGTAGCCCTCTGCTCAGGCTGCGCTCGTGGACGACCACATCGAGGAGAGAGTGGGGAGAAACCATCTGCACCACTGGGTCCAGTGACCAAACAGCCAGGTAGGGACAGTTCTGCAGAGACTCCCCAGCTCTGACCAAAAAAATAAAACACACCTGTCAAAATAAAAGCATTTCCTAAAACAAAAAACAGAAAATCAAAAAAAAAAAAAAAAGTACCTTAAAGAGTCCGGCATCTGTGCATGGTACCAGCGGTTGATGTCAAAAACCCCAATAAATGTCGACGGTGCTCCCTGACCGTAAGACCTGACTTGCCAGCTGAAAATGGACAAACTGGTATCTGGGGATGCAACTGGAAACGCAACGTGGTGAAGAAGAAAAGAACATGAGTGATTGTGGGTCTGATGAGAGTAAAAGTCAGACTACAACACATCACAGGTTCTCTAAAGCAACTGAATTTATTTCCTATAAAAGAACTGATTTGACAAATTAAGCTCCTTTCCAGAGGAAAGGTCAGAGGGCAACTCACCTTCATTCATACTGTCGTCCCTGTCAGGATGGGGCCGAAATTTCTCAATCGTCTGGCAGCTCAGCAGCCATGTTTTTGAGGCCTGGGCTCTCAGAGGGAACGTTGTGCCACTTAAATCCTGGCTGTAGCGTTCCTCGCAGTATTCCAGACCCTGAGGAAATACAACCTGTTCTGTTAGTTATAATTAAATAAAACAGAGTAAATAATAGATGCTAATATTAGTGTGAACAACAGACCTCATAGAGGATCTTGCCAGAAGCCAGACATTTTCTTTCACTGAAAGCCAGCTGCAGCAAGTGGAGGCTGACTGTGTCTCCCTCGCTGTGTGGGAGACAAAAGGACACGGAGTCAAAAATAAAAGCTTGGGGGGGGGGGGGGGGGGGGGGGGCAGATATGCAACTCTCACTTTGTCTGACAAACAGAAATGGGAAAGATGAGTTCCAGGTCAAACTTACAGGTCCTGAGCGGACTGGACAGCCCAGAGGTAGCAGCAGTTCCTGGGGTCATTCTCTGGTTCCTGGAAGGTGAAGGCATGCACCGGCACCCCACCACCATCCAGCTGTGAGTGGTATCTAAGAACAAACAAATCTGGTTGTTTCCTGATATGAGCTTCTTAGCTTCATCTGACCCATGTAGCGTACCAAATGGCCAAGTATTTCATCAAAATGGCCAGAAGTTAACTTTAAACTTACAGGTCAAACTTCTTCATACAGTTCAATCTGACACCGTGGTGCTGATATGACGCCTATGAACTTGCCCCGATATTCTTAACTTATCCTGTGGTGTGCCAGAACATCATCAAGGCTGCAAAACACGAAGGACCCCTCATCTATCCTCTTTGAATAAAGTTTATCTTCCCAGGTTCATAAATGACTATATAGTTTTATAAGTTATATAATCCTATTTTGTTCAATGAACAACGTGTTTAAATCCAAAGTGTTTTACTAATCTTGTCAAACCATCACTCATCATAATTTGTTCAGTGTCATCATTAGTTTAAAAATTTTAAATTAAGTTCATTTGTATAAACTATATCCTAGACTGTCGGCTGGAAGAAGTTCTAGGGGAAACACTGACGCTACACCCATTTCCAACATCTACATCCACAGGATCTAAAACATAGATGTGCAGATAGAAATGTGTTTTTTTCTAAGAAGACTCACTCTTTCTTTAGAGCCTTCATGTTCCACAGCTGTAGATGCCCATCAGAAAATCCTACAGCCAGCAGATTGGTCCTAGAGGTGTACTGTAGAGCAGTGACACCGACTCCGCTGGGCCGGTTCAGCTGTAGACAAAGATGTCTGCCCTCTCTGGTGCTGACCTCCCTCAGCCCGGGGATGTCTGCAGGAGATTTAGTCACCACCTGCAGGTCTGCAAAACATTAACACCTGTTAGCGTTTCACTTAATACAATGAGATCACATTGAACAGAAATCTTACAGAATTTTATGTTCTCATGTATGTTGTTGGAAAAACAGAAGCTATTATTTTACTCCTCAAAGCACTCAAGACCTTTAGTGCCTCAACTTCTAAACAAACACAAACAACAGGTTATGTTAGATTTAATTAGAAAAGAGTACCGATAACGTGGATTGTTCTCGGCCTGAAAAAATCCTGAGCCTAATCTTTACTTCATATAAACCAACTCTGGAGGTTCACGTTTATTTTTGCTGCTTTAGTCATTAACTAATGGGGCATTCTGACAACTTGTGTAAGTGTTAAAGGACTTGGGTGAAAATCAGCTGACATTTCTATTTGCAAATATGCAGAAATACTGACATTTTTCACTGATTTTAGACACGGTTACATCTAAAATTGATCCATAATGCAACAGAACATTGCCACCAAAATGCATTACATGCATAATAGAAACAACAGGCTTAATAATAATATTTATTATTGCTCAGAAGATAAAAAAAAATCACACACACTCACTCGGGACAAGTTAGGGATGCCAATAAACCTAGCATGCAGGTTATGGGGTGTGGGACAAAACCCAGAAGGAGAAAAGAATACAGGCCTGACTTTTCACACCCCCCCCATCCACACACACACACACCACCACTCAAAGTAGTATCCTCTTCTCACCTGAAGCCTCCAGTTCACTTTGGCTGCAGGACAGATCATCGAGACAGAGGTCCACGAGCAGGACATGACCTAGATCTGTTACTACAGCAGCGATTCCAAAGAACCAGCGCAGACTCTGGTGGAGGTGCTGTGTGGAGGCGCTCGCTCCACCATAACTCACAAGGGGCTCAATAGCTGTGATCTAGATGATCATAAAAGGAAACACGATGAAAAGTAAATACTAAGTGTCAGATTAATCTCTTACTGTACAATAAAGTATACCAAATGTGTTTTTTTTTTTGTAAAATAAAAATAAACACCTGAGACCGAAAGATTATACTTCTATAACCCAGAAGTTATAAAATATCCATCTTGGTGAACAAACGAATAGAACAAGGGTGTGTCCAAATTCTGTTGCAGCATTCCAGTCCACGTAGGTCAGGTCCTAACTTGACCTCTAAGACCAGACGTTTGGATGGTCTAGCGTTATTTATTTCCACCCTTACCTCAGCATATGTCCTCCTGTCACCTAGCAACCATAGCAGCACTTAACAGGAGTTAAAACTAAGGCCCACATGTAGATGAGTATCTCGCAAAACGGAGACATTTTTCTAGTTAGGCCTGTCATCCACACGAAAGTAAAGATAAATGAAGCCAAAAACGGTTCTTTCAAAAACTCTGGCCAAAGTGGAGATTTATAAATTCTCCGCTGATGCATTTGCTTGTGGGCGTAAATAACCGGGGCTTTCGATTTGCCAGTGACAAAAATGCTCTTGTGTTACACGTGTGACCCGTTTACACTTGCTTGTTTTTTACATGTTCAAAAACAGCTTCTTGTATAACACTAAAGGCAACGGAGGAAGTTGAGTTTCATTACTATTACCTAGTTATTCCCAGGGATTGTTTCTCAGCAAATACGCCAACAATTCAGGGAACTACTGCCACCTACGGGTTTAGCATGCCTATGAATGAACTGGGCATTTTCCTAGATGGGCGGGGGAGATATTGGTTTTGAAAAACCAAACCTGTGTGTACATGGCCTTAACTTAGCGGCACTACATGAAATACAGGATTTAAATATATATGATGAAAAAATGAACAGAAGAAATATGCAAATGAAAAGAAGCTGAACACCACAACCATGTTCAGCTTTTAATTATCTTTACAACCAAAGTTTAATATACTAACATTTAAAATGCTAATCCTCCCCCACTTCGTCCGTCATTGTTAAAAAAAAACAAACTTCCAGTTCAGCCCACAATGGATGCTGGGATAGCTTTTGCTAATAAGGAAACACCAGACCTGCACCGGACTCATTTAAGTATTCTTTAAATTTGGACCCACTTGTCGCTTCACTCTGACGTACTTTGAAGCTGCTGTCCATCGAAAGGCGAACATAAACATGCGTGCCGTTTGTGGTAGCTGAGGAATAAAAAATTATGACTGAAAAGCAGTCTCACCCTGCCAGGTATAACCACAGCTTTAACCACTCGAGACAGTCCCAGGTCATAGAGACACAACACGCTGCCTTCGGATTCCTCCAGGCCAACCAGCAAACCAGACCTGGGAAACACAAATAAATAAAAACAGAAAGTGTTCCAATATTCTCTCAATGTGACAATAACTAACAGATATAGACATATGCTCCTTAAAGGAGAACATAATATAATTAAAGTTATAATTATAATTAAAAAGTAGCTGATGTTAGTTTTTTGCACCCTCAAAGGTGATGTTTGCTTGTTAAGATTTACAAGTAGCTGAACCTAGCGGACTAACTGTTTATGTGTCACTAAAGTGCACAAAGAGACGGACCGTTTGAGCCAGCTGAAGTCCCTGGCAGCAAGAACTCTAGGTGGGTTCTCTCCTCCGCCACTAAAGCAGTAGGCAGACAGACGTTCTCCAGTCACCGCATGAACGACCTCCAGATGGGGTCCACAGGCCAGCCAGGCCAACCCGCTACGACCTTTACACACACACACACACACACACAAGAAAACACAATCTCTAATGACAAGCAGCCCTGTACATAGTTAATTGATCTTGCATGCAGAAATCCAGAGTGCTATTCCCTCTTCTCAACGTTAAAAGTGTGAATATGTTATTACAGGGCTATAAAGAAACAATCCTTACCAAGAGTGAATTTGCCCTGAAGGACACAGTCCAGACTGATGTCATCCTCTCCTAGAGCGTCGACTGTCACTCCTGAGAAGGGCAGCAGGCTGCTGGTGACTTGGGCGGTCAGTTCACGCATTGTTTACTACATCAACAAAAACACAGGAAAAAACATTTGTTTTTCAATTTAAAGGTTTGTGTTATTCTGCTGCATCAAACATGGTTAAAAGCTGAAATCTGGGGGACAGTAGTATGTGCTCGGCCAGGTTTAGTCAACAGAAGCCCTTTCTTTCAAAGCACAGCTGTAACTCTTGTTGTCAGAAAGCATGCCGGCGTTCCAGACGCAGCTGTCAGCAGGTTTGACAACTGGACCAGAAACTGAACTTTCTTTCAAACCAACAAGGCATCCTGCAGCATATCTACACCCTACAGATACTTCTGACACAATTATGGACAAATACTGATTACTGTTAAAGCACTCACTGTCATTACTTATTTAAATTTCAATTTCTACCAACAAACTTTATTTATTTCAGTTATCAGTCTAAATACACTCACCTAAAGGATTATTAGGACCTGTTCAACTTCTCCTTATTGCAATTATCTAATCAACCAATCACATGGCAGTTGCTTCAATGCATTTAGGGGTGTGGTCCTGGTCAAGACAATCTCCTGAACTCCAAACTGAATGTCAGAATGGGAAAGAAAGGTGATTTAAGCAATTTTGAGCATGGCATGGTTGTTGGTGCCAGACGGGCCGGTCTGAGGATTTCACAATCTGCTCAGTTACTGGGATTTTCACCCACAACCATTTCTAGGGCTTACAAAGAATGGTATGAAAAGGTAAAAACATCCAGTATGCGGCAGTCCTGTGGGCAAAAATGCCTTGTTGATGCTAGAGGTCAGAGGAGAATGGGCCGACTGATTCAAGGTGATAAAAGAGCAACTTTGACTGACATAACCACTCGTTACAACCGAGGAATGCAGCAAAACATTTGTGAAGCCACAACACGCACAGCATTGAGTCGGATGGGCTACAACAGCAGAAGACCCCACCGGGTACCACTCATCTCCACTACAAATAGGAAAAAGAGGCTACAATTTGCATAAGCTCACCAAAATTGGACAGCTGAAGACTGGAAAAATGTTGCCTGGTCTGATGAGTCTGGATTTCTATTGAGACATTCAAATGGTTGAGTCAGGATTTGGCGTAAACAGAATGAGAACATGGATCCATTATGCCTTGTTACCACTGTGCGGGCTGGTGGTGTAATGGTGTGGGGGATGTTTTCTTGGCACACTTTAGGCCCCTTCGTGCCAACTGGGCATCATTTAAATGCCACGGTCTACCTGAGCATTGTTTCTGACCATGTTCACCCCTTCATGACCACAGTGTACCCATCCTCTGATGGCCACTTCCAGCAGGATAATGCAAAGCTCCAATCATTTCAAACTGGTTTCTTGAACATGACAATGAGTTTACTGTACCACAATGACCCCCACAGTCACCAGATCTCAACCCAGTAGAGCATCTTTGGGATGTGGTGGAACGGGAGCTTCGTGCCCTGGATGTGCATCCCACAAATCTCCATCAACTGCAAAACGCTATCCTATCAATATGGGCCAACATGCCTAAAGAATGCTTTCAGCACCTTGTTGAACAAATGCCATAAGGCAGTTCTGAAGGTGAAAGGGGGTTAAAAAAACACCGTATTAGTATGGTGTTCCTAATAATTCTTTAGGTGAGTGTAGATGAGCTCTTCTCATAAAAGTGTCCAGTTAGTTTGTTTTGGTTTTTATTATATCCTTGTTTATTTCACTTTTTAGCAACTGGTGATATTTAGAGTCTGAAGATGAGAAATCAGAGAACACCTAATCAATGGAAAATGTTCAGCCAAAATGAGAACATTTTTTTTTGCTTTTGTTATATAAAAGTCTCAAAGGATGTATTTTTCCTTTTATTTTTGCAAAGTTGTTTGCTGAAGTGTCCATATGCTTAAAATAAAGTGAGCATTTAATAAAAATATTTTTAAATCTGAAAAATGAACACTTTGCCTAGTTTTAGCTCAGTAATAAACACGGCAGTGCATGTGTGCGAGACCCCTCCCTAAATTATATTGACTTTGTCATTACTAACAACAGTTTGCTAATATTTTCCATGCCCACGCTCTATTTACAGTTAGTTGACGCGCCCCAACTAAATGAAAAACACTGCACTTTGCTCCAGAATCGCTCCAGCTCGACACAACACTGCCCCCCTGTGTCCACTAGAGAAACCACAACACATTCAAGTGAACTCCCGCGCAACAATCCTGCTGACATGTGGACATCATCTATCCCAAAAAAAAAAAAAAACAATGCCACTGTCTGACGTTAACTAGGCCACCAAACTTCATAAGCTAAGCTATAGATGCACAGATTTTAAAGGACGCGATGAGCAGTGAGACAGCAAAGCTGACGAATATTTTCAGACATTTTAATTTCAGGAGGTTAAAAGGGAAGAAAATTACACCTAAATGCAATCACGAAAGGCTTCATCAAAGGTGTACATGCTATCTAAACTCTGATCAGAGATATTCTGAAAAATACCGTTAATCGAAATATCAGCTTGTAACCGCTCGGCTAACTCCCTTTGGCTATGAATCAGACAGCCACTGACCCATTTTAGCTGATAAATAGAACATACTGCTGAAATGTTAACCACGCTAACAGCATTTTAAACGCACAATGTGGTAATTAGGACTAAACTGTTAGTGGCTGTCTTGCAGTCTTTTTTTCAGCTACATTAGCAGGCTACATAGTTAGCGTGCAAGGTCACGAAGGATTAGTTTATTCAATTTCGCCGTTAAAGTTAAGTTACATATCCTAGCGTAAGCAGATAAAACGAGTATTATGTTCAAGTATTTATTATTGGTAGTTTGGACTGAGCTGACAATAAAGAGAGGATCTAATAAGTAAAGTTACAAATATTCAAAAGAAAAACAGGCAACACTAGCTTGATGTACGTAGCTAACGTAGCTAAGTTGAACCGAAAAGTTCAACAAGCGTTAGGTTTGTTTGTGGTTGACAGCTATTTGTGGAATTTTGTAAGTGGAGACATCTTAATTTAAGTTTTTGTATCATCTGCAACAAGAGAAGCCTACAAAGCCATTTTGGTGTTATGCATAAGCTAATTCGACTGTAACGTAAGGCAAACACTATTAGCTTCTGCTGCCACTGTGGCAGATGCAGCCCATCTTAAGAGTAAGTAACGTTTCCTTTGCAGATTTTACTTCTTTTTTTTTTTTTTTTTTTTTTGCCCAGCAGAAGCACAGTGGTGACTTGCGTTAGCTATGAACCTACACTAGCTGCGCTGGAAAGCGTGATGCAATTTCGGTTCTGCTATCAACGTAACTAGTACCTGTCTAAGGATGAAGACTTCGGAGCAGCTTTGGCCTCGTTTCTCCCGAATAATATCTCCTTCCTCTGACATAATCCGATGTTTTTCTTAAAATATGACACACACGAACAACCCTCAATAAGTTGTAAAATGCTAACAGGAACGAAAGACTCCCGACTTCAGGCTTTCTCAACACGAAGCGCCATTTCCACGGTAAGAAAGTGCTTCGTTCACTTCCTCTTCACTGACCCCAACTCCGAAGATTAATCGCAACTGAAACTCACTATCGCCCCCTCCCGGTCAGGCGGAAATTCTGCTTGTTCATTAGTGGAAAAAACACTTACATAACAACAACATAGGTTTATGAACAATAATTACATAGATGCGCAGGGAGATGAGATACGTTGTATTCCAATGCCTAGGCCAGGACCCAGGCTACTTTAGAGTGGTGTTGGGGATCGGGCAGGTGCTCTGTCTGCTGGATGGACAGGATTCCCTTAAGATCAACTTCTAAACTGTGGGTTTATCAGTTTTCTTGGTTTTATTAGGGGAAAATAAGCTTCAGTCATTAAAGCTGATTGTTAATTTTTAAAGAAAAATAAATAATTTAAAAGTCAAAGTCTCTCTCTCTCTCCACACGCACGCACACACACACACACACACACACACACACACATATATATATATATATATATATATATATATATATATATATATATATATATATATAGAGAGAGAGAGAGAGAGAGAGAGAAATCTGGACCCAACACATATCAGAGACATAAGGACAAGTTCAGTGGTGTTTGGGGGGACCAGGGGATGAGGGCGAATGATGAATTAGAAGGTGGCAGACAGAGATGGATCAGGAGTCCCAGTGACCACCCTGGCAGCAGTCCAAAAGAGCACCTGGATCCTCCATCTTGTGTCTAAGTAAGTAGTGAGCAAAAGAGAGGGAGCATCCGTCAAGCTATCTGAAGAATGTAAGACTAAGGGAGGTTCATTAGCTCCAGGAGTGACCATGTCATGTGCCGGGGTGAGTGCTCCTCTCATTTTTGTTCCATCTTTGAGCTGCTGTGTTTCTAGAGAGGGAGGCTCCAGCTGCAGCTCATTTAACACTCAGCGGGTCCAGCTATAAGTGGAGAACACCTCCACGCCGGATTAACTTCAACTTGGTAGTTCCAGCCCTTTGTGTCTCCAGGTTAACTTGAGTGATTTTTGGATTTTAGAACCCTTGTGCTTACCTGCTCCCAGGATTTTTGAATCGTTTGTGGACTTTACCTTGACTCCCCGGCATCTCCTTGGCATGGGCGTCGCACCCGAGGGGGATGTGGGGGATTCAACACCCACACTTTTCTTATTGAGATCGTTTAACACCCACACTTTTCCAGCCGTTTTGCTCACCTCCACACCAGTCTGGTTTCTCGCACTCACTCTGTTAGCCTCATCTCCTTCCCCTCCCTCTTCTGTTTCTCCTTGAAACCCGAGCCGAAACAGGAGGGGGAGGGAAGAGCTCGACTGAATTCATAATTTTACATCTTGACATTAGCTGTACAAACTCTCTGTTAAAGTGAAGAACAACAATTTGCAGAGAGGTTTATAACAGGCGCGGCGCCAGATTCTCATTTTTGGGTGGGCCACGGTAATTTTGGACGGACCTTAAGCAGCAGGCAGGTCTCGCTAGAAAATTTCGTTTAAAAAGACGTCATAAAAATGTTCCCCTCATTTTTATTTCTAAAATATGAAGTAAAAACTCCCAATTTAATTTTCATTCATTTTTCATAGGCACCAGAATGCATTACCTGCACTTCTAATATTTACCTCTCAACGCAGGACTTTCATAAGGGCACGTGCAGTATTTTTTACGGTTATTCATGGGGCAAAATCTCCCGACATTTTTGAAAACACAAAAAAATTTATCTTCCAGTAAGCATCCAGCCCACCTCTCCAAATGCGTAAAATGTGCATCACAGCTGCTAGACACGCCGCACGCACCATCAGGTAGGTCAGCCCAGACAAGAGCAGAGCAAGTAGAGAAAGAATAGAGGAAATTCTGTCTGGATGTAGATGGAGATTACATTTTACAGCAGCCTGATCATCATTTAAATACGTAAACCATCACTTGTCTTCTAGTCCATGCTATCAGCATTATTTTAATTGGTGTGTGTGTGTTTTCCACATCAAACACTGGTCTAACCAACCAGACCACAGCGTCCCGTAACACATTAATGTTACAATTAAACAGTTTCACTTCATGTAGGCTAGGAACATTTCACCTGCCGTGGCCCGACCGCTTCTGCTCCACATAAACTTTGTGTGTGATCAAATTTCTCTACAGGTGCTTTCTGAGCTGAAGAGGATATTCCTCAGACTGGATGCATCATGCGTCTCCATATTAGAGACGGGAACAAGCGCTATTCAGCCAAAGTTTCATAATCAGAGAACATTTTTCCAAGTGACACATCCCTCAGAAGGACCGGGTTTCCAGACAGTTTCAGTGGGAGGAAATCTTATCGCATGTGTCGTGGTTCTGCGCTGCGCTCACCTCTAGATCTTCAGCTCCCTGTCCACCATGTGCGCTCCGAGCCGCGCTAAGCAGTGTCCAGTATAAAGCTCTGATGTTTGGATGGGAATCATTTCTTTATTGATTTAGTTACCTCTGCAATGTGCGTAATGATTAAAATGTCAGTTCATCTGTCTGTGCATCAGTGTGCGTCGGGGTAATTCTTTCAAAACAACCAACATCCTTGAGTTTATCCATCAAAATAAACAGTCAAATGGAAATATCTGTAACCTGCCATTTAACTGTTTTGCCTTCTTGTGAAGATTGTTGCAGAGAAACAACTAAACTTGATTAACCCCAGAGCCACGCGCACTGCGCTGTACTGACTGTAAAATGAGGGGGAAACAATTTAATCAGATCCTTTTCTTTTCAACATGGTTTAATGTAGTTTCATTCAGTACAAACTTTAGTTACACCAATCTAATGAGACAGAGCCTGGATTTGTATTCTGAACTGTTTAAACATGTTTAAAACGGAGACATGCGTGACACGTCTAAAATTCGCACCTGCTCCGCTATTATGGAAATTCAACTAACAAGATGAATAACATGAACTTATTTTAGGCACAGACAACATCCCCCACACTTTTGAAAAGCTTGCAACACGCCTCCTTGGACTTCTGAAGCTTCTCTGGTTTTCCTGTGGCTCCTCTGATTGACTACTTGGACATTTCCACGATCCCGCTGAATACCCACCTGTGCCCCATAAATCTCCTGGACGCAGCATTCACCGTTCTCCTCTCCTCCCTACCGGCCCGCTCTCCTGGACACCCCCTCTTGGATTCACCCCGGCACTCCACCTACCTTTTCCAATTCGGCTCACAAATAAGTCTTTACTCTGCACCTTCCTAGTTTAGACCTACCTCCCTGGACTCACCTGTTCCTCTGCTCTCCCCTCCTCAGACGCTGCGGTTCCGTTGCAATCCCCACTGCGCCCTCAGTTCCCGACTCTTTAAATAAAATTCTTAAATTTTTCTAATTGACTCGTGGGTGGTGAATTCTGCATGTCTTGGGTTAAACTCGTCCCCAAAACCATGTCAGACCATTTTCTCTGTCTTGGCCAGAGAGGGGCCAATTAAATTCTCTTCTGGCTGATGTGGCTCTTCAGTTATTGTTGTTTTGTGCTTTCATTTTGAATATTTTAAGACTCAAGAACTGCATTTAGGCTATGTGATAAAAGCTAAAAATGTGAGCACTCCTGTCACACTTTACAATACAAAATAACTATTTCAGATGAACCTGTATTTTACAGATGTAAAAATATATATATATATATTTGTGTCAAGTAAAACATTATAGAGGATGCACTCTAAATGACTGCTGTGAAACGAGTTGTCTTTTGCAAGTCATTTTATTTTCTGCTCGGCATCATCACCTCTCGTGTGACATTCTTTGCAGTGGAAAAAATGTGTTAGCAGAAAGGCAATCATGTAGGCAGCAGCAGCAAAACATAATTGTTTTCAATGATGTGACATAATTGACAAACACTAAAACCAGTTTGAACCACTTCACTGATGTCATCTTAATGACTAGTAAAGATTTCCAGTTCCAGTCAAATGGCTTCAATTTTCAACATGATTCACCGAGATTTGTTTTCTCATTTTTTGCAAAGTACACAGGTATGGCAGTCTTAATAAAAAAAAAACCTTCATAAAAAAAAAATTCTAAAAATTTATGAGTTATATCAGTATTTTAACTGATGGTGTCTGACAACATGTCAACAGCTGAACTCTGATGCTCTTTTCTCCTCATCTGATGTTCGATCATCAAGTCAAACTCTTGCTTTTCCCTGATGAAAAAAACAAAAACAAAACAAAAATCCATAATGAACATTCAAAAAACGAACTCACTTGTCCTGCAGATTTAAGACAATTTCACCTGTTACTGACACGTCGTCCTTTAAGGTACTTTTCTTCTGCCTTTTTCACTGAAACATTGTCAACACCAGCAATAGCATAGATGATGGCCTGTAAAGAAAGACAAGCTTACAGTGGAATGAAGAGCTAATTTGTAATTAGTAATTAGTTTGTACTCACCTCGGGTAGAAGAACATCGAGAACAAAAGGCACTTGGTCCAATGACTTCATCTCAAGTAGGCAAGATGATTTAGACATGGCTGTGGTGTAGAGCTCGTTTAGGTAATGGTAGACTTGATCCAACTGCTGGTCATCTTCAAGGTAAGTATTCACGACCCGTCTCCGCTTTGCACTAAGAAAAGAGCGGAGCCATCTGGACTGCTGCTGTCCATGGATCACAGCCTGCAAAAACACAATGATTCACAACGAAGGCTCTAATGTACACATTTCTCAGCTGAATACACCAGTACCAGTGATTGAACAGTTTAGGTTAAACTGTAAGCTCAGCTCATGTGGCCTCAGACTCAGTTTACACATTTTGAAGGAAATGTGATCATTCATCTAAAGTGACTAAGTTCATCTCAAAGTCCTGCTGCTGAACTTACATGATCACCATCATCATAATGCATAAGCGGGAGCTAAAATACTCATTGTATGATTACTGGCCCTATGCAGGTTAAAAGGGAAATAATATACCTCTTTTTAAACAAAATGTAATTGTTCTATGAACAATACATGTTTATGAAGCTTTGCATGAAATCCCTCTCACATGAAGCGAGCTCAGCAGAATGAGCCGTTTCAGGTATCTGTCCAAGAGAAGTCACCCACAAATCAACTTTTATTTTTTTGCTGATCAACTACACTGCCTGGCCAAAAATAAAAAGTAGTCACCAACAATAAAAATAAAAAATGGGTTACCCACTCTAATGTTTAGTTGGACCACCATTTGCTTTGATTACAGCACACATTCACTGTGGCGTTGTTTCGATAAGCTTCTGCAATGTCACAAGATTCATTTCCATCCAGTGTTGCATTGATAATGGTAGAGCCCGACCATTGCACAAAGCATCTCCAGCACATCCCAAAGATTCTCAATAGGGTCTAGGTCTAGACTCTGTGGTGGCCAATCCATATGTGAAAATGATGTCTCATGCTCCCTGAACCGCTCTTTCACTGTTTGACCCCGATGAATCGTGGCCTTGCCATTTTGGAATATGCCCGTCATCAGGGAAGAAATCATCCATTGATGGAATAACCTGTTCATTTAGTATATTCAGGTAGTCAGCTGACCTCATTCTTGGAGCACATAGTGTTGCTAGCTCAGAAGCCCCGCCAAATGCAACCCCATAATAAAGCCTTACAACCTAAAGACTGGTTTACCCCACCCACTTGGCCTGGACATGAATCTTAACTGAGCTGCATGCTGATTGGCCAGCTCACCCTGATGGGTTTACAGTACTATTGCTGACATTGAAGTGGGTTGGGACATCATACCTGCAAATTCTGAAGGTGTGAATATCCCCCCCCCCCCAAAACCCTCGAATAAGGTCCTTGCATGCTGCATATTTACGTCAGTAGGCTCTGTAGTGACCTGCTGTGACATTTATACACCTCTTGTTGCTAAAATAATCTGTTGGGATAATTTAAAAAAAAATCATCAATGTGAGTTTTTGCTAAATGCAAAACATTTTCTACCACAAGGTTTAGACAGTCACTCTGCTCAGAAAAAAAGAAAACTTCTTACTGACCAAAATGATCAGGAAATTATTAGGGACCATCATATATTTATTAAGAATTATTATGAGACTAACTCAAGAACACCAAACATGAAAATATCTTAAAATACTTCAGAATACTGTAATCATCATTAAGAGGTTACTGTTATGGGCCATGGGTGCTGCTGCTTTGATGAGTTGGTTGTGATTAAATGTTTAGAAGGAGCTGCAGCTGAATGCAGCTTCGTCTCAGTTGTTTGCTTAAACACTGTAATAAACCACCAAGTGTAAAATGTTGTCCTGAATCTTCTTTAATGCAGCAGAAATGTTACAATAATATAAAATTATCTCATCATGTGTTTCTCCTCCAGCGTCCTTAAATTTCTGGTGCCCAGATCAATATATTGGGATTGAGTAGGGCTGTAGCATACTGGTGGTCATTTCTACCAGGAACACGTATTTATATTACTAATATTAGGTTTTAACAGGGTTAAATACTGGCAGTGTTTACTCCGAACTGAACTCCAGAAACAAAAATAATCCATAAAGAGCCTGGAGAAATATCTATAAAGGCTGAAAGGAGGTAAATCCGCTAAAGTTTTTGAGAGAAAACTGTTAGTGGTGATTTTGTTTGATTTGATGAACTAAAAGCTCAACACCCCTGCGAGATGTTTTCTCAGAAGGAACTGTTTCTCTGTGGCCATTACAATATTACTAATTTACACAGGAAAGCAGGTTGGAGACAGAATATGGTATGCTACATTGGACACCCCAAGCTGTCTCCATTGAACATGTAGTTTTGAAGATGGAGAGACTGTCTTAAACCCCATGAATCCTACCAGAAGTCGTGGTTCCACCATGCGCTGCTTCACAATGAAGTGTACGAGCTTTTCATTTGCTCGGTTATGGGCTGCATGGGTCCGATCTGGTAGCAGCCTCTTTGTACTTGTACAGACTTCCTCGTTTTCATTAATGCTGTCCTCCTTGAGGTCATCACATGACTCCGCAGTCATCAAATCACTGGCAATAGTCAGTCTCTCTGATGCTGCCTGTGGATACTTTCTCCTCACAGGGTAACCTAGAGAGGTCAAAGACCAGCAGCTGTTAGAGGTGTCAGCCTCAGGGCAGCAGCTGTACTGGGGTCTTATTATGTCAAAGTGTCATATCTTGCGATCTTATGGAAACTTACTCATGGCATGATTAAAATACTCAATGAAGGACCCAGAAAAAGAGCCGCATGCTTAAAACAAAAACACATGATTAGTGCTGTTAATTCAAATAAACTAGTTTATGTATCTGACATGTATACTTATATGAACAATAGCGCTCTGCTGGCGTCTGTTTGTTCATGTAATGAGTGGACATCACACACCAATCCGGATTCTGTAGTCGTCTATGAGCTCCAAGGACCACGAAACAGCAGCTTCATAGGTTTCTTTGGCTTTATGCTGAGAAAAAAATGACAAGAGAGAAACAGTTATGGTTATGAAAACCTTTTACTCATTTTCAAAAGTTTTAATTGAGTATCTTACCATCAGCTCTTCTGATTCTTCACAGTCAAAAGGTTTCAGTGATCTCAGAGCCACTGTGAAACTTCAAAAACACAAAAGATAAAAAAGTCTAACTCAACATTTCCTTTTTAGTGTTGTATTGTTTGCTGTACCACTACTCAGTCACGTACAACAGCATGTACCCTTTTTCTGTGATCAGACATGAATTCTTTAGCAATCAGAGAACATATTAGTTCTTACCCTTTTTTGCTGGGATTGTCTGCAAAAGTATCATCAACAAAAATGATGCTTGCTTTTTTCTGTTTACGATTCACACTTTTTACCTGCAGAGGATTAAAAATAAACCTTTTAGGATCCAAATATATTCACCTCTAAAACACGATGCACACTCACCCATGCTGGCCAGAATGGATAATTTCTAAATTTGCACCACACAAATGCTCTATCTGTAATGGCTGTGGGCCCTTAAAAAAATAAAAAGATCATTAGGAACATGCAAGTACAGACAATGTAGAAATCTATGCAGCAGTCTCACTTTCATCCATTTGCATTAAGAAACTTGGGAGTTCTTCTTCCTGATCATCACTGGTCTCATCTTCCTGGAAGGACGAGGGCAGCAGCTCCTCGTAGTGACTCAGCTCTATTGACAGATCTGAAGACAACAATGACTCATCTTTTGGGAGATAAAAAAAATAACAGTTAGGATGATGCCGTTGTTCACCTGACTCAACAAACACATATCATCTGCTCTGCAAGTCTGACGAAATACTTAAAAGAAGTAAAACCACAAACGTGCATTTGAAGTCAATTTAGCAACAATCTGAGCTATGTATGGGTTTATGCGTGGACTCTTCTCCAATAAAGCAGACATTTACTAATTTTGCAGTAGGGCTGGACAATAAACCGAAAATTTATCGTTATCGAATTTTCTGACTCATAGAGATCATTTTTCCCATGTCAATAAATTTGATAATGAATAAATGAAAAGATGTGTGTAGATCGGCAGCGTTCATGTCCCTTTAAGAAGCCGTACCCCCTTGAGTTATGTAAAAATGTGACTCAATGCGATACATGTGACAGCCCAATAAAGTGGACAACTTTTGTTTCTGCGCATACCTGTATTTATCGTCCATTTATCGTTATCGAGGTGAAATCCTCAATATACCGTGATATTGATTTTAGGCCGTATCGCCCAGCCCTATTTTGCAGTATAATAACACAAATTTAAGACTGCACCATGATCTGATGTGTCAGGCATCTGCAGTTCAAATCTTGGTCTTGGGAATTTACAAGGCTTAGAAAGGGTGTTCCCTTTTAAATTTCCATTCTCAGACTTTCGCAGCCTCCCACGAGTTTGCTTCGCTGTAGAACCACTGACTCCAGTTGGCTGACACATGGCTGATTTTTGTTTCACTTTTCTCGACATAGAACGTCTCCTTTTTCTTCCATTTTGAGATGTGGAAATGGACTGTGAACCTCCCTCTGATGTCTAAAACACAACACAAATCATATGGAGATTGTACAACCAATTGGTTAAAAAACAAAGAGGAAATTCAAGTTTAAAAATAAGTCAAACCTTTCAATTCACCTTTGCTTTAGAGCTGACTTTAATGCATCGTAGTTGCACTTTATCTATTTGGGGAGATGGGTGAGAAATAACACTGGAGGAAGAGCGGACTGGAGTGGAAGTCAGGTTGACGTCACGCTGCTGTCCTCTCTGCCTCTTGCTTGGTGTCGTTGGGATGTAAGTGGACAGATCGAGAGAGGCCTGATCATCGCTTTGCCTAACATTTGATTTCTTTGCACGTGGGGATGAAACTGTGTCTGTAACGACATCCTTTCTCTGCGTCTTTTTTGGTTTAATGTTTCTTGTTTTGCAGCGCCCACCTGAAATATTTGGAGAATGACCAACGACCATTAAAACACTCAGGAATATTCTAATTTCATGAGGGATTACCTTTCATTGTGCTGTGCCCCGATGTAGTCCTCCGCAGGACAAAACTCATTTGAGTTCATTGGCTCAGACGGAAAACTTTCGATATACCTGTGCCAGGATAATACAATTATCAGAACCAATTTGTATGTAGAGAAATGTATTTGCCAGCATGAGAATGAAGCAGACAGGTAATAAACAACTGGGGCTAAAGGCTCGACCGTTAGCTCACTTTGACACTCTCAAGTTTTTACTGATGACCAGTTGGCAAACAAACGCATTTGCTTTAACATGAAAACAACATTTTACAACAAGCTTTGCTGTAAACAAGCTAACTATTAGGTTTGATGGGTTAAACTAGCTGTAATGTTACCTCTTTATAAGTAAACAGCATGGTTAGCATGGGTGTTTATTTGAGATAAAACGTGACAAGGCGGTTTAAAATAACAAACTCGGTTATTTAAGAGCAGATGCGTGAGGTACTTTCACAACTGCATGCAGTCGAACCACTCCATGGCAGGGTACGCTGACGCTAAACACTTTCAAAAACACGAGATGAAACAGCATATTTGGTTCCTAAAGACAAAAAGAGTGAGACAAATACTCTGCACTCACCCAACAGCTTCACATATTACTGATCAGTTGCTGCTGCTGTAAGCGAACTTCAGCATGAACTAATGCTAGTACACAAAGCTGCCTAGTACAATGAATATGACAAATACTTCCAAGTAACTACAATTTAAAAGTGAAAGCAACGCGTCGCAAAAAGCTGTTTAGAACCACGGACATATGAAAACGACATTTGTTTCTACTTGTACGTGAAATACTTTTGAGTAGCCGCTCAGCGCCCCCTAACGGTCTGGAGTATATTGCGTTGACACAAACAAGTAACCCAAAGGAGTTCAAGTCAAGTATTCTTTATTCTGGACTCTTAGTCCAATTCACAGAAGTAGAAAAACGTTGTATAGGTAAGAGTAAATGAAATGAGCACGACGTGACATGCTAAAGAGACAACATAATTATGAGAACAAGAACAAGAGAGAGTAGAGTGAAAATAAAGTACAAATTATTATAACTCCCTGTAATCTAAAAAAAGAAAAAGACGGTTATACCAGTGTTTCTATATCTTTAACTGGTAACGTATTGCACTGACACTAGTATTGGTTAGATTTAAAACAGTCACATTTTCAGAATTGTCCAGCCTACAAATATATTTATAAATAAAATGTCTAAAGACAGCTTGTAGGGTGCTCACCCTCGCATTTACAAAAGTCTCACTTACACTGGTCCATCTAGGCTTCCTCATTATCAAACGCAAAGCATCATTATAGGCAGACTGCAGCCTACGCATACGACATTTCTTATAGTTAGTCGGGCAGTGGGCACCAGTGTACAATAAGCCTTAAACAAGGTTTACTTTATCAGAACAAGACCCAGACTTACGAACACGTGTATTTCCCTGCATATAATAATAATAATAATGCATTGAACTTATATAGCGCTTTTCTAGACACACAAAGACGCTTTCACACACTCTCACATTCACACACTGCTAGTGATGGTAAGCTACTTGTAGCCACAGCCGCCCTGGGGAGGTCTGACAGAGGCGAGGCTGCCATTTGATGCCGTCGGCCCCTCTGACCACTACTAACACAGGCAAATTGGGTGAAGTGTCTTGCCCAAGGACACAACAGCAGGATACCCCTGGTGGGAGCTGGAATCGAACCCATGACCCTCTGATCATGAGTCAACCCGCTCTACCACCTGAGCTACTGCTGCCCAAATATAACACAAGGCACTGCCTATACATGTCATCATCATCATCTCTCATGTCCTCTGTGATGATATGACCAGAGATATTTCATTTTCTCTGTGACACTAATCACAGAGTTTGACTGATAAAAATCTGGAAAATTCATCTGCTCGTTCTTCTTGGCCCAGCAAATCATAACCACACTTTTATCTGCATTACAAACAATGTTGTGCTCTACTCCATAGACAGAGCAGATATCTAGTAATTGCTGCAGACCTGTCTGACTTCCTTTCTGACCTTAAATGGCTCTGTGATACTGTTACCCCATTTTATCAAACATTTATTGACCATACCAATAAACCAGGATGTATCTTGGATCACCTCTCTGCAGCAGCTTTATGAATAGTTTCCTATGGTTAACTCTATTAATTGCCTGAAGCACACTGAGGAATTCTGGTTTCTGTATTTGGTAATGATCTCCTTTAGAGCACATATACACACGTCTGTACCAAACAGACAAAGCCAAACTGGTTATCTGTGATTTTTAAGGTGTCATTATTCTGTCCAGCAGAATCCTGTCCAAGACTTTTGAGTATGCTATCCAGAGCAATGGGCCTAAAGTTATCCATGCTACCAACTCTCCCACCCTTGTCTTCCTTCACTTGACCAATAGCACTGAATCAGGCAAACATCCATGAGCAAGAAAACATGAAAGGTACATAGCCAGGAGTGGTTCTAATCATCCAAATGGGCTCACCAGCATGAATTAAAACAAGATTTTGCTGGATAAATTAGCTTTAAATATGTTATAAACCTAACCATGCTTTCAATAATTGTTGAAGTGATGTCTTATGCAGCACTGCTTTTCTCTATTATAACTTTTATTTGTTTTATAAGGTTAAAAAGGTCATAATTTACAAGGTAAAATCTGTATTGAATCTTACTAGTCCTTTTGTCATGGTCTGCGTTCTGCGTCTCCCTCATGTGTCTCCTTGTGTTCTCCATCCCTCTCTAGGTTCCCCTTATGTGTCTGTCTCCTTGTCTGCACCCCCCCCTCAGGTGCCTCCCTGTGGTCCCCAGCCCCCTCCAGGTTCTCCCTCCTGGTTTCCCTCATGTGTCCCCTAAGGTTCTATGCCCCTTTTTGTCTCCAGCTCCCTCCTGGTCTCCTTCAGATCTCTCCTAGTCACCCCTCTGTAGTTTTTCTATAGGTTCAGCTTTTCTTTTTATCAGTCTACTTTAGTGGAGTTTCCTTCTCCACTTGTTACCCTTACTCCTCAGGTCATTAGTTATTTATTCTTTGGTTCTCCTGTGCCCTTAGTCTTTTAGGTTTATTATTTATTTTGAGATTTATAGGTTCGGGTTTATCCCCTCTGCTTGGTTTCCCCTTCCCATTTAGTTAATTGATTTCACCGCAGTCTCCCCGTAGTTCTCTCTCCTCACGCACCTGCTCCTCATCTCCCAATCACCCAGTCACTGTGTATATAACCCTGTCTGCGTCCCAATGTTATGTCGGAAAAAAATTTGTGGCAGAAAGAATGGGAAGGGGAATGTAGAGGAAGTCTTTATTTTTCTTGTCAGCCGTCAGCTCATAGTTGGCAACACTTAACCTGTTGTCGTAGAGATGAAGTGGTGATTACCAGAAGGAGATTGGGGCACTGTGGTCTGGCGGCATGTTTATTTAGGATTGGTAAACATGTAGATGGGTTGTGTGAGTGTGGTAGTTCCGAAACTGCTGTTCATGTATTGTTGTCATGCAGCAAATATAATAGTGAGAGGCGGCAACTTTTTATGGGGCTGGTGGATTTGGGGTTGGAATCTTTTTTAAGTCCTTTTTTTCGATTAGTGCAAATTCCCAATGTGTATACAGCTTGACTGTTCAATTCCTTCGTCACTCTGGCATTTATTCGAGGATATAATGTAGCAGTAATATAACTGTGGTGGGCAGCATTGCGCATTCCAGTGTATAGCCTGCCGGAAATTTATTAGAAGTGTTTTGTCGGTCCATTGATGTTTGTCAGCGTTCTTTGTCCCCCCACTAGGTCACTGCTCATTGGTTTTTGTCTTTTAGTTTAGACATCAGGTTTGGCTTCCTGCCTTTCTGGATTTTTTTTGTTCCCCAACCAAATAAAAGGGATTTTACTTTTACAAATCGCTCCTGCCTCGTGTCGTCTGGTGTTCTGTATCTTGGGTCCTAAACCCCCCCCCCCCCCCCCCCCCCCCCCGTGACGCCTTGGTATTTTTGTGTTTACCATAATTATTGAGAGGTTTAACCCTTTGATGCATGAATTATGTAATCTTCAACCATGATTTTTTTTCATTCATATTTAGGTGAGAATGAAAAAAAATTTCAACAAATATTTTTTTAAACATTTAATAATTTACAAATAATTTATTACATGCCCACCTCAGTGGACAGCGTGCATTCTGAACATGAAATATGTTGGCTTGACTTACTGAAGTCCAAATGGAGGGGCTCAAATGCAATAAAGTCTTCAACAGCTGTGCTTAATAGCAAATAAATAAATAAATAAATAACAATTTTGAGTACCTGTTCACTGTGGTGACCATTATGCATCAAAGGGTTAAACATTTTAAATCAGTAAAACAGATTTCCTTAATTTAGGAATATCTTTAAATTCTTAATAATTTTGCACAAATAATAAAAAAGGAAACAATTTCTATTCAAATAACTTTTGTATATTAAAAAATATATATTTCAGATATTTTAAAATAGATTATTTTTTGGAATAATTTTAAATTATTTTAACAATACTCCTAACTCCACCAGCACTAATACAAATTACATGATCAGATATCATCTGTTTTCCATAAATTATCTGTATAAAAATCTGTAACAGGTACGATTTTGTTTATATTTTTTCCTTTTGTCAAAAATCCACCTAATATGAATAACCAGAATAATAATAGGTTTAAATTGTGAATCTAAGAATAATGATAATTCTTTAGCGCTTTAATTAGCTCAATAACTGAGGTGCAAATCTCACATCTTGCCCACGAATAATCTAATTACACTATCGCAGATTGGTCACAAATGATTAATTTCATAGAAAATCTCTTAATATAGTTTGCACAGGGTCAATGCTAAATTAAATTATACCATGCGGACAAATAAACATACCTACGTTTTAGAACAGAGGTCAAAAGTAATAGGAATAATGCGTTCAAAACAACAGATTTTGTAAAGTGCAGTCTAATTTCCTCAATTTGCTGCGGCATTACCATTATAAGAACAGCAGAGGGCGCTGTGCAACCGCTCACAAAAGGGTCATGAGATTCCTGCACATAAACAAGATTTTGCATTTTCCCACAGGTGGAATCATAATCCCACTCTTCCATGTTCCCAAGCTAAGACCTTTCCTTTGCATTAATTTACTTTTGAAAGGTCAGTTCTCTTTTGGTGTTTTATTTTGACTGTCAAATTTACAGGGCAGTTTAAGTGGTGGAGAAATAGAAAAAGGTCTCTGCTGGAGATGTAAATACATTTTACCATCAAACTAGATTGTGAAACTTCCTGTTTTTGTCCTATTGACATTCAATGATCTGCTTTCATTAAAGCAGTGGTAGGCAATCCTGGTCCTGTGCCACTATCAAGAATGCTTTACTTGTTTCCCTGCTCCAACACACCTGATTTTAATTGGTAGGTTATTAAAAGGGTAACCTGGTGAACCATTGAACTGGGCGTTATGGAACAGGGAAACAACTAAAACATGCTGGGTAGTAGCACTCGAAGACCAGGATTGTCTACCCCTGCTCTGAAGGACAGATGAAAAATTAATTACACAGAGAAACAATTTAAAAATGTGACGTAAGATTGTTTGAATTTTACCACTACAGGTCATGACTTGGAATAAAGAAAAAATGCGTGACTGATTAAATTTAATGTGTAGCAAACAACTTGTTTTCCCTATTTTATAATGCAATAAAAGGTGAGGGTTTTAGTCTTAATTCATGTTGTGTCTTTTACTGCATTCAGATAGCAGATTTTTCTTTTAATCCAAAGAGGATGCATTAAAACCTCTCTTGGCTTCCATATTCAATCAGATGTTCCATAAATGTGGTGTGAAGAATATTTCACATGTCATATCTTCTATAATACAATTTTAATCATAACAACAACAACAACAACAACAACAATAATAATAATAATAATAATAATAATAATAATAATAATAATAATAATAATACATGACATGAACTAATTCGTTACAACTAACCTGCTTGTCTCACATAATTTATTTATTTATTTTATTTTATCAATATGTTTCTTCACAATTAGTCCAGTTTTTACAGATCAATCATAGGGTTGTTTCTGTTTTCTTTTACTCAGAAGTGCAGCAGATCCTCGTCGTCACACCCGTTTTGCCAGCATTGGTTTTTAATTAATTTTTGTAGGGATTATAAACATCCCATGATCGACTTTTACCTGAATAAATGCAACATTAACCCGTTTCTCTTAAGTGTCCCATCTACTCTAGGGAATGCAGCAGTCCACCTGCCACTCAGCACTGCAGCTGGATCCTCTGGATGTGCATTGGCCCAAGGCTGATGAGGGGCAGGTTGGCCCCGCCCTCTTCCAGATGTGCGCCTGGCTCCGGTGTCCCTCAGTCCGCCGCTGGCTTCAGCAGAGTGCGGAGCGTCAACAGGAGGGAGCGCATGGGGCCATTAAAGTCTCAGCTAGGCGGAGCAGACTCACACTGCGGTGGTGCTCACTAGTGGGGAGAAGTCTCAACCTCCGTCAGACCTGAGCGGCGGAGTTGAGACTCACCTGGACAGCCTCAGCCGGATGAAAGAGGCAGGGCTGCGCGCGGTGCGGACAACCAGCTCTGAGCGCAGTCTGCAGACAGGGAGCGGTCTGCACGACCTGTGCGTCTGTTACAAGTGCTTCAAGTGCTTTTTTTTTCTTTCTCCTTCTTAATTTAAAGCAACAACCAGAGGAGAAAAGAGGACCCACCGGGGATAATTCATCTCTTGGCTTCGGAAGGGGGATGTAACCTGCTTCCATGCTTCTGAGAGCAGCGTGAGGCGCACCTCCAGCCAGCCAGAGCAGAGTAAACTGAAGGGGCGTGCAGTTAATTGAAATCGACCCAGAGGTTTCTGTTTTTTGGATGTGAAGCAGCAGCATAGGTGTTTTCTCCTTCCCTCCTCCTCCTTCCCTTCCTCCCTCACTCTTACCTCCAACATGACTTCCCTGTCGGGTACTAAGGAGAGGAGCAGCCGGAGCAGAAAATGTGGGGTAGGCTTTTATTCATTCCTGGTGCTCCTCTGTTTGTGAGCCTGATATCTAAAACAACTAAAACAACTTATGCATCTATCCAGGGCTGCTGGAGCTTCTCTGCACCAACCATTTATTCACAGTCAGAATGTCATAAATATAAAACTAACACCTTTCATTTTATACTTTTGACTGATGGTGTGAAAACAGGTTTTTAAATTCTCACAGGATCTGCTGCATCACGTGTAAATAAGGTGTTACACTCACACTCTTCCACCATACTGCCTAGTTAGCCCTAATTTATTACCAGGGTTTGGTCACATTAGATCCACCTCTTCACTTGGAGATGATTGAGCCTTGCCGCCCACCACCCTGCACACCGCTGCTTTATTATGGCTCTTGTGAGGGATCCTCTTCAGACGCCACCACATCAGTTGCTCTGCGCTCTGAAAAGTCATCCAGCCTCATAAGATTTTCAACTCTGTGGTTTATTTGATGTTCCCATGAAAAAAACCTGCCTCATTTGGCTAGATCTAGACCTAATATGCCCACTGTATTTACATTTTGTTTATTCTTGGTTTGTATTTAAGTATGTTTTTATTTGCCTCTTTCTTTGCTGATTAACTCAACATTTCGGGTTTTTGATATAATGACTGCATCCCTTCTTTCCGGAGCTGTTGTCAACAATCATTCTGTGATTTGTTGAAGTCAACAAAAAATAAATGGTTTACTGGCTGGGTATTATGAGCACCCTTGTTTTGCTGCACATGCAAAAATGCTAATAACTTGATGCAAATCACGCACTCGCCTCTCTCACCCTTATATATTTCCTCCCTGAGCAAACTTGTTTGACAAAATCCATATATACATATACATATATATATATATATATATATATATATATATATATATATATATATATATATGTATATGTATATATATATATATATATATATATGTATGTATGTATGTATACATATATATATATATATGTATGTATGTATGTATATATATATATATATATATATATATATATGTATGTATGTATGTATGTATGTATATATATATATATATATATATATATATATATATATATATATATATACATACATATATATATATATATATATATATGTATGTATGTATATATATATATATATATATATACATACATATATATATATATATATATATATATATATATATATATATGTATGTATGTATATATATATATATATATACATACATACATATATATATGTATGTATGTATGTATATATATATATATATATATATATATATATATATATACATATACATATATATATATATATGTATGTATATATATATATATATATATATATATATATGAGAAAGGGATTAATATATAAAATACATTTATTTATTTTATCTATTATTTTATATATTATTCCCTCTCCCGAGGATGTAATTTAGTGATCTAAATGTTATACTCATTTTTTTAATTGTTGTCAATATACTTCTTTTACATAACGTTCTGCCTATTTTCTGTAAACAATGAGTAGTAGCCTGGCAAGTTATCGTACATAAAAGTACAGTCTGGCCATGGTGTTCTTGTCATGTGTCTTGCCCATGTATGTCTGATCTCTGAAGTGTGTGTACTGAAACTCTAATTTCCCTCTGGGATTAATAAAGTATATTTGATTTGACTGATTGATTGAATGACCCATCAGAACAACCCAGTTGTCTATCACACTGTCTCAACGGAATTGGTCAGCACTAGGACGAATCGGAGCAACTAACAATGTGATGTAATCCTTACTATGGAATTAGTAAATATGGCACCACGTTATTCACTATTGAAGAAGAAGAGGAAGCAAACACATACTTTTTTTTAATAATAAATTAATAAAGTACTGCTTTCTCCTCAAGTCTAAAACAAAAGCCCCAGTCTAAATTGTCCAAAGTTGATGCATAAGCTGTTTCAAATGAGCAGCACTCCTGAGCTGATGCCATCCTTGCAGTTTTATTCCATTGCAGCTCTGGTTCTTAGCCCACCGAGTGCTGTGATTGGCCAGACACAAAACTGTTCGGTCCTATGATCTGCTGAGATTGACCAGCAGAGCAAAATCTTTTGTTACAGCTACAGTTGGTCTACTTACTGATAACTGTATGTGTATTTTCACAGATGTCTGACACATCACCAACAAAATCTGCCTCCTTTTTCCCGGAAACATGGTACCGAAAGGCCTACGAAGAACCCACACGCTCCAGCACACGCCCAGCCCCAGAGGGTGCTGGCTCTATGCCCAGCTCCACTGGCACCCCATCCCCAGGCTCGGGGATCTCATCACCAGGATCCTTCTCTGGATCTCCAGGGACCACCTCTCCGGGTATTGGGACAGGATCTCCAGGGTCTCTAGGGGGCTCTCCAGGCTTCGGGACGGGATCGCCTGCCTCAGGTAGTGGAAGTTCCCCTGGCAGTGAAAGAGTGATCTGGTGTGAGAACTGCAACGCTCGGCTGACAGAGCTGAAAAGACAAGCGCTGAAACTGCTCATCCCTGGACCATACTCCAGCAAGGTAAAGCTCTTACTCTTCACATGAATCATCTCGCACATTTCCTTGTCACTATTGGTCAGTGGCTTAAAATCTCAAATGTCATTCCTTCATAAATGCTGGCATTTGAACGGTAACACTTGGGCGCTCATGAAGGACCAGTCTTCAAAATCGTCGCCTTGCTCACAGCGTTGCTGTGTCACCACAGTTATTGTTGTAATAAATCAAGAAGATGCTGCTGCTCAGGTTTATCCACCCCCCACTTGAACAGCTGTGAGCAGAAGTCGAGCACCCTTTGGGATCTAGGATAATTATTGCATCTAGAGCTGTTAATCGAACACTGACAGGGTGCCAAAATAAAATAACCACAAACAAGAAAATTAATCCTCACCTTGGCGTTTTCTTCCTGACATGAATGATTACTGAGCTCAGTTCGCTTTATCTGTGCATCGATCTTCCTTGTTTGGGACTGGATGGCTTGTTTCAGCCTTTTGACAACTTTGTCATTTTAATTTAGTCTAGATGACCTCAAATAGCAGGTTGAGAGTTCTGGTGAGATGCAGGATAACTTTGGACAGAGGCAGAAACCACACGTTTATAATTATGGGTGCTGTTTGTTGCATTTTGGTAAATTTCTGCATAAAACATGTTTTTTTAATATACGATAAGACATTAAGAAGTAACCCTGTGTTAGCAACACCTAACGTGCTCTTTTCAACCCAACCTTTCCTTAGAGATTTATGTTTTGTCACTAATGAAGTTTTTACGAGCTTCATCTTCGGGTTTTGACTTTGCTCAAGGCAAATGCAAAAGGAGGAACAGGAGATGTACGGGTTTAACTCAGAGTTTCGTTGCATGCATAGAAATCAGGAAAATGTATAAATCTGCTGCAAAATGTTTTCTCATTTATTGTCTGCAATGCCCCCGTTAGGAGACATGTGACTTTTAGCCCCCCCCCCAACTCCCACACACCCCCTGGGTGGGCGTGCGCATCACAAATTGAGAACCACCGGTTTAGGGCCCGTCTGCAGCAGCTGACTGAGTTTAAGTTATGAGCACCAGTCCCCAAATTTAGGGCTTTGAGTTAATTAGTGACAAATTAGCACATTTTAGCAGGGAGCTGAAAAAGTGCATGACATCCAGTGAGCTCAGAAACATTCACTGTTCATCTCACCAGACAATGCTGCAGAGTCAGGATCAGTCAGAGTGTTACAGCTGGAAATAGCTAAAGTCATTGAGACTTTTGCTGGTTGATTTAAGACATTTGTGAGAAAGGGTTTGGTTCAGACTGATTACAGATTCCTTTGTGGTTGGTTTTATTGCTGAATGGAAAGAGCACAGGTATAATGTAGATAATGTATTCATTTTAATAAAAGCTGTTTTTAATGAAGCATTAAAGGAGTGTTTACTTTTACACACAGAGGATGTGGAAATCAGCCTAAAAGGCTATATATGGTACAACATGCAGTTAATGCCAAACACTTGTCTATATTCAGATAAACATAGGTAAATAAAATTGAACACATCTATAGTAATTTACACTAATGCCATGATGCCCGGAAGACCTTAATGGGACTTGTTAACTCAAACATACAGAATTGAATGGTTTTGCCTCTGTGATGCTGATTGCAAAGACTAATTTCCAGAGATTATGAAGTAAAAGCACAAAAATAAATAGGAAAACTAGGAAGGTAAGTTGACATTTTTTGTCTTTAGTGCATGAAATTTACTGTCAGAAGAGCAAAATGTGCTAATTTCAAGCCACCAAAATATAAAATAATTGAGTTATCATCACAACTTTTTCATTCGTATTTGGGGACTGACAGATTTAAAAATGCTTATAAGAACAGCTTGTATTTATATGATGCACGGTAACATAAATATGGCACACGCTTAACAACGTTATTAAAATCATTGTTTAATAACTTTCTAGAAATGTATTTCATAAAATTTGTCTAATTAGAAACTAGAACGATTCCATCTGATTGCAGCTAAGGGCTCATTATTACGAAGATGAAGCAGCTCTCCAGGACAAACGGTGACAACATCAGTTTAGTCAGAATTATAGTCTTTAAAGAGTATCACGTCAGTGACGTACCCACCAAGGAAAATACGGGTGAACTCATGTTAGGTTGTATGTATCCTCGTATGCTCATGTCCTTTGATTTCTTACTGCGGTGTGGTTTTTTGAACCTTTGGTAAACACACCCGACTCCTGCAAAGCTTTGATGCAACAGCGTCAGCTCTCTTTTAATTTTATTTGTTTTTGCAACAGCAAGCATCAGTAAAAACGATTCAACAGAACTATCAGCGAGATCTTTCATGTGATGGGAGAACTGGTTTTACTTTTGAGAAAGTTAAAGAAAGAGTTCACACCCCACATTAAATAAGCAAGTTTCCTCTTGTCTGTCACACTGAGGTTCCGTTTGAACCAACAAGTACGACAAGTTCAGCTTCCTGATTTTTAGACCTGGTTCAGTGATGTAGAAGGGTAATACCCCAGGGTCCTTCCTGAATAACTGATCAGTTCAGTTAATTTAGCCAGGTCTGGTCTGCGTGTGTGTGTGTGTGCGTGCGCGTGCACACATGCGTGTGTGTGTGTGTGTGTCTACCCTGACACGAGTAAGCTGACCTGCACAGGTGCTCTGTGTCAAGGAAAACTTGAACTTATGTCCTTGATGAAGCAATGTGACCTAATAATTCTTCCCCTTCACTAAATATGCAAGAGCAGCAAATGAGCACGTTTGTGTGTGTGTGTTCCTGATGTACTGTCAGAGAGAGACCTTGTGTTATTCCCATGAGATATTTGGGAATGAGTGACCTTCCCCACCACACAGCTAGAAAACAAACACACATTCATCAACGATGCAAACCACAGCACATAAACACAGACAAATCTGTTTGTCTCATGAATATGAAAACATGACAGGTCATGCTTGAGACCTGCAAGCCAAGCATACACACACACACACACACACACACACACACACACACACACACACACACACACACACACACACACACACACACACACACACACACACACACACACACACACACACACACACACACACACACACACACACACACACACTTCACATTCAGATTTAATGTTTCTGCAGCTGTGACTTAATTTAGTCTTTAAAAAGTATCTGTCCTCACAACATTGGTAAAACAGGTCCTCACACAGGGCCGTTAACATTATGCTAATTATGACCTTCACAGCTCTTACCTTTAGAACATTTTCCTGTTTGCATGTTTGCAGTTCAGTGTCTTTATGCGTGTGTGTGTGTGTGTGTGTTTGTGCATGCATGCATGCGTGAATGTGCGCGTGTGCAAGAGAACTAAGAGCATGGCAGAATATGTCTCTATGAGCAAATACTTTAGTTTTGTAAAACATTCCTGCACCAGCGTACAGAGCAAGATGTTATTATTTAATCTAAACAAAGTGTTTCTTTTGTTTTTCTGGGTAACATAATGATATGTGCAGATTTATTCATGGCTCTACTTAAGACCTGACAATTTTTCTACTTTTGCTTTTTTGTTGGACTGACCACTTTTGTTGGTCATGTTTTAGATCAGGAAACAAATTTAAATATCAGAGGAAGAAGATAAGAAAAGAAAAGAAAAGAAAAGAAAATATCAGATGAGATGAGATAAGCTCTAGTAAGTTTACTGATCAGGGAAAAAAGCTGTCTAACTTGCTCCTGTGTGGAAAAGTAATTAGCCTCATTGTTAACCATTTGAAATAATAATAATTTAAATCTCCACTTTTCAAAAATGAACTATTTATTTGCTAATATCTTGATGAATTCCAATACTTTTGGTATTATATTCCAATGAGACAAAATCTTTCTGAAAGGCGTGTCTCTCTGCCTCAGAACAACAACCAATAATCACGCTTGGTGGTGGTACGGTGGTGGTGTGGAGCTGCTTTGCTGCTCCAGGACTTGGATGACTTGCTGTAATTGATGCAAATATGAACTCTGCTCTCCACCACAAAATCCTGATGGAGAATGTTTGACCTTTGACCCTCCAATGTGGCCAGATTCTGTAAAGAAGAGTGGGACATAATGCCTCCATGGTGTTGTGAAAGATTCTTCACAAACAACTGATTGCAGATGTTGCTGCCAGAGTTTTTCCAGCCAATTGTGTTTACGGAGCAATTACTCTTCCACATAGATGCTTGGTTAGTGTTTTACTCTTAACAAATTAAAAACACATTTTATATTTACTCGGATTATCTTTGCTTGGTAATTAAATGTTTAAGTTTGCCAAAAAAGCAACAAAAAAAAAATCTTTAAAGGGTCAAATACTTTTCACAGCGCTATATCTTATCATACCTTGGTATTAAAGTCTGGCTTATCCTAAATGAAACTCAAGTTAATTTCAGGTTAGTTTGTCTGTTTCAGTACCTGTTTTACAGTCAGCTGGATTAAGAGAGAGCAGGGCTAGCAGGTCATTTTGCTGCTGCTGCTGCTGGTGGTAGGGTGGGGGCAAAGGACAAAACAGAACTATATTACAGGCTTAGAAGAATCAGAGTATGTTTTAAGATTTAGACACACACAGAAAATTTGAAGCACATCTGGCTGTACATCTGCACTCACTTAAGGCTTTTGGTTCCTGCTCTACGAGAGCATGCAGCTGTGTGTGTGTTTATCCCTCATGCCCAAACCCGAGTCATAAACGGAGGGAGGATGATCTGTTTTTGGTTGGTCCAGTTCAGCTCAGGAAAGTGGGTCATACCATGCACGTGCTTGTGTGTGTGTGTGTCTAAAAGTCTGTGTGTGTGTGTGTGTGTGTGTGTGTGTGTGTGTGTGTGTGTGTGTGTGTGTATGTGTGTGTGTGTGTGTTTTAGTCACCAACTGAGAGTCTGGTTCAGATCAGCTGAAAGTCAAAACCATCCATGTTTAAAAAGTGAAAAATATACAACTCCACATCAGTCGTGGAAGTGAAGCCAGACAAGGAGATGTTTGTGAATGTTTCTTTCATCTGTGCTTTTCTTTTTAAAGTTTATCGTTTGAAGTGCAGAAAGCGCTTCTCTGTTGGAGTTTCCTCTGGATATACGTTTCTTGCAAGGACATTAAATGTTTATGTCAGCAGATCCATTGATGTGTCAATCAGTGTGTGACTGATGCCACATTCAGTAATTGTCAGCAGTTTCTGTCTCATTTATGTTTCAGACTTTAATGTGTGTTCTTGATAGCGGGGTCATTCACAGCCAGAGGGCAGTGATATGGGATCAGGGTGAGCTTTTTACAAGTCATGCAGATGGTGATGGTTCTTGTTCATTGTTGTTGTTTCTTTTTGGTTCTTGTTTATTGCTCTTGGTTCTTTTTGTCAGGATTTGGGTTGGTGAAGGACTCAAGGTGCAGGTGACGATTTAAGGAGACAGGCAGGGAAACTAAAAAATACTTTAAAACCAAGAATATGCAGGAGAGCAGGATAAAACAGCATTGCAGGATACAAGGAGGATCAGACAAGTGGTGCACAAACTGGGGAATTACTGTATACACCGGATATGTGATTACAAAACTGACTGGTGAGCCGATGGAAGGTAAAAATAGACGTAACCGAGACACAAGGGAAAGAATACTAATCAAAAGGAAACACATGAGAGCATATATTGATAACCTAAGTGGGGCTAAACCGGAATGAACTGACACAAAGGGATAAACTGAAATGGCAATGAGTAAAATGTCAGGTTTGGCTGGTGAGCTGCCTAAAGCTAGCATGGCCTGCCAGTCTCCTCCTTCTGCACAGAGAAAGAGTCTGGTACCTCACAGCAAACTCCGTCGCTGTCTTCGTTGTTCATGAGAAACTGAGCGTCGCTGTGTGTGACGTCCGCAATGCTTTTGTTTTCAAGCTGTAGTCAAAGATGGCGTCTGGCGACAGCGCAAACATCTTTCTTTAGAAGAAATGCCTTTAGCGCTTCTACTTGTTGTGGTTTTAGACGTGTCCAAGTCATTTAGAACAAAGGAAAGAGCCGCAGCGAACTCCGCTTCAGTCGCCATGTTTATGACAAACTCGGTGTTGTGGTGTGTCATGTACGATACTCAGCGCTGATTGGCTCGGTTAGAATTCTCACGGGGTGGGGTTATTTGAATAGGAGAGTTCCCAGACCCTTTCTCTGTGCAGAATTAAACACAGGAGGAGTCTGGCAGGCCAGGCTAGCCTAAAGTGGGAATTGGACTGTGGCGTGTTTATATGACCCAGACGCACCATAACTAATGCTGGGTTGGACAGAGCATGCGGTTTAATTAAGGAAGAGTTGCACGGGTCTCGAAGGGAAATGAAGCCTAAGTGGGGCTTAGGCTTCATTTCCCTTCTTCACTTCTTCATTTCCGTTCTTCATTTCCCTTACCGCTGTTGCTGTAAAAGAAAGGAGCTGATTTATTGGTAGCAGACAGCGTTGGTTGGCAAACTGGTTGACTGACAGCTGACCAGAGGAGAGGCACTTCCATATATGGCCTATATTTGTGCTTTATTTCGCTGGTTGAATGGGGGGGGGGATGTCGTGCATTTAACACAACACTGCTTGGTCAAAGATGGGTTGAAATGTAACATAATGGTGTGGCTGGCTGGGTAACGAAACTTGAGCTAAGTAAGCTGACCGAGACTTGCTAGCGGAGGCTTCCGGGCTTTGCTGATCGACCGCAGTCAAAGATCTGCAAGGTCGCTGCTGCAGAATGAAGATTTGCAGAGCTTTGGTAATGTGCCTCTCCCTTTAACAGCGGCGGCCCTGCGATCAGAGAAGTGCGAATCTGCTGCTTCGTTCTCCAGAAGGCAGTCCAGCTTTTTCTTAACTACAGGGGTTAGCTCAGTTAACTAGAAGCTACATTGGTTCATTTGCTCCCACCGTCAGCCCCACTCTCAGCTCCACCTCTTTTCCCATTTGGGATTTGTCTGTGTTTGACGAGATGTGACACAGCCAAGATGGCCGTGATCAAAATCGCCAAAATTTTTATAGAAAGAGAAATGGGTGGTCCTACATCCCCAATTCATCCATAAGTCAATGTTTTTAATATATATCTATGGCTTGGAGGGATGACATGAACAAGAAGCGCCGGTGATAGGGATGCAGGTAAATGGAGTCCTAGCAGTTGATTGGACTAGTGGTGGTGAGTTGGGAGGCGGGAACCATGACATAAATAAAGCAAATATCTGAACCAGATCCCAAAAATACCCAAATATTATGTGGTTTTTCTTGTTATTTTTTATTATCATCTATTGTTGCTAAAACAGTTACTGCAAACCTAAACTTATTATATTTTTCTGCCTAGATTCGCACTCAAACTTTCTTTAAAAAAATCTATATGACTAGCTCACTTTCAGTTTAATGACAATATACTGTATATGTTCTTGAGTATTTGTTTAAGCAGAATCTATATACAGTTAAACAAATTGGATTGATTATATTTCTAGAAGCATGTGTTTTGTCCCTGATGCATCCCTGTCCATTCTTTGGGTTAGGGTTAGGGTGGACAAAGTCCTGTCCCAATTGGAGGAGTTTAAGTATCTCAGGGTCTTGTTCACAAATAAGGGAAAGAACAAGCGGGAGATCAATAGGCGGATTGATGCTGCGGCTGCAGTGATGCAGGCGTTTTACCGATCTTTCGTTGTGAAGAGTGAGTGAGCCAGAAGGCAAAGCTCTCGATTTACCGGTCGATCGACGTTCCTACTCTCACCTATGGTCACGAGCTTTGGGTAGTGACTGAAAGAACAAGGTTGCGGATTCAAGTGGCCAAAATGAGTTTTCTCTGCAAGGTGTCTGGGCTCTCCCCTAGAGATAGGGTGAGAAGTTCTGTCATCTGGGAGGGGCTCAAAGTAGATCGACTGCTCCTCCACATTGAAAGGACTCAGTTGAGGTGGCTCAGGCATCTGATTAGGATGCCTCCTGGATGCCTCCCTGATGAGATTTTCCAGGCACGTCCAACTAGGAGGAGACCTAAAGGTAGACCCAGGACACGCTGGAGGGACAATGGTTGTGTCCGAATCCAGGGGCAGGATGCTTGTGAGTACGGGTCCTCGCCAGTCTAGCAAGGCCGGGTTCTTGCTCGACCGCTAAAACCGGAAGTCAGCGGCTCTGAATTTGGACAGTCTAGCCTTCACCTCTACGGTGGCCCGTAGGTCCCGTCACAGCCGTGGCGGCAGCTACACGCAAAGGAAAAATGCTAAAGCTAGCGAAAATGGAGCAGGAATATTAAGGAGCTACCGCAGCTTCACGTCCATCAGCAGCTTTTGTTCACAAACGTTTTCAGGTAAAGTAACTTTGTTTATTCTAGAAGCTTTCAGGACTTACATGTTAACTTTAGATGGTTTCATGTATGTTTTAAGCTACAGAATGAACTTGTTAAACGTACACAACACATTTCTACAGAGTATTATCATGTAGGTAATTCATATAACGCAAATGCATTATAAATGTTGAATTCAGTAGGACGTTTTTTATGTTAATTAGACCTTAGAACTTATTTTGCATCACAGGGGGGTAAAACTTTTTAAAAAACAGGCTTTTTAATAAAATAGCATTGAAGTGTTTTCAATGTGCATTTGTTTATTCAACTTAAGCCTAATATAGATTAGATCTGTCTTAAAAATGTAAATTCTCTGTTGTTTTTATTTAACTATTCCCTGCTGCTTTTCTTTAAACTGAACAGAATCAGTGTTCTGCAGGTTATGTTTTGTTTTATATTTTCAATAAAAAAAATCTCTTTTTTAATCTATTACAGGTCTGCATGCACTGTGCCGCACATCTGCCTCTGTGCTGGTGAAGTTGTGGGTCTGGAGGATGAGCGGGAGGAAGATGTGTGTGGAGGTCAGTGGTGCTCTGTCCTGCAGGAGGTACCAGCAGACCACCACTATTGTTAACAGGCAAGTCATTCACAGAGATGTAACAGCCGTCGTCTGAGCCAGCCCAGCAGGCCCTGTAGATGGACGATGGAGTGGACAGTGAGAGGAAGCGTCCCAAAGCTCTCTCTGCAGACCGTCCTGTATGATGTTCCTCTGACCAGAAACGTCCAGCCACGGGTCTGCTCCAGCCCTCCATCCACGTCTGGATCCTCCTGCAGCAGATCCAGCTGCACTGTTAAAGACTTCCTGCTCACTCAGTTTAAATAAATGATCCAGGAAGAGTCACTCAGGTTAATCCTGCTTTAACCGTACAAAACTGGTCCATACCGGTTTTGATCTGTAAATAATTGTAATGTATTATAAATAATCTTGTCTCCTTACCATCTTTTCATTTTCTGTTCATGTAACATGCTCAAAAACATCTGTAATAATAAAACTGGTGATAAAATCAATGACCACAAAGAGTTATCAGTTAGTATTTGTTTTAATAAATGTGTTCAAATATCAAACAGCTAAATAACATTAACATGATGACAGTAGAAGGCCTCTCTCCCAGGAAGACCACCAGGTAAAGCCTCTCCTGACCCTGAACACCTGCAGTCCTAAACAGAGAAAATCAGAGACCACAGGTGACAAAAAGGCAAAAACACATTTTTACATTTATTCACATGAAAAGATAAAAATTATATTCTTCACACAAACAATTTTAACTTCATTAAAACGTGTCAGCTGTGTAAATCCCTGAATGTGAAACTACTTTTTACAGCAGAACACAGAAGAACTACTGTACTCATGTGTAGACAGCTTCACTCTCCACCTCTAAGCTTAAAAAAAATGCCTAAAACAAATGACAAGTTTAATTCGCTACACACACACACACACACACACACACACACACACACACACACACACACACACACACACACACACACACACACACACACACACACACACACACACACACACAAACGGGAATAACTACGGGACCCGCGATACAAACTCGTTCTGGCTGATTTCTGTCTAAAATGTAATTTAAAAAACAGAAATACAAACGAAAAATGTCTACAAACAGAACCGCTTTAAGCTTTTTAGTTTTCTACCGCTAGTTTTTAAACAAACTTACATTTAAAACTTCGTAGCTCTCCCCAGTTTATCTTCCTGTTGAAAATCCACTGCCGGTGTCGGTACAGGATCTGCTCGGGTGCAGGATCGGCTCGGGGTCCTTCGACTGCCGATGACGTCACATAACTGCGAATCTACCCGGCTTTCACACACGTTTTGGAAAGACATCAGCAGTTTTGTTAATAAATTCTTGTTTGTTAACACCTAAATGTTTTCTTTATAATTGTAATTTGTTAATAAAACACCATATTGTCTTTGTTTTGTAAAGAATGTGAAACTGCATAAAACCAACATCGGACTGACAAAAATAGAACAGTTCTTATATGTGAAGCCACATATGTTTGTATTAATGTGGAGTTCATCTGTATGTTTCCTTAGTTGTTATCTAAATACATTCTTTGATTAAAAAAATTGCTTGGTGTCTTTCAATAAAGTTCTTATATTTTATTTTGCCCCATTTCATCAACATCAAGAGCTTTTGAGGGTCACCGTTTATCATTTGCTTATATTTTACATTTCCTTTAGAAATTCAAACATATTTTCTCCAAAAAGTGTTGATTTTTGGACTTCAGGACTACAACCGCTAAGACTACGACCACAAATTTGTTCTGACCAATCAAAATAATAACGTGATAACGTAACTTCCGTAAGCTTCATGTTCAGCCAATCAACTACTTTGACGTCATCGGCAGTCGAAGGACCCCGAGCAGATCCTGTACAGACACCAGTGCGTAAAGCACGCTGGGATTGCCTTGTTCTGTGAGGATACAACAGACCCATTCTCAAAATGTGGATGGAACGAGGACGCATTTGAGGACGCGAGAATAGGGGTTGTATGAACTAGTCGACTAGTCGACTTCACGGCTCTGTAGTGACTTTTTATGCCTGTCATCAACTAGTCGCTGTCACGTGATAATGACTGACAAGATGCAGCCCTCGGAAAAGACAGCAGGTGACGAGCCCCTGCACATCGGGAGGCGGAGGTGACGCGCTGTGCCAGAGCGTCGGTACTGACACCGGCGGTAAAACGGACATTTAACCAAACTGTGACCTTTTCCCTCTTGCAATTTTACCTTCCCCTCACCCCCATCCTAATCTTAACCAGTTTGTGCATGCAAAGTTCTGATCGTTGATGCGCTCCAGACATCTGCATCCTGAGCACCGCCAAATCAGGTGTCACCACCTCAAAAACAAATTAAACACGCGATCGTTCATGTCGGCTCATTTCCTTTAATATTTTCTGTCTGTTATTTGTGCCTGATGCGTTTCGCTGCTGCGGAGCGAGGCGCATCACCTGTTTTGTCCTCCGGTGACGCACACCCAAAATTCCACTATCTCAGCTCCGCTCCGGCACGAACTCCGCAGCAAAAACGGTCCCGTTGTAGTCGGCCGGCGAGCAGCGGCACTCCGCTGTTTTTGCGGTCGGTAGATCTTTTAGAACTGCAGTTCAAAGGTAACTCATAAGGTGAATATATATGAAGCCAGGTAGCAGTTTTTCTTTAGGATTGAGAGGAGATGCAGGAAGATAATAAACAGACAGGACAGAAAAATAGTCACATAAAAACAAGTTAGTTTTTGTACCTGGTGGTTGCAACAAACAGACACCATTGAAGGTAATCAGAAGTGAGGAACAGAAAATGAAATAATTATTTTAATGTTTAGAGCAGCAGGAACTCTGAGAGGCTGCATGCACATCAGTGAGTTTGCGGCTGCTGCGCAGGGGGAGGTGGGAGAGGACTGAAGTAGGATGCAGAAACTACCGTTGTTAAAAGAGATGTGTTTACTTAGAAAATGTGGGCGCAATTTTAATTGTCAAAAACTCCAGCGAACCTACCCCCCCCCCCCCCCCCCCCCCCCCCGTGCCGCTTCAGGTGTATGACGTCATCAACGACTAGTCTGTCGACTTTAAAAAAAATTAAGTCATGCAACCCCTACACTCGAATGAGTATTTTTGGAATTCGGACAGTACTTATCGCTGCGCTGTGACGTCATCTACCTCAAAATGTGCCCTTAAAAGCATCCTTCCCACGGATTGATTCGGACACACCCTATGTCATTTGTCTGACCAGGGAACGCATTGGGATTCCCCTGGATGAGCTGGCCCAAGTGGCTGAGGAAAGAGAAGTCTGGGCCTCTCTGGCTGCTGCCCCCACAACCCAACCCCTGATAAGAGGAGGAAAATGGATGGATGGATGGATGGATGGATGGATGGACGGATGAAAATATGTTTCAACTTGGTCAACCCCATCATGTATCTTTGGACGTAAATCTACAGCAGATTAACACTTGGACTTGTTATAAGCATCTGACCTGAAACCCAAAATAGTAACAACTTAGCCAGTTTTACAGATATTAAGTCAAAGCATGATGAGGTAGAATCTGAGAGTTTTAAACAACACATTGAATGCTAACTTCATGCATGATCTTGGGATTTGGCTAAAGCAGCCATAATGCCATAATTTCTAAACATAAGGTGATCTCATTTCTAAACTCTGGCATGAATGACAGCCAGTGATAAGCATCACTTAAATGAATGCAAGTACTTTAATTTACAATAGAATCCCAATTGCATTTTGGGTGAATTTACATAGAAATAAGGATTACATTTCCATTTCAACTTTTCAAGATTCATCATCCGCAGAAAGAGCCATAAGTAAATATGGGCTGTAAAACAAACAATTAGTGCTCATAAATTCCTTTAGAGAGCGAAGAATAATGCTCGAGTTCAGTGCTGCTGCATGGATGTTTTAGTGACCAATCTCTCTAAAGAGATATCACTGGAGTATCTGGTACAATTTGCAAAGGCGAGCCAAAACTATTAAACTAAAGGATGAATTAAGTCAGTCTGAGTCACATAAGACAAAGAAAACAAGGCTTTGGTGTTTAGCTCCATCTCAAACAGCCTACTAACCAACATAATCAAGTAGAGCAGCTGTAATCAGTTCAGCTAATCCCAGTCACTGGGTTGTTGTCACCTACGACCAGCAATTAGTCTGTAATTTGTGTACTTATCAGATTAAATGGTGGAATATCATCGCTCTGCAGAGTGTCCTCAAAGGGATATGTAGCAGCCTGATCCCAAAACACTACAGTCCAAAGTCTGCAGTAACCACGACAGCTGGTGTTGCCACGGCAGCGACATGTAACAGATGTGAGCTGCATACATATTTCAGTCAGTGTTAATGGGCTTCTCATAGCTGTGTATGTGCATGTGTGTGTGATAGAGAGAGCCAGGAGGACGGTGAAATTTATAGCATCCTTGTGAATAATGTTGCATGTTAGAGTGTGTATTTGGCTCTAAAGGTTGTGCAGATTCTGTGTGTGTGTGTGTGTGTGTGTGTGTGTGAGAGAGAGAGAGAGAGAGAGAGAGAGAGAGAGAGAGAGAGAGAGAGAGAGAGAGAGGGAGAGAGAGAGAGAGGGAGAGACGGACAACAATCATGCCCTCCTCATGCCTTTCAGGTGTGAAAGACATCACCATATAAAGATGTGGTCTCATCAATAACAGCAACATGGTGAGGATGGATGGATGTGAGTGAAAGGAGGAAGGGATGCTGATGCAGGCTGAATTCAAGAGCTTCTTCTCAGCCTTTGTCAATATTACCTAACCACACACACACACACACACACACACACACACACACACACACACACACACACACACACACACACACACACACACACACACAACCAGTTTATTATTAAATACAGCTAGACTTAAAATGACTCATGTTTATTCTAGAGATTTAATTATGAAGGCAAATAAAAGTAATCTCAGATTCTCTTCCTTATCATTACAAAGTAATTTTTGTTTTTTAAGCATTTGTCTATTTCTGCTTCACATGAAAAAAATACTCAACCTCTTAATCCCAATATTTTGTCTCCATTAATTTTTTTATTCCTAAATAAATAAGGACATTTCCAACTTAAATAACAAGCAAAAGTTTACAAGTACTATAAATGTCTCATTCAGCTGTCTCTCCTTATGACAGAATGGGGAAGGATGTGAAATGAGCAACTGTTGGTAAAAGGTTTAATTTTTTGTAGCACTGTTTTTGTTCACCCTTCAAATAGTACGAAAAAAAGCAAACTTTATGCACATATTTTCAAATTAATTGGTCTGAAGGGGTGTTTCATTAAAGACAATAATATAATTATTTAAATCCCAGTTTGAAAATATAATAATGTTTAATCAAGACATTTTAACTATACATGTATAATAAATTGTAATGTTATTAATTTAAGTGGATTTTTGTGTACATGTTTTATGTCCATCCCTCACTGACCTGTCCAAAACGTGTCTTCTATGAAGCAGGGTTATGACACATGAAAGGTTGGACACCACAGGTCGGTTGATGAGGAAGAAGAGCAGGTTCTGAGAGAAATAATTAAAACAATTATTTTGCCCATGTGCAATGCCTGGTAAATTAATAAGCATTCTGATGGGGCAGAAACATACTACAGCAGACAGAGACACATTTTAAAGGTGTGGGATTCTGAAAAACATTTTTTATTTATTATTTCTGATTATAATCCATCACTCTGAATTTTTCATGCAGACTGAGCATGAAAATAGTCTCCTACACCTATCTCCTGCATTAGCTTCTGACAGAAAATAAATGGTGAAACTCTAGGATTTGAAAAGCCTGACAGATCTACATCACACTGTCACTGAGCATTCATGGACTCACTCATCTTACCTCGCGATGGGAAAGGCTGTGGTTTTTGTCCAGGAATTAGCAGAGAACGTCTCGAATTAGTAGAAGCTAACCGTTAGCATTATTAGCAACAACAACACACAGAAATACTCCTCCAGGGTTGTTTTATGTGTGGAGCTAAAACATCCTTGTTGCATGTCAGTGGTAGAGTTGTGTTGCTGTTATCCAGTCTGAGGTGAGTTGTCCAAATATCAGGAAATAAGACTCCAAATCCTGCCACGATGTGCCTCTCGCTGCTTGTCTATGTTGATCCATACCCTTCTAGGCTTTTTTGCACTGAGTACAGGTTGCAAGGCCTTCATTTCCACCAGAGACCACCACAAATGTATTGATTAAATGAGGTTCCCACACTTTTAAATAAAAATCTTGGAAATATTTATTTCATATGAAGAGAAGAATTTGGATTCAATAAAACACGAATCTTAGTGAAAAACTGCAGTTAAAAATTCTGCTTTCAGAAATGTAAAAAACAAACAAACAAACAAACAAACAAAAAAGCATCAATTCTGTTTGTCAAATTAGTCTTCATGTTTAAACCACCTCTGCATTCTTCATCGGCCACAAGACAAACACTCAGCTCTTCAGCAGACCCACAGCATAATGCAGTAACAGGCAAATCACATGCATGAGCGCATGTACCCAAACACACACACGCACGCACGCACGCACGCACGCACGCTCACACACACCCACACACCCACACCCACACACACCCACACACCCACACACACACACACACACACAAACACACACACACACGCACGCACGCACGCACGCACGCACACACACACACACACACACACACACACACACACACACACACACACACACACACACACACACACACACACAGGCAAGCACATGACAGCTTGAACAGATACCAACTAAAGTACCCTGAGGTTTACACACAAACACACTAACATGCACACACATGCGTGTGTGTTACAGGGAACACAAGTGCACCACTGAATGGTGGTGAAAGTGGCAACACCTGCTGCATGATGTCCATCGCTACCATGGCAACTACCTCTCAACTACCTTGATAATACAGAAATACATAGAGAACAGGTGTGTAGTCTGTCTTATCGTCTCATCTATGTGCAGTGCATAAGAAAATTACTTCCTATGTATAATGCAAAATGTGTTTTTGAGGATAAAATTATTATATTTTAAAATGTTTAAAAATTTCCTGATCAAATAAAACTTGTTGTCTTTATCCAGATATGTTTTTGGTTCCTCCACCCAGAGCTGAGCTCCAGTAGCTGCAGGTGTCAGCTCCAGCACTCACTCGTTTATTTGAAGATCTGCTAACAACACTTCTAACATTAGTCAGCCTGCTGTCATAAGCAAATATATCACACAGTAGCATAAGCATTCACTCATGTACACACACACACACACACACACACACACACACACACACACACACACACACACACACACACACACACACACACACACACACACACACACACACACACACACGAACATCACGGGCTATCACATAATCACACATAGCACATCTATCTTCAGCATCTCCCTCTTAGAAAGTCTCATGACAGGCTGAGGTGTTGCCAACAGGGTGTGTGTGTGTTTGTGCGTGTGTGTTTGTGTGTGTATGTGTGTGCGCACATGCATGCGTGCACATTCATCTACCTTTTACACAAACAGCTTCAACTCAGATTATAAAACTTATTCCATATATGAAAATGCATTTTTAACATCAGTTGTAATGAATGAGATTTTTTCCCTGGATCATTTTAACAATCCCAGCTTAATGCTTCATGTGGAGTCCTGACCCAAACTTTGGGAGCCACTAATTTGGTGTAACTTTTAGATTTTGCCTGACTCCAGGTTTGCTGTAGGATATCATGTCTTACAGCTGCATAGAGCATCACCGTGCAAACATAAAAATCCTCAACATCACTGAACAACACAAAGTCCAGAAAACAGATGCAGATCAGTGAGTGAGCATTCTCTCAGATAAGTAAAAAATTATTTAAATTGAACATGAGATTCTGAAAGTACAGTCAGATGACTCTGATTCTAAAAGCTGAGAGGAATCCACAGAGCAATTTTCTTTTTTGTACTGGAATTTGATCACATAACATTGTCTCTGTCCATGATCAAGTGGGTTGTAGACCATAACGGATGGAGAAGCTGTTTGGATGTAGAACGAAGACTAGAGGAGTTAAAGTGAGGAGCTCTGTACAATCTGTTAAACATGCTGGTGGCTGCATCATGTTGTGGGGATGGTGAAACTAATTACACAAGTGTCATGGTATGGGGAAGGTGTCTAACCCAAGACATGCAGAATCAGACTGTACACAGATCGATGAGGAAAAAATAATATTTTATTGTTGGATTAACGATCACTAGCGTCAGCCTGATGATGTTTGCAGCCGCAAACGAAACGTTGCAGGTAAATAAACCTTTTCTGTGTTTTAAAAAGAACTGAAAGATGGAATTTGAAACTCAACATGGCAACAACACACCAAAGATTTTTCTTTTATTGTTCCTGGGCTCACTTCATCCAAATTACACAACGAAGGTGAGATTCAATTCAATATAATGCCGAAACTCAACAACAGTTGTCTCAAGGCTATTAAAAAATGCAACATTTCAATTAAGTTCAGTTTATTTTGCCAATTAATTAAAAGTTTCCTATATAAAGAACCCAACAAATTACATTGCGTCACCAAAAGATCTGGTCAACCAAATTTTTGAAAATGATTGAGCTCTACAAATTGAAACTGGAGTTATGCCATGGCATGCAATTCCATCATGAGAGTGATATTAAGTGTATTTAAAGTGATATTCTATATGCAGCTTGATACAGCTGAGATGCAGTGAAGTGTGTGTGCACGCGCGCACGTGTATGTGTGTTTGTATGTGTTGTGGCCAGCAGGTTTTTTTTTTACAGAATATGAGCTCACTGTCTGACTGCTGTGCCTTTTGGAGCTGTTAGAGATGACACATTGACATTTCTGGGTCTGACAAATAGAAAGTAGGAAAGAAGTATCTTCCAGGCTGCATCTAAAAATATGATTTTAGTTTTGAACTTTTGAACTCTGCCAAAAATATTTGAAAGTTTTAAATCTGACTCAATTAGGACATTGAAGTCAAACAGAGCTATGTGTGTATGTGTGCACGTGTGTTCATGTTGTCCTTTTAGGGTCAAAACTACGGCCAGGGCACTGCTCTATCAGTGGTTCATGTTTTACTAGTACTGTAATTGCATTCCTGTTCCACACACTGCCCTGCAAAAGGAGTGTGTGTGTGTGTGTGTGTGTGTGCGTGCGTGCGTGTGTGAACATTCCAAGCTTAACTACTTTAGTTAAAATGTCTAATGCTAAAGACAGGAGGATAAGAGGAGGACTGTGTTCGTGTGTGTTTGTGTATTTTATGAAGGACTGTGAGTCTTTTGTGTCGGAGCATTGTAAAGGGCATGAGGTGAAACGAGAACAAGGATGACATTTAAGCAGCTATTGTACAAGTCTATCTCCAGGGCAGATTTCAGTACCGCATCTGGGTTTCAGGTACTGTAGTATTTTATAAAATGCTTTTATTCCTTTATTGGCTTTAGGAGAGTCCAGCAGGCTCATAAAACCATTCCTAAAGATGCTGATTCATCCGCTGCCAGACTTTTTTGTGCTCTATTCTGTCTCTACCTCTTCGCACACTGAGAAGACATAAGCATCATCCACTTACTCTAATACTCATCATCCATCTCAGCCCAGCAGTGTCCCCATCCACCCCTCTATCATTCCTCTGTCCAGCTAATAAATACGGAGTGTGTGGCAGATGAAAAAGAAGGTGGGGTGAAAGCAAAGGAAAAGACTGAGAAGGATCAGCTCAAAATGGAGGTTTAAAGGAAGAAGGGGGCAATAATTCATATAGGCTGCACAAAGGAGGAAAGAGAGGGTGTGTGAGAGTGTGTGTGTGTGTGTGTGTGTGTGTGTGTGTGTGTGTGTGTGTGTGTGTGTGTGTGTGTGTGTGTAAGAGAGGCTGAATTAAATTGGCTGTTTGTTCCCACTGTACACCTCAATCAGACTCAAAGAATGGCTTCTAGCCTTTAAACTTTCCAATTATCCGAAGCAAATGGATCCGGAGAGGCACGATTTGGACGCTTCAGAGGGGTTGTTGTTGTTTACTGTTATCTCCTGCCGACTTCAGACCCTGCAGCATACCTTGCTGTAGAGTAGACAAGGATCTCCTGCTTTAACCTTTAGCTGATTTTCCTATTTTTCTCGAAACACAGATTTATTGTTTGACAATGCTTAAGTAACGTCTGACGGATCTCATCCCAACAGGAGTGAAGCTGCTGAGCTTGGCGGCCGTCACTCTGAAAACAGGTTGGACGTCTAAATAAGGCATAGATGAACTCTTCCCACTTTCAGCAACAACTGAGCTCTTGAGCAAAGCTATTTAGCTTCAGCAGCTCCCTGTGAGGACCTCATAGACCAACAGCGAAGAACTGAAGATTCTTTAATAAAGCTGCTATTTATGAATGAGTGCTCCTGTGTGGCTGAATTCTACAACATGCACACATGCTCATTCAAAAGGTTTTCTGTGCAGAAACTGAACATTTAATTGGTTTTAGAAGCTTGAAGGGTGGTTTGTTTGAGGCTGAAGGCAACTTATAAACACCTTCAATGAGTAAAAAATTTGTGGTTTCGAGGTTTTCAAAGTTGCACTTTTAAGTTTCACTATTTTTGTCGGTTTAGTGAATTTTGGAAGAGCCATGCAAAGCAGATATAGTCCAAAAATTAAATGTCTCTGAACATTTTAGCAGAAATGTTTTGCTTCTCATGATCTAACAAAGGTTTCTCAGTTCAAACGGAAAAGTGCTACGTCCTGAGATGTAAAACTGAGTTTTTCTGTTTGGATTGAGAAAACTCCAGAGAGGAGAAGTGAAATGTCTTGGAGCTGTTTTCTTCAGAATCTCCGAGGACCACCATGCCCTGGATGATAGAGATACTCCACAGCCTCTGAAAATGTGTTTTTGTGTTCTTTAAATATTTAAATCCAAAGCAGAAACTCTATTTAACCCCAATAAGAAGATATGAAATCATTTAATGGTGTAGCCCTCTGCCAACAAAGAGCAGAAATATTGGCTCATATTTCACCACACAGTATGAAGTCACACTGCGTTGTCAGTCTTAAAAAACTGGAAAAATATCTGACACAAGCATTTTTTCATATACTTGATGACTTTGGTGATTTCCTTGCCAACCTGCCAGAGCAGCGTCTGTGTTCTACTTTCACATTTGTTAAATGAACAGGTCAGAAAATCATCCATCAATTAATTTCTGCCATCAAGAATTTTTTTAACTGAATTTGTTAAAAGACGGCAGCAGTTTACTTTATAAAAGGCTTCACTGTTATTAGTCAGTATGTTAATCTGGTGCAAATTGAAAAGAGGTAAACGAGCAGGAATACAGGTGAGAATAAGACTTCTCTTAAAGCGTGGTTTATCTAGTAAACATCGGCGCGATCTTCTAGCTTCTTGTCCTTTGTTTGGTGACCTGAGCGCCACTTCCGCATTTCCGCCAGGCCGCGTTGCAGCGCGGTTCATCCGTCCAAGTTTTTTAAGGTTGGTTTATCCTCATTCCTCAGTGATTTCTCCTCCTGTTCCCTCCATAAGTGGTTTTTATAAACACCGTGGATCTAACCCTGTTAATTTATGTCCACTAACTCCAGCTGTTTCTGTAGTTTCTGATTCCTCCACCTCACTCAGCATGGCTCTATTAAATTCCCGCTCTGTTAACAATAAGACCTTCCTGCTCAATGATCTAATTCTGTATAAACACCTGGATTTTCTGTTTCTGACTGAAGTTTGGCAGCAAACATCTGATTATTCTGGTCTGACTGAACTCTGCCCTAGTGGTTATTCTTTTCTTAGCCAGCCCCGGGGTTCTGGTCGTGGTGGAGGCCTAGCTGTTGTTTTCAGAGACCATCTTCCATGTAGCTCTACAACCTCTGGTCACTTTGCTTCCTTTGAACTGCAGCTGATTAATGTCGGGCGTAAGGACCCGTTCTACTGTGCTGTGGTCTATCACCCACCTGGTCCAAACAGTTCTTTCCTTCAGGAGTTTAGTGACTTTCTATCCTCCACTGTGAAGCTGTCCAGACTGGTGATGGTGACTTTAACATTCACGTTGATGATCCCTCCGATCTCTTTGCCATGAATTTCTCCAGCCTTATGGACACCTTCAGCTTTACCCAGCATGTTTCTGGCCCCACACACACCAGGGGGCACACTCTAGACCTTGTTTTTACTCTGAGTCTAAATGCTGACAGTGTTTGTACTGAGGACGTTTATATTTCAGATCACCATTGCATTTCTTTAACTTGTCAGTTTCTGCGTCCCCACCTCCTGCTCGCCGTATGGTTAGTTCTCGTTTTCTTAATGAGAGCACAGCTAGCAATTTTTCTGCTGCTTTTGATCCACCCTGTTCTTCTGATAACGACCCAGATTCCTTAACTTCTCAGTTCAACGAGCACTGCCTCTCCATTCTGGACAACATCTGTCCTGTCAGAACCAGATCAGTTCCTGCAGTGAACCCTACTCCCTGGTTTAATGACAGCCTTTGCAGCCTGAAGCGCCAATGCAGAAAAATTGAGCGTTTGTGGAAGGAAACCCGTCTCCACGTCCATCTGCTGCACCTAAAGTATCTTCTGACATCCTTTAACTCTGCAGTCAGAGACGCTAGGGTTTCCTATTTCTCCAACCTGGTGTCCCAGAGCAAAGGGAACCCCACGGTGCGGTTTAACACCATCAGCAGCATTGTCTCTCCTGCCTCTCCTACAGCCTCCATCCACTCTGTTGCAGACTGTGAGAACTTTCTGTCTTTCTTTGTGGACAAACTCTTTAAGGTCGGATCTAGCATCTCTCCTTCAGCCTTATCGCCGCCTCTCCCGACTCCAACCAGGCCCATCATCCTAGATAGCTTTGCTCCTGTTTTTTTGCCTGAGCTAACCAAGCTAGTTAACTCTATGAAGACCTCTGCATGCCCCCTCGACATCTTACCCTCATCTTTGTTTAAAAGTGCTTTTCAGTCCATCGGTCCCAGCGTGCTCTCTATAATTAATGCTTCTCTGGTCTCTGGTCAGGTCCCTGCTTACTTAAGAATGCTGTAATCCACCCGCTTCTTAAAAAACCGAGTCTCGACCCCTCTCTCCATAGCAGCTTCAGACCCATCTCTAAACTTCCGTTCATCTCCAAGATCTTGGAAAAGGTTGTGGCTAAACAACTCACAGCTGCTCTTGATGAACATAACAACTATGATTGCTTCCAGTCAGGTTTTCATAGAGCTCATTCTACTGAAACAGCTCTTCTTAGGGTCTCTAATGACCTTCTGACTCCGTGATGCAGGGGACTGTTCTGTTCTGGTCCTGCTGGACCTGACTGCAGCCTTTGACACTGTTGACCATCACCTGCTACTGGAGAGGCTGAGAGACTGGGTAGGCCTATCAGGAACTGCTCTGGAGTGGTTCTCCTCTTATCTTTCTGAGCGCTCCTTTTCTGTGGCCGTCTCCAAGTTTAGGTCCTCCACCACCTCCCTTACCCATGGTGTCCCACAAGGTTCTGTGCTGGGGCCTCTACTCTTCCTCCTATATCTGCTTCCTCTTCAGCACATCCTGAGCTCCTTCAAAGGAATCTCCTACCATCTTTTTGCAGATGACATCCAACTGTACATCTCCTTTAAGCCCCATGAGATGTCTAAGCTGCAGCTGTTACACACCTGCTTAGACTCTATCAAAACCTGGATGGCTGGGAGCTTTCTTCAGCTGAATGAAGATAAGACTGAGATCCTCATCTGTGCCCCAGACAAGCTGGTTCCCAAAGTCAGAGACTCTCTTGGTCAGCTTGCTTCCCACACCAAACCTTCCGTCAGGAATCTTGGTGTGACCTATGACCCAGCTCTCACCCTGGATTCTCATGTCAGTTCTCTTGTTCGCTCTTCCTTCTTCCATCTCAGGAACATTGCTAAGCTGAGTCCCATTCTGTCCCGCTCTGAACTTGAGACAGTTATCCACACCTTCATCTCCTCATGCTTAGACTACGGTAACTCTCTTTTCACGTGTCTGAGCAGAACCTCCCTGAACCGTCTACAGGTGGTTCAGAATGCCTGTGCTCTGCTTCTGACCAAGTCCTCCAAACACACCCACATCACCCCGCTTCTCCTCCAGCTTCATAGGCTGCCAGTCAACTTCAGGGTTCATTTCAAGATCCTGGTTCTGGTCTTTAGGGCCTTACATGGACAAGCACCATCTTACATTGGTGATTTTCTTAGTCCCTACTCCCCCAGCAGGTCCCTGAGGTCCAGTGATCAAAGCCTACTGGTTGTGCAGCACCAGGCTAAAGACCAAAGGTGACAGATCATTTGCTGCTGTGGCCCCCAGACTCTGGAACTCTTTCCCCCTTAGCCTGAGATCAGTGGACTCAGTGGTCTCCTTTAAAAAGCAGCTGAAGACTCACTTGTTCAAGCTGGCTTTTGGATGACCTTCTTCACCACTCTCTCTTTATTCTGCTCTCCCCACCTATTCCACCTTCCTCAGGATCCACTGATTTCCCTCTTTCCTAATCACTCTCTCTCTTTCTTAACATTTTTTCTTTTAAATCGCAATTGCTTATTCTTGCTCATTTTAAATATATTTTTAAACATTTTCAAAATGCTTTTTTTCTATTTTTACAATTTTTATATTTTTGTTTTTGTTTTTGTGAAGCGCCTTGTGATTTTTATCTTGAGCGGCGCTATAGAAATTATATTTTCTTCTTCTTCTAAATTGAGGTCTTTAGAAAGAGGTACAATAATAACTTTTTAACTTTTCTACAGATATTAGTGTCAAAACAACTAAACTGTTTCTTTAATGACAATTCTTCACAAGCAACACAGCAAAAATGTTTGGAGTCAAACTTCCAGCTTCACACGTGTGTGACACATAATCTGTTTTTACTTATTTCATATTTATGGTCCATGATTGACAACTCCATAAACGTGTCCTGTCATGAGAGCCTGACACTCACTAGCCTTGCTTGTTGCTCTATATGTGTGTGTGCGCACTTGCATGTGTATACACACGCAGCTTCAGTTCACACACTCCACCTGTGTTGTCAGGCAGATGGTTACCTTCAGCCATTCCCCACTGATTTTGTAATGCAAGAATACTACAAGGAAGAATGGATGGATGGGAATAAGAGGGAAAGTAGGCAGAGCAAGGGGGTGTAAGAGAATGTGTATTCAGGTGTAGGATGCTGGAAGATGGATTACCCACCCAACTTGCAATTTATCACTGTCAGAATGAGAAAGAAGGAGCGAGCCACAGAAAGGGGACAGAAAAGAAACACAAGAGGGACTGAAACTGAGACAGAGATTATGGAAAATTTGATAAAAAGATATGAGTTGCTTTATGGTTGCAAACTGTGAAACAGTTTTAAGAGACATTCAGGAAAGGTGTTAACTCGTCCCTGGAAAGGATGGAGACAGAAAAACGGCACTACAGATTGAAGAGGCAGGAGCTCCTCTGGGTGCTGGCGAAGCGCGTAAACGTAGACGACTAAACTTCAAACAGCAGTGGGTCGGGTGAGTTTATCTGGTCGCAGAGTGCCTGGCTGTGCAACTCCTTCTTAGGTTCAAGTGAATTAGCTAAACATTTCAGTGAAGGAGGAGGGTTGACATACAGTACATAAAACTTTATATCTGGCCTTCCTCAAACACAGATAGCAATGGATTCTGTTTATGCTTACACTATTATCAAACCGTAATGAAAAACCAGATTATCAAGCTGTCAAAACATTAGCTACTCAACCACTTATCGTGATTAGATGCCTTTCACTGTGTTGCTATCCCAATAACGGCCTGCACAAATAAACATTGATGTCCTTGGTCCAGTTTGGATGAAGAAACCATTGCTAGCAATCTGAAGCACGCAGCTGAGCCGTTGTTACAAACACCCCGCTGACTGTGCAACTCTTATGAAAAAGAGAAGGTGATTTAAAAACAAACAGCATGGCTTAAATGCAGTTCATTTACAGTCGGGCACCACCATGGATAGCCAGCTCATTTAGAAACAGGCACCAGCAAGCTACTTCCTCATTAAAAATGAGCAGTAATTTAAACAACTGTTTCATTTATAGCACTGGAAGCTGAAGTAGATGTAGGTGGCTAATAAAAACTAGGCATCCGTCCAGCCAGCATGCTCATTTGCACCAACATCGAGGGCCTCGCCTGTAGATTTAACAAGCGATTCTTAATCTAGACTGTTAATAGGAAGGCTCTGTTTATCACACACGGTTAACGAATAGGAGATACATGAATACAAGCAGCCAGGTGGATGCACGTAAAGCACAAATAAAATCTGAAAATAAACAACAGTTGGTTATTTTACATTTTCCTATAAACAACTGTACAATATTTTTGACACACACATACAGGTCAGATCATGCTTATGCGCACACGTGTGTGTTTGAAGCAAGTAACTTTAGTCTGTAGAGCAAAGAGCTCAAAAAGCAGCTTAACTAATGTTTTTTTTTGTTTTTTTGTTTTTTTGAAGCCTTCATGTGATGAACTCATCAAAGCTACCATTATGACAGCAAGTCACATTGTAATGCAGCAATTTCATCTTAGTCCATCCATCAATCCATTATCATCTGCTTATCTTGGGTCTGGTCATGGGGGCATCAGCCTAAGCAGGGAGGCCCAGACTTCCCTCTCCCCAGCTACTTGAGCCAGCTGCTCAGGGGGAATGCCAAGGTGTTCACTGGCCAACCAACAAACATGGTCCTTCCAGCGTATCCTGGATCTTCCTTTAGAACTCAGTCCCAGTTGGATGTGCCCGGAAAACCTCACCAGGGAGGCGTCCAGAAGACATCCTAACTAGATGCCTGAGCCACCTCAACTGGCTTCTCTCGATGTGGAGGAGCAGCGGATCTACTCTAAGCCCTTATCGGATGACTGAATTTCTCACTTTATCTCTAACCCTATCTCTCACCTTGCAGTGAAAACTAATTTCGGACACTTGTATCCACAATCTCATTCTTCCAGTCACTTCCCAAAGCTTGTGAACAAAGTTGAGGGGTGGATTAGGTGGATCCGTAAATTTAGAGCTTTGCCTTCCACCTCAGCTCTCTCTTCACCACAACAGACAGGTGCAATGCCCGCTTTACAGTATACACAGCACCAAACCTCTTCTCTGTCATGTTGAAAAGTGATGGTAGGATGGAGCAGCAGATGGGCTAATGGATTAGGCCTTCCCTACAAGTGGAATTAGCCTGCTCTATTTATGGGCTGGGTTGACCTTAGAGATAAGAGGGGGGTTGGGGGGCTGAGGTAGAACTGCTACGCCTTCTCATCGATATAAGTCGGTTGATGCGTTTTATTTAAAGGGAAACTTTGCAACTTTTTCATATTTTCAAATCAATTTCTTGAGCCAGTAGGTTCTAGAATGACCTTTTACAGGGTTAATGAAAGGCCACCCAGCCCCTATCGCCCCCTGTGCCCAGAATATTCCACTTGCAACTTCAGACTGGCGAGTCGCCCTGTTAGGACTTGGAAAAAATTTAGCTGACATACCTGGCACTGCAGTCTGGTTTCAGTTTGTTTCCAGCATGTTTTAGATCATGAACACAGCTGATTTGTTTAGTTTAGTGATGGATCACTCCTGTAGACACTAAAGCCTGATTCATGCTTCTCCGTCAGCTCCGCAAGGGACAGACACGCACGGATTGACGGAAGCGTTTTGCCCTCATACTTCTCCGTCTCCTGGAGAGTGTTGCAAAGCAATTCCCCGGCAGGACAACAGAGGGCGTAGCGCTGTTCTGTGGTATCCTGTCATGTATCGGTCCAAGATCGTGTGTTTATATAGTGTTTTTTGTATATAAGAGACTTTTAACACAGACCTATTTGTCTCTCATCCTCCTCCACCGCTTCATGTGCTCCCCACCTCCAAACCCACGTTTCCTGTCATTTCCGTCCACAAATAAAATGCTTGCTGCGTATCTTTTCACTCCTCCAGTCACGGGGGAATTAAACGTTCATGTTTTTAGAGTTTTTTCGCGAGGTATTCTTCAAGCTGCTCCATGTCTGCCACTAGTTATCCTCGGCTCTGTTTATGTTTTTGAGGGCGCAATGGCGGCGGTGTAGACGACAGCGGCGTCCTGACCAATCACAAGCTTGCGTTGTCCGTCTCGACTGACGGATGTTTAGAAAAGAGAGCTCGACTCCGTCCGTCCTTGCGGAGCTCTCCGGCAGGCCCACAAGGACGTTGCGTGTCTCCGCACGGACGCAGACGGAGAAGCATGAATCAGGCTTAAAGAAGGCTGAGGAGACTTTTCAGCTGTTAGATTAAGGTGCTAAAGAGACGAACGCACATTGAGGTTTTGCTTTCAGTTCTACAAACGGACACTAGGAGGTGCTAAAAGCGAGCCAAAACTGCCTAGTTCCCCTTTAATCTTTTTGAATGTGGCCTTCCTGTAGGTTCTTTATAGCCTAGTGAACTAGACCAAATTCTTGCTTTGCAAAGTAAATAATACATTTATTTAGTCTGGCTTGCCAGGCTAGGTTCTTTAAGGTTTTTCTCATCAATAGGAG